>NC_142047.1:2900968-3207683 GCF_982192425.1 Myodes glareolus | reverse complement strand
ATGACTGTTTCTTTAACAGTTAGAGGTATATTTAATTTGCTTATCTGGTCTTGATTTAATTTTTGGTAAGTGATATTTATCCGGAAAGTTGTACATTTCCTTTAAGCTTTCTAATTTTGAGGCATACAGATTTTCAAAATGTGACCTAATGATTCTCTGGATTTCTTCAATATCTGTTGTTATGTCCCCCTTTTCATTTCTGGTTTTGTTCTTTTTGGATATTTTTTTCTCTGCCTTTTGGTTAGTTTGGATAAAGGCTTTGCTGTTTTCTTGGTTTTCTCAAAGAACCAACTCTTTGTCCTTGTATTGCTTTCTTTGTTTCTGTTTTGTTGATTTCAGCTCTCAATTTGATTATTTCCTGTCATCTAGTTCTCCTGGGTGAGTTTGTTTCATTTTGTTCTAGAGTTATCAGATACTCTGTTCGCTCACTAGCGAGAAATTATCCCTGCTTCTTTATGTGGGCATTTAGTGCTATGAACTTTCCTCTTAACACTGCTTTTGTTGTATTACATAGATTTGGGTATATTGTGTGGTCATTTTCATTGAATTTTAAGAAGTCTTTAATTTCTTCCTTGACTCATTGATGACCCGGGTGAGCATTGTTTAACTTCCATGCGTTTGTGGGATTTCTGAAATTAATGTTGCTGTTAAACTCTAGTTTTAAGCCATGATGATCCAATAAGACACATGGGGGTTATTCCAATTGTTTTGTATCTGTTGAGGTTTGCTTTGTTACCTAGTATACGGTCAATTTTTGAGATGGTTTTATGAGGTGCTGAGAAGAAGGTATATTCTTTTATGTTTGGATGGAATGTTCTATAGATGTCTGTTAAGTGCATTTGAGTCATAATATGCTAATTTCCTTATTTTTCTTTTAATTTTCTATATGACTGACATGTCCAGTGGTGAGAGTGGAGTGTTGAAGTCTCCTACTATTAGTGTATGGGGTTTAAATGTATGATTTAATCTATAGAAGTGTTTCTGTTACATATGAAGGTACCCTTGTATTTGGGGCATAGATGTTCAGTACTGAGATTTCCTCTTGATGGATTTTTTTTCCTGTGACTAATATGAAATGTCTTTCTTTGTCTCTTTTGAATGATTTTAGTTTGAAGTCTATTTTGTTAGATATTAGGATAACTATACCCACTTGTTTCTTAGGTCCATTTCATTGGACATTTTTTCCCAACCCTTTACTCTGAAACGATGTTTGTCTATAATATTGAGGTATGTTTCTTGTATGCAACAGAAGGATGGATTATGTTTTCATATCCAATCTGTTAGCCTGCATTTTTTAAAGGTGAGTTGAGTCCATTTATATTAAAGGATATTAATGACCAATGGTTGCTAGTTTTTGTCATTTTAATTTTGTTGTTGGTAATGTTATTGTGTGTGCTACTACCGTCTTCGGGTTTTGGTACTGTGAGATTATCTATTTTGATCTATGTTTTTTTGTGAATATAGCCAACTTCTTTGGGTTGGAGTTTTCCTTATAATACTTTGTGTAGAGCTGGGAATGTGGATAGGTATTTGTTAAATCTGGTTCTGTCATAGAATATCTTGTTTTGTCCTTCTATGGTGATTGAAAGCTTTGTTGGATATAGTAGTCTAGGCTGGCATCTGTGGTCTTTTAATGTCTACATAATGCTTAACTAGGATCTTCTGGCTTTTATTATTTTATTGAGAAGTCATGTGTAATTCTTATAGGTTTGCCATTATATGTTACTTGGCCTTTTTCCTTTTCAGCTCTTAATATTCTTTCTTTATTCTACATGTTTAGCGTTTTGATTATTATGTGGTGAGGGAATTTCAGTTTGTTTCAGTCTGTTTGGTGTTCTGTAAGCTTCTTGTATCTTCATATGCATATCTTTCTTTAGATTGGGAAGTTTTTCTTCTATGATTTTGTTGAGTATTTTTTCTGTATTTTTGAGTTGGACTTCTTATTCTATCCCAATTATTCTTAGGTTTGGTCTTTTCATCGTGTCCCATATTTCCTGGATATTTTGTGTTAAGCTTTTATTAGATTTAATGTTTTCTTTGAATGATTAGTTTATTTCCTCTATTGTATCTTCAGTGCTTGAGATTCTCTCTTCCATCTCTTGTATTCTGCTGTTTATATTTACATTTGTGGTTACTAATCATTTTTTCATATTTTGTTTCTAGAATTTCCCCTGGTATATGTTTTTTATTGTCTCTATTTCAGTTTTTGAGTCTTGATTTGTGTCTTTCATCTGTTTGATTACTTTTTCTTGGATTTCTTTAAGGGATTTGTTCATTTCTTCTAATTTTTTTTGTTTGTCTTTTCTTCCATTTCTTTGAGGGAATTTTTCATTTCTTCTTTAAGGGCTTCAAATATTCTCCTAAAATTATTTTAAGCCATTTTCTTCTGTTTCATCTATATTTGGGGGTTTAAGTCTTCTTGTTGTAGAACCACTAGTTTTTGCTGGTGTCATGTTGTTCTTTGCGATGTTGAATGTGTTCTTACCTTGTCTATCCATCTTTTCCTCTGATTGATAGAGTTGGGGCTGTCTCTGGTGATCAATCTTCCAGGTGCCAGTGGATCCAAGACTCAGATAGTTTTTCTTCCTGGTGCAGTCAGAGCTACAGTTCCAGTCATCTGGAGGTCACTTTGGTGTTCCTGGAGATCTCTTGTCACTCCTCGGTGTCACTATGCTATCCTGGAGGTCATTCAGTTCTGTTCCTACAGAGGTTGCTTGCTTGAGGCTGCTCCCACTGTGCCCTTAATTCTTATCTATGTTTAGCCATGTTGTTTAGTACCTTTTCTCAGTAAGCCATTCTCATTTTGCTTTCTCTCCATTTGGCTAGTGACTGATTTTCTGCCTTTCTTCTTCCCAGAATTCTCCTAGTTTGGTTGTCCCACCTATTCTTCCTGCCTGGCTACTAGCCAATTGCATTTCAGTAAACCAATATGAGTGGCAAGTCTTTACAGTGTATAAGAGCATTATTCCACATTTCAATAAAGCTTTGAAATGTACCCCAAATTAAATGTCTTTATGAAGGATGCATTATTATACCATTGCTTATCTGTAAGTATAGATATTGGCACTATACAAGCAGTCACTTGGTCTCAAATGGTACCTATGCCAAAAAGATCACCCACTCATTTTTTTTCCTGGATCCCACTTTTTCACTGAACATGGAGTATATATCTATGCAACATCTCCAGGTACTTACATATTTTCTGCCACACACCAGCATGTTCCAAAGGGTGAAAACTCTCTACCTATGGTGAGTATATTGGTGAATGATTTACTGGGTAATAAAACACCCCTTCCTGTGTTTAAATTCCTTGAGGTAGTCAAAAAAGAAAGACAGAAAAAAACAGAGAAACTTTTCAAAAAGCTAAAAATAACAAGAAAATCACAAAGAGAAAATTGCGAAAGTGGGGTTCAAAAGAAATAAAGTTTCTGAACTCCAAGGAAAAGCTTTGTTTTTTCCTTAGGTTGACAAACCTTGGTGGTTGAACATGAAAAACAAATCCTTGGCTTAGACCAACCATGAATATTTTGACTACTGTAAGACAAACTTGTGTGGACTATCAGCCAGCAAGTCCCAGGTAGGTTAAGAAAAGAGACACTTTTAATAAACTTGTAATACTTTCAAGTATACATTTCAATGACATTACATACACATGCTGAATAACCATTTCTATATCTACTTCTAAGGCTCACTACCCTACTTAGAAACTCTAAGATACCTCTGAAGTCCATAAATACCTTTAGAAAGAAGGGAATGGGCTCAACAGATAGTTTACAAGGAGGAGAACCACAATTTCATGAATAGATAAACACAGTTTCCTAACCAGCCCACTAAATGGAAATGATATATCTAAAAAGGTATATAACCTGTCACGCATTTCTTCAGGTTTAGTCACAGAAACTCTATCCTGTGGTATAAATACTTTAAAGTTCACATTCTAATGTATTCTGACTTTAAGAATCACAATATGCCAAAATTATGACAAAAAGATATCAACCATTTTTCATTTGGAAGAGCTGCAGAGCAATTCTCTGGCCGTGGGCCTGACTGCTTTCATCAGAGAAAGACTAGTAATATGATTAACACATGCAGTCCTGAGTTCCATTCTGAAAACATTCAAGAGAGAAGAGAAAGAGGGAAGGAAGGTGGGAGGGGGAAAGGAGAGGAGGAAAGATGGGGTGGAACATTGACAGCAAAAACGGAAGCAGTTGTGAAGTGGGGATTGCATTGCTATTATCTTCAGAACAGAGTAAAGATACAGAAGACAGAAGTTGCCACCATCAGGATATAATCCAGCTTAAAGAGAAGGATTCATGAAACCAAAATAGTATGTGTGTGTGTGTGTTAGTTAGGCTTCCTATTGCTTTGAAGAGAGACCAAGACTATATCAACTCTTGTAAAGGAAAACATTTAATTGAGATTGGCTTACAGTTCAGACGTTTAATTCATTATCATCATGGCCGGAAGCAAGGCAGCATGCAGGCAGACATGGTGTTAGAGAAGGAGCTGAGAGTTATGTCTTGACTCATAGGTAACAGGAAGTGGTCTAAGACATTGAGCAATATCTTTAGCTTATAGGAGACCACAAAGTCCACCTCCACATTGACACACTTCCTCATCTATTCCACCAAAGCCAAAGCTCCTAATAGGGTCATTCCCTTCCTTTGGGGACCATTTTCTTTTGTCCATTTTAAATATCAGGCAATGGTTTAAACAATGTATTACGGTTCTAGACTCTCATATATGAATATTTTGTAAAGAAGACTTGGATTGGGCTATATTATAATAGGTAACTTCTGTCAAATTCAATTGAGAATATGGTTCCAGCATGTACTCAGTACACATGTGGGCAAAACAGTCACAGACATTTTTCAACTAAACTTTTTAAAATTTAAAAGCCGAATTGGTCCAAAGGCTGAAACACTGAGATGATTCATCAATGAAGAGAGCTTTATACTCTTTCAGAAGACACAAGTTTGGTTCCCAGAACCTGAGTTAGCTCACAACCACTTGTAATTCCAGTTTTAAGGGATCTGATAACTTTTTACAGCCTCTGAGAGCATCTATACATATATGGCATATACACATGTATATGGACTACACACGCACACACATTAAAATAAATCTTTTTTTCCATTTTTTAATTTATTAGATTTAAAAAATCAATCCAAATTCTCAATCCCTCTCCTACTCCCATTCCCTTCACCCACCCTCCTACCCCACCCCCATCTAATCTTAAAAGAGGGTAAGGCACACTGCTTTGTGGAAGGGTCAAGGCCTTCCCTACTATATCTAGGCTGAGCAAGGTATATATCCAAAGAGAATATGATCCCAAAAGGCCACTACATGCAGTGGAGATAAATCCAAGTACCACTGCCAGTGGCCCCTCAGTCTTCCCCAGCCTTGAAACTGTCAACCACATTCAGAGGGACTAGTTTGGTCCTATGCTTATTTCTTCCCAGTCCAACTAGAGTTAGTGAGCTTCTATTATCTCAGGTAAACTGTTTCAGTGTATGGACACACCATGGTCTTGACCTCTTTACTCATATTCTCATTTCTTCCACTCTTCAACTGGACCTTGGGAACTAAGTCCAGTGCTTCAATGTGGGTTTCTGCCTCTGTTTCCACCTGTTGTTGGATGAAGGTCCTATAGTAATATTTAAGGTAATCATCAGTCTGACTACAGGGCAAGTCAAAATTGGCCCCCTCTCCTCTATTGCCTAGGACCTTAGGCAGGGTATTCCTTGTGGATTCTTGGGAATTTCTCTAGAGTCAAGTTTCTTCTAACCCTATAATAGCTCCCTCAATCAAGATATCTCTTTCCTTTCCCTTATCTCTGTCCTTCCTTCATCTCAACTATCCCATTCCCTCAAGTTCTCCTCAACTCTCCCTTTCTCCCCTTCTGTTCCCTTTCTATCCTCCCTTTCCCCCCTCCCCCATGCTCCCAATTTTGTCAGGCAATCTTGTCTGTTTCCAATTTCAAGGTGGGCCTATATATGTTTTTCTTTGGGTTCACATCATTTAGCTTCTCTAGGAGGATAAACTATAGGCTCGATGACCTTTGTTTATAGCTAATATTCACTTATGAGTGAGTACACCCCATATTCATCTTTTTGAGTCTGCATTACCTCACTCAGGATAGTGTTTTCTAATTCCAGCCAATTCCATGCAAAATTTAAAATGTCATTGTTTTTTATCTCTGAGTAGCACTCTAATGTGTAAATGTACTACGTTTTCTTTATTCGTTCTTCAGTTGAGGGGCATCTAGGTTTTTTCCATGTTCTGACTATTACAAATAATGCTGCTATGAACATAGTCCAAAAATGCTTTTGTAGTAAGATTGGGCATCTTTTGGATATATTCCCAAGAGTGGTATTGCTGGATCCTAAGGTAGGCTGATTCCCAGTTTTCTGAGAAAACACCATACTGATTTCCAATGTGGTTGCATAAGTTTGCATTCCTACCAGCAATGGATAAATGTTCCCCTTACTTCACATCCTCTCCAGCATAAGCTATCTTTGGTGTTTTTGATCTTAGCCATTCTGACAAGTGTAAGATAGTATGTCAAAGTTGTTTTGATTTGCATTTCCCTGATAGTTAAGGATGTTGAACATTTTCTTAAGTATCTTTTGGCCATTTGAAATTCTTCTGACAAGAATTTTCTGTTTAGTTCAGTACACCAATTTTTAACTGGGTTATTTAGAATTTTAATGTCTAATTTCTTGAGATCTTTATATATTTTGGAGATCAGTCCTTTGTCTGATGTGGGATTGGTAAAGATTTTTTCCCATTCAGTAGGCTGCCTTTTTGTCTTATTGACTGTGTCCTTTGCTTTTCAGAAGCTTCTCAGTTTCAGGAGGTCCCATTTATTTATTGTTTCTGTCAGTGTCTGTGCTACTGGGGTTATATTTGGGAAGTGCTCTCCTGTGTCCATGCATTGAAGACTACTTCCCACTTTCTCTTCTATCAGGTTAGTGTGGTCAGATTTATATTGAAGTCTTTAATCCATTTGGACTTGAGTTTTGTACATGGGGAGAGATGTGGATCTATTTTCATTCTTCTACAGGTTGACATCCAGTTATGCCAGCACCATTTGTTGAAGATGTTTTCTTTTTTCCATTGTATAATTTTAACTTCTTTGTCAAAAATCAAGTGTTCATAAGTGTGTGGATTAATACCAAGTCTTCAATTCAATTTCATTGATTAACATCTCTGTTTTTATGCCAATACCAAGCTGTTTTTATTACTGTAGCTCTGTAATAGAGCTTAATGTCATGGATGGTGATGCCTTTGTAAGTTTCTTTATTGTACAGGATTGTTTTGCTTATCCTTGGATTTTTGTTTTTCCATATGTAGTTAATTATTCTTCTCTCAAGGTCTGTTAAGAATTGTGTTGGGACTTTGATGGGAATTACATTGAATCTATAGATTGCTTTTGGTAAGATTGCCGTTTTTACTATGTTGATCCTTCCTATCCAAGAGCATGGGAGAACTTTCCATTTTCTGGTATCTTCTTCAGTTTCTTTCTTCAAAGTCTTAAAGTTCTTGTCTAATAGGTCTTTCACTTCTTTGTTTAGTGTTACCCAAAAATATTTTATGTTATTTGTGACTATTGCGAAAGGCGATGTTTCTCTGATTTCCCTCTCAGCTTTGTTATCATTTGTATATAGGAGGACTACTGATTTTTTAGTTGATCTTGTATCCTGTCACTGTTATGATTGTTCATCACTTTAAGAGACAAGCCACGCCTACTCCCTGAGGCCCTTCCCCTCCTCTCACCATCTTGGCTTCCCTCTGTTCCCTCTCCTGCTCCCCTTCTCTCTCTCTCTCTCTGTCCTCTTCTCTCTCTCTCTCTCTCTCTCTCTCTCTCTCTCTCTCTCCCCCTCTTTCACTCTCCCCCTCACCCCGCTTCTCCCCTTTTGCCTTCCCCTCCATAACTCAACTAATAAATATTTAACCTCATTCTACATGTTGTGTCTATCCATGTTTCTGTCTTCTACCCACCCGCCATGTGTCTCCCTGCCTGGGACCAGCCACCGCCTGGGGACTGGCAGCCATCTCTGCCTGGGACTGGCTGCTCCCAGGCCCCACTGTCTGCTGCCACATGGCCCGCTACCACCATTTGGGGACCTACAGCATTTCTGCTGCTTACTGTTGCTGGGGGTCTTGCAGCATTTTTAACAGTCACATCACTGAAGGTATTTATCAGCTGTAGAAGTTCTCTGGTAGAGTTTTTGGGGTCACTATGTACACTATAAGCCTGCTCTCTTGGTCTACTCTTCTGGTTTGCTCTCTTGGTACTCTCTCTTAATCCCCTCAGTGTTATAGCAAGCTCTTGGTCCCCTCAGTATTATAGCAATGTTAAAGGAACATCGGACTGCTTCCTGCTGCCTCCTGGCTAGCTTTACCTGAAATAATTACATGAAAACTGTATTCACTTAAATACTGCCTGGCCTGTTATCTGTAGCCTCTTATTGGCTAGCTCCCACATATTGATTTAATCCATTTCTAATAATCCATATGTCACCACGAGGTTGTGGCTTAGTGAAAAAGATTCAGCATGTGTGACCTGGTGACTTCATGGTGGGCAGCTCTCTGACTCTACTTTCTTTCTCCCAGAATTCTGTTCTCTCTACTCCACCTATCTAAGCTGCTGTCCTATCAAAAGCCAAGGCAGTTTCTTTTTTAACCAATGAAAGTAACACATAGACAGATGACCCTCCTACATCATAGCAAACTCTCAGCTCTTAGGTAGGGTGTAGTTAGTGTCTTGGGGGGTACAGTAGATGGGTTTGGGTTTTGGGGGAGCCTAGCCACAGGAAACTCCCTGCTGAAAGCCAAGGAAGTTGGGGGAGGAGCCCAGAGTTTTGTCCCACTGGAGAGTACATAGGGGGTGAGGGCTGTTCACTCACCTTTTAAATCTCCTCAATATTGGAGAAAGCTGTGTTTCAAAGCTCCACTGAGCTTGCAGGAGGATAGGCAGGTTTAGGGGTGGGGTGTGGCTAGTAGTTTGGATGAGGCTGGATGGGTTTGTGTTTAGGGGGAACCTGGCCATAGGGAACTCCCTGCTGACTGACTAGAAAAGCCCAAAATAAATCTTTGTTAAGAAAAAAATATGGCTTAAAATTTAGCGTTTGACTAGCCACAGACAGTATCATACATGTATTTCATACCAGTCATTGCCATCTAAACTTGACTTTCCCCTTTTTCAACTTATTTTACTTTTCTGTTTTTAGAATATGTATAACATAAAGTTTACCTTTAACTACTTGAAGTATGTTTCAGTAGAATTAATTACATCTAAAGTTTTAGTATTATCTGTTGTCTTATCAATAAATAAAACTTCCATCATTCGGTATTGTGGTTTGTATCTACAATGTCTCCCGTGTTCTAACTCTTGGTCCCTGCTAGGGATGGACTTTAAGATGGAACCTAATGAGGAAGAGAACAGCTGGGGTAGACATCACTTCCTGTTCTTACTGCTTCCTTAACTGCACATCAAATATGACCAGTCATCTCAATTTATGCTACTGTTGTCTTACCTTCACCAACATGATAACTTGCATTTCCTCAAACTATAGCCAAAATAAAACCTTCTTTCCATAAATTGCTTCTTGTTTGGTTACAATAAGAAAAATAAGTAATATACAAGAAAAGTAGCTAATATAGAAGAAAAGTAACAAATATGGGAGAAAAGTAACAAATACAAAAGTAACTATAAAGAACTAAAACGACCCAATTGGAAACTGTATCTATTAGGAAACAAGTTCTCAGACCCACCCAGGGAGCTTCTGAAACTATGGATTTGCCTACTCTAATATTTTATGCAAGTGGAGTCATAAATATATCCTTTTTGTGTCTAACTTATTTCACTTCAATGTGTGGCATATATCAGAACTTCATCCAATTTCACAGTTGAATCACAGTGTATAGATACTACATTTTTATGTTGTTCTTCATTAGAGTCTTCTGTTGGTGCTTACTTTCTTCTTGTCTCCTTCTGACTGTTACAGTATTGTAATACTGCAGTGATTTAAATTGGTGTACAAGTATCCATTTGAGTCCATTTTCAGTTTCTTCGGGTTCCTCTATTGTCATGAAATGATGGAGACATATGGGATGAGAGTTGGGAGTTGTGGCTTTAACTCTTTTAAGGAATCTACAGTCTTTCCAAGAACTGGCAACATGCATGCCAGAGGTTTATTTGTTGTTGCTGTCGATGTGTATATGTGTGATTAGCAAATTTCTTTAAGTGTCAGAGTAGCCATTAAAAAGGAGTGAGGAACTGACCTGTGCCTCAAGAAGCTAGGCTAGGTGATCTTTAGTCTTGTCATTTGTCCTCTGACTTTAATAAACAGCCTGCAAAATGGCCCCCATTTTAACACTTGGCTTTGTTGTTTTGTTTTCTTTTTCTATTTCAAATCATGAGTAGTTAAGTGCATATTTCTTCACTTAGTTCACTAACCCACATTATTTTCATTTTTCATGCCAGGTCTGTGGAAAAACATTCTTTTGGTTGACCAGAAGGAGACATGTTCAGAGCCTATTATTAGTTGCCCTCCCTGTATGCTGGGATTTACTTTTTGTTCACCAAAATACCCAGCAAATTCCACCTCACTAGCTGTGGTTGTGCTTTCCAGTCTTTTTCCTACTCTAATGAATTTTTCCAGAGCAATTGTAGGCTTCTCTTCCTGCTCCTGGCAGATAGATTGTCTTACTTGGGGCTGTGGTTTTGCTTTGCCTATAGGAAGAATTTGTACAGCATTGATCTTTTGTCATAAATTTTCAGAAAAAAACCCTCCATATTGTGTACAATTTAATGGTTGTTAGGAATGTGAATTGCATGTGACTGCAATGAATGGATGTTATCTTGGATGGCAGTTATTAAAACTGCACTGGATACTGTAACCTCTTAGCTCATAGCATACCTTCAGTTTGTATGTAGTCAACAACTGAGCCCATAGAGAGCAAGAACTTCATGAGAAGGTCCATTATCTTCTCATTGCTGACCTACTTAGCCCAGTGTGATCCCTTATTAATGAATGGCTAGTAAGGCAAAGATTGGAGAAACATGTGAAATATTATCCTTACTGAAAAATTTAAAGGGTGTCAAAATTTGTGGTAATTGTAATAAACAGTATTTTACTTCAGCAATTCTAACATAAAAACCAGTGCAAAAATATGTGACAAACAACACATCAGATTTTTTTTTTAAAAGATGGTGTTTGTCCTACTGATTTTTCCTGTTTTGTTTGGCTCCGTTATGGTTCAGCACAGCACTGATGAGTAGGAAGATGTCCATCATGACAAAATAAAACAGAATCACTGTCACATTTCTGGGCCTCCATTATTCTACTTTCTCAAATCTCTCAACCACAGAACCCTTGGAAAACTGGACCAGCAAATGCTTGTTCTATATGGCCTCCATCTTTTTAACAAATGATCTTCTGCTACCTCCTGATCTTTTAGTCTTTAACTTGGACACATTAACTGTACTTGTTACCCCCCCAAAAAAAAGTCCAACTATGCACATTTCTATCCTTTGTGGTACCACAAAGCAGGAAGAATCTTTCCAGAGGGCAGAAAAGCTTAATATTGATTTTATTTAATACAGTGCCTTTTGTTATTTAATATATTAAAATATCAAGCAACATTGATTCCTCATCATAAGACTGTTGGTTGCTAATGTAGTATTTTCAGGAACAAGCAGAAAATGTCAAAAACCACTTTCAAGATGTCACATTAAGCCTAGAGAGAGAAAAGGGAGAGAGAAACGTGAGTCATGTAATCTCAAAATAAGGTTAAAGATAGCCCATCAAGCCAATTACTTTCATTTTGCTAACAGAGAGAACAGACCAAAGGAGATTCAAAGTGATCTGTGCAATTATTTACTAGACATGTAGTGAAGACTAGAACTTATTACCATTCCACCAGACAAATTCAATAGAACTTGACCTTGGCTCCAGATTTTGAGATTTATAGCTGAATATTTAAAAATTCAGAAGTCACTGATACATAATATCTTTCTACCTTTTGGTGCTTCCCACATAGTCATCATAATGAATTTACTTATCCAATCGTTGAAGATGGATGAAAACTTGAAATCTTGGGTTAGGAAGAGAAATTTCAAATAATTTATAAATAAATTTTAAGAAGAATTCATAGAGACCAGAGCCTTGCCCCTGACTGCCCTGCAGAAGTAAATGTCTGGGTCTCAGACTGAAGCCCCCTCCCCTGCCCTCTAGACCCTAACCCAGTTGGAAGCACATTCCCCACCCCCACCACCACCCAGAAAAGTCCCAGAGACTTGGGAGAAACCTCCCCACACCCACAACCATCCCCCACTGTAGTGAGGAGCTGCGGGCAGGCCTGCTTCTCGTCCTGCACAGCTCCCGCATGGCTAGCTTAGCCCCAGAAATAACAACATACAAATTATATTCATTTAAACATTGCCTGGCCCATTATCTCTAGAGAGTTAGTTACTGGCTAACTCTCACATCTTGATTAACCCATTTCTAATAATCTGTGTAGCACCACGAGGTGGTGGCTTGTCGGGAAAGATTCAGCATGTCTGACCTGGTAGCTGGCTCCATGGCATCTGCCTCATTGCCCTCTTCCCAGCATTCTGTTTTGTTTACTTCACCTACCTAATTTTCTGTCCTATCAAAGGGCCAAGGCAGTCTCTTTATTAACCAATAAAAATAACACATAGACAGAAGGCCCACCTATATCATTTCCCCTTTTTCTATTTAAACAAAAAAGAAAGGCTTTCATTTTAACATAGTAAAATTACATATAACAAAACAGTTATTGAGTAAGAATTACAGTTACAATATTTATATCTATTTTGTCTTTATCATAATAATGGAAAACTATAATTATAATTAACAATTCTTCAATTCCATCAAAGACTCCAGAAGGATATAATATTACCTAAGTAAATAAGAAGTAAGCAACTTCCAAAACTCTAAAAATGACAGAGACATCTTGCTGCCTGGACAGTCACCCAAAGTTCTTTTGTACCATTGGGGCATCCATCTTCAGCCAACAGGCCCATAGTATCCAGAGACATTTCCATGAAGCAGGAGATTTCAAAGGTAGTTCAGTCATTATCTGCTGTGTCCTGCAGAATGTCTCACAGACATTCTGATTCATGAATTCTGATTCACAGAATTCTGATTCATGAATCAAGAACCCCAAAAGATCATCTCACCTTTAGGCAGGTTTAGCAGTCCTATCTCTGCAGGTTCTCTGTGTCCAGTTTATACAATAGTACAGGCAAGAGCAGTTTCTTGCTCTTTTAAATGGCTAACCAATTCCATAAGGAGCCTCTTCGATGCCCATCTTCCTCTTGAAGTAGATTGGTGCTGCCAGGAACAGATGTGTCTCATTGTCATAAAAGCCCTAAGTTATTAAAACATTAAATACCATGTTCTTTAGTCTTTGAAAGATATTAAGAATGCCTATCTTAAATATATCTATGCATATTTAGAAAATCAAACTAACATTATTATAAGCTTGACTATTATCAATGATTATCCATTAACAACCTATATTATTAAATATACATTGCATTTTTAAATGAACTACATAATCATTATACCTCAATCAAGATCAGAAATATATATACATATAACAAAATTGACTTTAAAATCCATAGCAATGCAAATTATTCATATCTATATCATATCCCCCTTTAAATGTAAAAGAACATTTATAAGCAATATTTGAGAATATGGACATAGTTTTTCTCTCCAAACTTCTTCCTGCTGTATAGGGGCATTGTTAATCAGGTCTTTCATGGTATAAACTGTGTGCTAGATTCATCTCAGTCGGCAGTTGAGCAAAATAATTTCTTGAGGGTGTTCATAGCAACCTTTCAGGAGGACGGGGTCTATCACAGCATATTGGGATAGAAGCAATCCATAGGGTCTCATCCTCTGTGAAAATAAAAGAACTTTTCCAAAGCATCATAACCTTAGATCCAAATTTTGAAGTCAAGGTATTTTCAACATATCTAAGATAGGTATTTTGAAAATACCTTGACTTCAAAACTGAAGTCAAAAAGTATGTTACTTTGGAGAAGAGATTTTGCTTTTGTTTCCACAGGAAATGAGAGGCTGTGGATTCATTCTGAGCTAAGAAATATCAGATTTGACCAAGGAAGACCACCCGAAAAATCCCCCATAGGAACAGATGGCCCAGATGTCTGAATTCTACATCCAGAACAGATTCAAAATGCTGCGTGAGATGATCAGGACTCACAGGATACTTCAGTCTGGACTTGATCATAACTCTAAATTTTCTTTAGGTCCCCATAAGATTATCAATGCCCCCAACCAGCTGGAAGTAGCCTGGGATACTACGCCCACATTCCCAAAAAATGGACTATGGGTATTTTCCTTTGTTTAAAAAAAAGAGGGGGAAATGGTATGGGAGAATTATCTGTATTCTGTCAATCATATATTTTAATAAAACGCTAATTGGCCAGGCAAGAAATATAGGTGAGTCAACCAGACAGGAAATATAGGTGGGGTGATGAGAACAGGAGAAGGCTAGGAAGGAGGAAGTTCCTTCCACCATTCCTGCCCAGGCTACCGAAGAAGCAACATGTGAGCTGACAGCTGAAAAAGGTACTGAGCCACATGGCTAACACAGACAAGAACTTTGGGTTACCGTAAGATATAAGAATTAGTTAATAAGAAGCCTGTGCTAATGAGCCAATAATTTTATGGAGTTTATAATTTTATAGAGTCTTGTATGTGATATTCTTTGGGACTTTCTGACTGTGGGGTACCGGGCAGGACAGAAACCCCAACAAGCCGGCCCTCATGTTACACCCCACTGCATCTCAGACCACTGGAGCCTTGGCTCTGACTGCCCCTGGAGAGGTGAGTATCTGGGTCTCAGGCTGGGACATCTGCCCCCTGCTCTCTAGACCATAGTCTCCCTAGAGGAAAATTATGCCCCCATCTCCACTCAGCTAAACTCCAGTGACCTGAGTGCAGCTTCCTGACACCTACAAATATTCACCACAAAATCTCTGACAACCAGAGCCTTGGCCCTGACTGCCCCTGGAAAGGTGAATGTCTAGGTTCCCCAGCACACAGAGAAACATCCTGTGTCCCATCCCCAACCACCAAATCCCAGAAACCCCAGAGAAGCCTCCCCACACCTGCAACCATCCCCCACTGCACCTAGAACCACCAGATCCTTGGACCTGACTGCACCTGGAGAGGAGCCCCAGGCCCCACCTTCACCAACTGGAGGTAGAGATGGGTAGGTGCCAATGCAGGAACATATTCAACAACCTAAAGAACAATATGGCAACACCTGAACATAGTGGTTCTACTAAAGGAAGACTTGAACTCCTAACCTAGAAGAAGCAGATGAAAACAACCTTCAATTTAAATTTATGAAGATGATAGAGACACTTAAAAAGGAAATGAAAAATTTAAAGAAGAGGAAACAAGGGGACAAAGAGGGAGGAGGAGAGGGAGGGGGGAGTGGGAGGGCATTGGGAGGAGGGGCGTAAATGGAAACTTTTTATAATTTAATAAAATTACTAAAAAAAAAGAAAATTAAGCTTTAGAATAAAAAAAAAAGAAGAGGAAACAAGAACTTGGAAGAAACCAATAAACCTCTTAAAGGAAGCCAAGAAAACCAAGAAAGAACAACCAAAGAGTGAGGCAGTTTATCAGTTCAAGATCTGAAAAACTGAATAAAGAAAACATAAACCGAGGGAATCGTGTAAATGTAAAATCTGGGTAAGTGAATAGGAATTACAGATGCAAGCAAAATGAGCAGATCAAAACAGTGGGAAGAAAGAATCTTAGAAATTAAAGATATGGTAGAAGAAATAGATTTGTCAGTCAAAGAAAATGTTAAATCCAAAAAATCCTTACCACAAGACTTCCAGGAAATCTGGGATAGCATGAAATGACAAAACCTAGGAATAATAGGGATAGAGGAAGGAGAAGAACTCCAGAACAAAGGCACAGAAAATATATTTAACAAAATCATAGAAGAAAACTTTCCCAAACTGAAGAAAGATATGCCTATAAAGGTACAAGTTTATAGAACACCAAATAAACTAGAACAAAAAAGTCACCTCACCATATAATAAACAAAATACTAAACATGCAGAATAAAGGAATAATATTAAGAGCTGCAAAAGAAAAAGGCCAAGTAACATATAAAGGCAGACCTATCAGAATTACACCTGACTTCTCAATGGAAACTCTGAAGGCCAAAAGGTTCTGGATATATGTGCTGCAGACACTAAGAGACCATGGATTCAAACCTAGACCACTATGCCCAGCAAAGCTTTCAATCACCATAGGTGGAGTAAAAAAGATATTCCATGACAACACCAGATTTAAACAATACTTATTCACAAATCCAGCCTTGCAGAAAGTATTAGAAGAAAAACTCCAACCCAAGGAAGTTAGCTGTACCCACAAAATCACCGCCAACAAATAATCTCACACCTCACACCAACAAACCCCAAAGAAGGGAAACACACAGGCACTACCACCAAAAATAACAGGAACTAATAATCACTGAAGTAGCAATGCAACACATGACATAGTGATGTACAGTTGCAGGGCCCCTGGGCTGGCTAGGTGTTTGAATGCTAGAAAGCTGGGAAAGGAGGAATGAGAATAATGCTGGGATTCTAACACTGGGTGATTCCAGTCACTCAAATGTTACTTATCATTATGTCATGTAAAACTAATCAATGACTCTACAGGGGCTGAAATAAAGGCAATTGAAGAATTTTGTAAAGTTTAAGGAAGCTGTAAAATCATTGCCAGAACAAGTCTTCAGTCTGGATACAAGCTTACTGTTGTAGAAACAGATGTCTACAAGACTTTCATCCATAAGGATTTCTGGTCAGTGTAACCAGAGAATTCGGGGTTCCTTCTTTGGGTTCTTGTTCCCTTTAATCAAGAAGCAGAGTTAGAAGGAAGCTCAAGGACAATTTTGTTTGAGTTTTTCAGGAAAACAACTGGGAGGCAATCTGTATGTGCTGGGAGTTGCCAGGAGGGAGGCAGGGAAGAGGAAATGAAAGGCTTGTGCTTTTAAGACAACAAGCAGGTTCAGTTATGGGGATCAGCAACTGGCATGTGGCACACAAGCAAAGGATGTGTGCCAGAGAAAAGGGGAAAGCCCAAGGTGTCTTGGAAAGCATGCCCAAGTTTTGCCAAAATCTGAAAGAAATGACTAGAAAAAAAGGAAAAGTTATGATTTTCTGAGTAACTCAGAAGAGTGAAAGACCATCATGATACATGATGGAAGCTCTGAGAATAGCTGCACTATGGAGGGAACTACCCCTAAAGACATCCTTTCATGACCAAACTGAGGAATGGAGCTGAGTCTTAAGGAAATTTAAATTTAATCAAAATTATCTAGAGTCCATGGGTAATTTTCTCTGAATAGTTACCCCCTCTTTCTCTCTCTCCTTTCCCTCCCTCTATCACTCTATGCCTGCCTCCCTTCCTTATAATATGAACATCTACATGGTATATGTTAGAGCAGAGTGAAATTAATAATGAGAATTTCTGAGTTTGCAAAGTCATCTCTGCTAGGGAGGACAAACCGAGAAACAGCAAACTTTTACCTCCCTAAAACTCCCAAAAGTACAACCACATCTGACTTTCCTTTTCACTGGCTCTGGCTCCCATTACTCTCAGGTCAGTGAAGATTGGTTAAATGCCTTTGTCCCACCAAATACTCATTTCCTAAAGTATGGTTTTAAGATCCATTCATATTCTGTCTCCCATCTCCCCTTCTGAAATTCTGTATGATATCATGAAGCAGAATGAATCCTACTGTATACTCTCCATTGTAGCCATTGCTATTCCATGGAAACAGGATTGAGCTCCAGCTGTGCTGCTTGTCACTTGTTTCTACTTCAGCAAATCACCTGCCTGTCTGAAGCTTAATTTTTCATCTTTATAGTAGAGCTGTCCCTCTGGATACACATGTTGGTGTAGTACTACTCACAGTAGCAATATGGGACTGACAAAGCTGCCCATCATAACAGGAACACAGAACTTTAAAATGGTATTTACATAATAGAATATTATTTGACCATAACAATGAGCAGAAGGCTATCATTTGCTGCAAATTAGAAGAAACATGAGAACATTATAGTGAGGTAAGTAAGACACAAAGACAAATACTTGATGTTCTCCATCATATGTGGGCATTGAAAACATTGTAAATGCTAATTACTAGAGGATAGGATGCGTGGGAAGGATGGAATATAGGACCAAAGCACAAATAACAGTAATTAATCATAGTAGTGGCATTCTTCAACACAATAAGGCACATAATTGCCCACAACTTACTACAAGCTACAAATACAAAGTAATGATAAGAATATAGAAATATTACCCTGCCTGGATCAATACACACTGTATACACATACTGAATAAAATATTATACCTCATAAATACTTACAATTTCTATTTGTTACTCAATTCTTTTAATTTTAAAGAGCTATAAATTGTGTTTTCTTTCTTTATTATTTGTTGAATATATCTATTGAAGTACTTACTATAATGTATTCCATAGCCATGTATAAAAATTAGCAAAATTGTTAAATGAAATGAAGGTGTTTGATGTAGGTGGGCCTTCTGTTATGTGTTATTCTTATTGGTTAATAAAGAGACTTCCTTGGCCCTTTGATAGGACAGAAAATTAGGCAGGCGGAGTAAACAGAACAGAATGCTGGGAAGAGGGCAATGAGGCAGATACCAAAGAGCCAGCCACCAGGTCAGACATGCTGAATCTTTCTCGGTAAGCCACCACTTTGTGGTGCTACACAGATTATTAGAAATGGGTTAATCAAGATGTGAGAGTTAGCCAGTAACTAACTCTCTAGAGATAATGGGCCAGGCAGTATTTAAATGAATACAATTTGTATGTTGTTATTTCCGGGGCTAAGCTAGCCATATGAGAACCGGGCAGGATAAAAAGCAGGCCTGCCCACAGCTCCTCACTACATATGATGCCCAGACGTGGATAACTGAATCCACAGAAAGCTTGGGAAAGAATAGAGTAAATCATGTTTTCTTGGTAGCAGCAATTTCTTGGGTCTACTTTGCTTGCTAGAGGCAAGCAAGGCTCTCATCTAAGAGAGGCTTCCTGGCTCAACTTTAGCTGCAAAACCTTGTAGCTCTTATAAAAGGTCCTGCCACGAAACACTTAAACAGTGTTGATGAAAAGGCAAACGCATGCTTTTCAGTTTTCAGCCATAGCAGGAAAAAAAGCTGTGCTGTTTTAAAATGCCGGCTTTCTGGGATGTCCTTCCAGGACAAACTCTGACTCTTTCAGGCAGGCAGTCGGACAGAATGCTGCAGCTTGCTTGCAGGCAGGGACCATGAAACACCTCAGAGTTGTGGCAATAAAAATGGCTTCAGAGGTACCTCTGCCATGAGGCTGGAAAGCTAAGAAATGGGCTAGATCTAACTGTCAAAACCACGGCTTTATTCCTGACCACATTAAAGACTCATGTGGTCAGAAAAAGAGAGATATACAGTAAAGAGAGATTCAAAGACAAAGAAAACCTCTAAATATTTTACAATGTGTTAAAAATATATGCAGGCAGTCCCAGAAGAGAGCACAGCCCCTCCCCCCTCAGCTTCTGCAGCAGGGTCTTCGGTGTTCCACGGGACGCCTCCTGGCCCCCACTGCTGCCACCCTTTTGTCTCCTGAGTCCTTGGAATACCAGATGTCCCTGTTTCAGTGCTGAGGAGTCCTATCCAGAGAGTGCTGAGGAGTTTCATCCTGAGAGGAGGAGATGGGCAGGCACCAATGCAAGAATTCCTCCAACAACCTGAAAGGCAACATGACATCACCAGAATCCAGGGATCATGAAACTGGAAGAATTGAACACCCTACTCCAGAATAAATGGAAGAAATCGACTCTAAGCGGATCTTTATGAAAATAATAGAGGAACTTAAAAAGAAGGTGAAATTCTGCCGTAAAGAAATGGAAGATAAGTATGACAAAAAGATTGAGGAAATGAGTAAAGAAATGGAAGAGAATTATACCAAAAAGTTTGAAGAAATGAGTAAATTCATAAATGAAATTCTGGAAGACCAAGAAAAAAACAATCAAACAGGTAATAGAAACAGTTCAAGATTTGAAAACTGAAATGGAGGCAATGAAGAAATCACAAACCGAGGGCCAGATGGCTATGGAAAATCTAGGTAAATGAACAGAGACTTCAGAAACAAGCATAACCAACAGAATACAAGAGATAGAAGAAAGAAACTCAGACTCTGAAGACACCATAGAGAAAATAAACGCTCTGACCAAAGAAAACAGCAAATCCAACAAATTCTCATCACAAAACATTCAGGAAATGTGGGACACAATAAAAAAAACAAATCTAAGAATAATAGGGATAGAAGAAGGAGAAGAATTGCAGATCAAAGGTCTAGAAAATATATCCAACAAAATTATAGAAGAAAACTTCCCCAACCTAAAGAATGATATCCCTATGAAGGTTCAAGAAGCATACAGAACACCGAATAGACTGGATCAAAAAAAAACCCTCACCATATAATAATCAAAACACAAAACATTCAGATTAAAGAAAGAATATTAAGAACTGCAAAAGAAAAAGATCAAGTAACTTATAAAGGTAAACCTATCAGACTTACACCAGACTTCTCTATGGAAACCATGAAAGCCAGAAGGTCCTGGATAGAGGTACTGCAGAGACAAAGAGACCATGGATGCAAGCCCAGACTACTATACCCAGCCAAGCTATCGTTCACTATCAACGGAGAAAACAAAATATTCCAGGATAAAAACAAATTTAAACAATACGTAGCTACAAATCCAGCCTTACAGAAAGTATTAGAAGGAAAATTACAACCCAAGGAATCCAACATTCCCAACACTGCCTACAATAACTCAAACATCTAGCGACCCTTCACAAGCACAACTCAAAGAAGGGAAACACATACACTCTACTACCCAAAAAAATAAATAAATAAAATAACCGGAGTCAACAACCACTGGTCATTAATATCACTTAATATCAATGGACTCAATTCACCTATAAAGAGGCACAGACTTAGAGATTGGATACGAAAACAGGATCCAACATTCTGCTGTTTACAAGAAACACACCTCAACCACAAAGACAGACATCTACTCAGAGTAAAGGGCTGGTAAAAGGTTTTCCAAGCAAACAGACCTAAGAAACAAGCGGGTGTGGCCATTCTAATATCTAACAAGATTGACTTCAAACTAAAATCTATCAGAAGAGATAGAGATGGACATTTCATACTCATAACAGGAACAATTCATCAGGAGGAAGTCTCAATCCTGAATATCTATTCCCCTAATATAAAGGCACCCACTTATGTAAAAGAAACACTTCTAGAACTCAAGGCAGTCATCAAACCACACACACTAATAGTAGGAGACTTCAACACACCTCTCTCACCAATGGACAGGTCAATCAGACAGAAACCTAACAGAGAAATAAGAGAATTATTGGAGGTATTGAATCAAATGGACTTAACAGATATCTATAGAACATTCCACCCAAATAGGAAAGAATATACCTTCTTCTCTGCAGCCCATGGAACCTTCTCAAAAAATGACCACATACTCGGTAAAAAAGCAAACTTCCACAGATACAAAAAACTATTAGTAACCACCTGTGTCTTGTCAGATCACCATGGATTAAAGTTAGAATTCAATGACAATGCTACTCCCAGGAAGCCAATAAGCTCATGGAAGTTGAAATGTCAACTATTAAATCACCCCTGGGTCAAGGAAGAAATAAAGAAAGAAATTAAAGTCTTCCTTGAATATAATGAAAACAAAGACACAACGTATTCAAACCTATGGGACACAATGAAAGCAGTGCTAAGAGGAAAGTTCATAGCACTAAGTGCCCAATTAAAGAAAACAGAGAAAGCACATATTGGAGACTTAACAGCACACTTGAAAGCTCTAGAAAAAAAAGAAGCGGATTCACACAGGAGGAGTAGAAGATTGTAAATAATCAAACTGAGGGCTGAAATCAACAAAATAGAAATACAGAAAACAATCCAAAGAATCAATGAAACAAAAAGCTGGTTCTTGGAGAAAATCAACAAGATCGACAAACCCCTATCCAAACTAATCAAACGGCAGAGAGAGAACATGCAAATTAATAAGATCAGAAATGAAAAGGGGGACATAACCACAGACACAGAAGAAATTCAGAGAATCGTTAGATCTTACTACAAAAGCCTGTATGCCACAAAATTGGAAAATGTACAAGAAATGTACATTTTTTTAGATAAGTATCATATACCAAAGTTGAACCAAGACCAGATGAAGAATCTAAATAGACCTGTCAGTCATGAAGAATTAGAAGCTGTTATCAAAAAGCTCCCTACCAAAAAAAGCCCGGGACCAGATGGTTTCAATGCAAAATTCTACCAGAACTTCTAGGAAGAGATAATAGCTACACTCCTTAATGTATTTCACAATATAGAAACAGAAGAGTCATTGCCAAACTCTTTCTATGAAGCTACAGTTACCCTGATACCAAAACCACACAAAGACACAACCAAGAAAGAGAATTACAGGCCAATCTCACTCATGAACATCGACACAAAAATTCTCAACAAAATACTGGCAAACCGAATCCAAGAACACATTAGAAAAATCATCCATTATGATCAGGTGGGCTTCATTCCAGAGATGCAGGCCTGGTTCAACATAAGCAAATCTATCAATGTAATCCATCATATAAATAAACTGAAAGAAAAAACCACATGATCATTTCATTGGATGCTGAAAAAGCATTTGACAAAATTCAACACCCCTTTATGATAAAAGTGTTGGAGAGATTGGGGATACAAGGATCATACCTAAATATAATAAAAGCAATATACAGCAAGCCGACAGCTAACATCAAACTGAATGGAGAGAAACTCAAAGCCATTCCACTAAAATCAGGAACACGACATGGCTGTCCACTCTCTCCATACCTCTTCAATAAAGGCTTGAAGTTCTAGCAAAAGCAATAAGACAACATAAGGGGATCAAGGGGATTCAAATTGGAAAAGATGAAGTTAAACTTTCGTTATTTGCAGATGATATGATAGTATACATAAGCGACCCCAAAAACTCTACCAAAGAACTCCTACAGCTGATAAACACCTTTAGTAATGTGGCAGGATACAAGATCAACTCCAAAATTTCGGTTGCCCTCCTATACACAAAGGATAAAGAAGCAGAGAATAATCACCTTTCACGATAGCCACAAATAGCATAAAATATCTTGGGGTAACTCTAACCAAGGAAGTGAAAGACCTATTTGACAAGAACTTTAAGTCTTTGAAGAAAGAAACTGAGGAGGACACCAGAAAATGGAAAGACCTCCCCTATTCTTGGACCAAGAGAATCAACATAGTAAAAATGGCAATTCTACCAAAAGCAATCTATAGATTCAATGCAATCCCCATCAAAATCCCATCACACTTCTTCACAGACCTTGAGAGGACAATAATCAAGTTTTTATGAAAAAACAAAAAACCCAGGATAGCCAAAACAATCTTATACCATCCCTGACTTCAAACTCTATTACAGAGCTACAGTATTGAAAACAGCTTGGTATCGGCATAACAACAGAGAAGTCGACCTATGGAATCAAATAGAAGACCCGGATATTAACCCACAAACCTATGAACACCTGATTTTTGACAAGGGAGCTAAAGGTATACAATGGAAGAAGGAAAGCATCTTTAACAAATGGTGCTGGCATAACTGGATATCAACCTGTAGAAGAATGAAAGTAGATCCATATCTATCACCATGCACAAAACTCAAGTCCAAATGGATTAAAGACTTCAACATTAATCTGACCATTTTGAACCAGGTAGAAGAGAAAGTGGGAAGTAGTCTACAAGATATAGGCACAGGAGACCACTTCCTAAGTAGAACTCCAGTAGCACAGACAATAAGAGAATCAATGAATAAATGGGACCTCCTGAAACTGAGAAGCTTCTGAAAAGCAAAGGACACTATCAGTAAGACAAAAAGACACTTTCTGACTGGGAGAAGATCTTCACCAACCCCTCAACAGACAAAGGTCTGATCTCCAAAATATACAACGAACTCAAGAAGCTAGATACTAAAACTCTAATTAACCCAATTAAAAAATGGGGTACTGAACTGAACAGAGAATTCACAACAGATGAACTTCGAATGGCCAAAAGACACTTAAGGTCATGCTCAACCTCCTTAGCGATCAGGGAAATGCAAATCAAAACCACTTTGAGATACCATCTTACACCTGTCAGAATAGCCAAACTCAAAAACACCAATGATAGCCTATGCTGGAGAGGATGTGGAATGAGGGGAACACTCATCCATTGTTGGTGGGAATGCAAACTTGTGCAGACACTGTGGAAATCAGTGTGGCGGTTTCTCAGGAAACTGGGAACCTCCCTCAGGACCCAGCAATTCCACTCTTGGGAATATACCCAAGAGATGCCCTATCATACTACAAAAGCATTTGTTCAACTATGTTCATAGCTGCGCTATTTGTAATAGCCAGAAAATGGAAACAACCTAGGTGCCCCTCAATAGAAGAATGGGTAAAAAGGTGTGGAACATATACACATTAGAGTTTTACTCAGCGGTAAAAAACAATGACATCTTGAATTTTGCATGCAAATGGATGGACATAGAAAACGCTTTACTGAGTGAGGTAACCCAGACCCAAAAAAAAGGAATATGGTATGTACTCACTCATAAATGGATTCTAGCCATTGTTAAAGGTCTTTGAGCCTATAATTCGTGATCCTAGAGAAGCTAAATAAGAAGGTGAACCTGAAGAAAATCATATAGTTATCCTTCTGGATATAGAAAGTAGTCAAGATTACAAGGCAAACTTGGGTGTATGGGGTGAGGGGGGGAGGTGGAGGGGGTGGAAGTAAGGTGAGATGGTTAGAGAGAAGGGAGAGGTGGAGGATTGGGGATGGCATGGGGCAATGAGATGGGGGGGAGGAAGGATGGATATGGGAGCAGGCAAGTATATATCTCAACTAAGGGAGCCATTTTAGGGTTGGCAAGAGACTTGTTTCTGGAGGGGTTCTCAGGCCCAAGGAGAGGTCCCCAAATTCTTCCCTGCGCAGCAGAGGAGAGGGTGCCTGAACTGGCCTTGGCCCATAACCATACTGATGAATATTTTGCATATCACCATAGAACCTTCATCTGGCGGTGGATGGAGATAGAGACAGAGACCCACATTGGAACACTGGACTTAACTCCCTAGGTCCAAACGAGAAGCAGAAGGAAAGAGAGCATGAGCAAAGAAGGCAAGATCAGAGGGAACCTTCATCCGACGATGAATGGCGATACAGAAGGAGACCCACATTGGAGCACCGGACTGGCCCCCCAAGGTCCAAATGAGGAGCAGAAGGAGGGAGAACATGAAAAAGGAAGTCAGGACCGTGAGTGAGTGCATTCACCCACTGATACAAGGGGACTGATCGAATGAGAGCTCACCAAGGACAACTGGACTGGGACTGAACGAGCATGTGATCAAACCGGATTCTCTGAATGTGGCTGACATGGGGGCTGACTGAGAAGCCATTGACAATGGCACTGGGTCTTGTTTTGTCTGCATGTACTGGCTGTTTGGGATCCTAATCTGTTTGGATGTTCACCTTCCTAGGCCTGGAGGGAGGGGGGAACTTCCCACAGGGCAGGAAACCCTGACTGCTCTTTGGACTGGAGAGGGAGGAAAAGAGGGAGTGGGAGGGGGGAGAGAGAGTGGGGGGAATGGGAGGGCGTGGGGAGGACGGGAGGAAGTGGAAATTTTTATAAACAAACAAATAAAATAAATATATGCAGGCTAAAAGATAAAGTTCTTGAAGTAAAAAAAGGAAGAAAGAAAGTAGTTGGGTGTGGTGGTACACACCTTTAATCCCAATGCCCTGGAGGCAGAGGTAGATAGACCTCTGTGATTTCAAGAGGCAGAGGTAGATTGACCTCTGTGACTTCAAGGTGTGGTAGCACACGCCTTTAATCCCAGCACTGGGGAAGCAGAGACAGACTGATATCTGTGAGTTCAAGGATAGCCTGGTCTACAGAGTTATTCCAGGACAAAGATATACGGGGAACCTGTCTCAAAAAGTAAAAGTAAAAATAAAAGAAATAGAGGTTGAAATAAAGCTGCATAAAGATGGAAAATACACAGAGAATCTTGATACTGTATGTTATTATACTCTCTTTAAATTGTTTGAATGCTGAGGAAGGAGCAACAGCTGCTAAAAGAATTTTGTTTATAGATGCTGCTGAAAGAATCGAAGATAGATATTTTGAAAATACCTTGACTTCAGAATTTGGATCTAAGGATATGATACTTTGGAAAGGAGGTTCTTCTTTTGTTTTCACAGAGGATGAGACCCTGTGGATTGCTATCCCAATATGGTATGATAGACCACGTCCTCCTGAAAAGTTGCTGTGAACACCCTCAAAAAATTACTTCATTCAACTACCAACTGAGATGAACCTGGCAGAAAGGTTATACCGTGAAAGACCTGATTAACAGCACCGCTATACAGCAGGAAGAAGTTTGGAGAGAAATAACTACGCCCAGATTCCCAAATATTGTTTATAAATGTTTTTTTACATTTAAAGGGAGGTAGGATATAGATATGAATAATTTGCATTGGTATGGATTTTAAGGTCAATTTTATTATATGTATATGTATTTCTGATCTTGATTAAGGTATTTTGATTGTGTAGTTCACTTAAAAATGTAGTGTATAATTAGGAAATTTAGGTTGTTAATGGATAATCATTGATAATAATCAAGCTTGTAGTCAGGTTAGTTAGATTTTCTAGGTATAGAGATATATTTTAGTTAGATAGGCATTCTTCATAGCTTTCAAAGACTACAGAATAAGGCATTTTCAATGTTTTAATAACTTAGGACTTTTCATGACAATGAGACACATCTGCTCCTGGCAGCACCAATCTACTTCAAGAGGAAGACAGGCATCGAAGAGATTGCTTATGGAATTGGTTAACCATTTGGGCAAGAAACTGCTCTTGCATGGACTGTTGAATAAGCTGGACACAAAGAACCCGCAGAGAGAGGACTGCTAAACTTACCTAAAGGTGAGATGATCTTTCGGGGTTCCTGATTCATGAAAGAGTCTGTGACACATTCTGCAGGACACAGCAGATAGTGACTGAACTACCTTTGAAATTTCCTGCTTCATGGAAATGTCTCTGGATACTATGGGCCTGTAGGCTGAAGATGGATGCCCCAATGGTACAGAGGAATTTTGGATAACTGTCCAGGCAGCAAGATGTCTCTGTCATTTCTAGAGTTTTGGAAGTTGCTTACTTCTTGTTTACTTAGGTAATATTATATCCTTCTGGAGTCTTTGATGGAGTTGAAGAATTGTTAGTTATAGTTATAGTTTTCCATTATTATGATAAAGATAAAATAGTTATAAATATTGTAACTGTAATTCTAACTCGATAACTGTTTTGTTATATGTAATTTTACTATGTTAAAGTGAAAGCCTTTCTTTTTTGTTTAAATAGAAAAAGGGGAAATGATGTAGGTGGGCCCTCTGTTATGTGTTATTCTCATTGGTTAATAAAGAGACTGCTTTGGCCCTCTGATAGGACAGAAAATTAGGTAGGCGGAGTAAACAGAACAGAATGCTGGGAAGAGGGCAATGAGGCAGATACCATGGAACCAGCCAACAGGTCAGACATGCTGAATCTTTCACAGTAAGCCACCAAATCGTGTTGCTACACAGATTATTAGAAATGGGTTAATCAAGATGTGAGTGTTAGCCAGTAACTAACTCTCTAGAGATAATGGGCCAGGCAGTGTTTAAATGAATACAATTTGTGTGTTATTTCCGGGGCTAAGCT
This sequence comes from Myodes glareolus, assembly GCF_982192425.1. Taxonomy (NCBI): domain Eukaryota; kingdom Metazoa; phylum Chordata; class Mammalia; order Rodentia; family Cricetidae; genus Myodes; species Myodes glareolus. Next base: position 3,179,749 of record NC_142047.1, on the reverse strand, counting down.
AGCTGTGCAGAAGCCAGGTAGGACGAAAAACATGTCTGCCGGCTGCTCATTCTACAGGTGTTTTTGTCTTAGTTAGGGTTTCTATTGCTGTGAATAAGCACCATGACAACAGGAACTCTTATAAGGAAACATTTAATTGGAACTGTGTGGTGATTTGAGTAAAAATGGCCTCCATAGATCCATAGGGTATGGTACAATTAGTAGGTATGGCCTTGTTAGAGGAAGTATGCCACTGGAAGATAGGCTTTGAGGTTTCAGAAGCTCAAGTAAGAACTTGCATCTGCCTCTTCTGCACCAACTCTACCTGCATGCCGCCATGCTTCCAGTCATGATGATAATAGATCAAGCCTCTGAACTGTAAGCCAGCCACAATTAAGTGTTTTCTTTATATGAGTTGCCATGGTCCCAGCTGCAACACTTGGGAGAGCAGGCCCTGCACTTCCCCAGGGCAGTACAATAGAGTCAACCTGTTAGTTCAGATGTAGGTGAGCCAGCCCTGAGGCTGTGCGAATAGGAGAGCTCTCACCATTTCTCATCTCTCTTGTGGTGGTTATGGCCTGTGGCAGGTGGGAGAGATGGCCCTATAATCATAAGAGTGAGAGACCTATCCCTGACCCCACCGGCTGCAATAATCATGAAAGAAGGCCCTACAGCTAGCCAGGGAAGCACAATAGAGCCAACCTTGTCAAGGCAAGTGAGAGTGAGCCAATCCCAAAATTGTGAGTATGGGAAAGCTATCCCAGTTGCCCATCTGTCTTGTGGTGGCATGGGCAGGGGAGAGTTGCCCTCCTCCCACACACAACAAGCCCATCAATGTCTGAGACAGGTGAGAGAACTGGCCTTGTCATCACTGGCGTGGAAAGCTAACCCTGTAGAGCAGTGTGGGTGGGTTAACTGCAAAGTTGTAAGCATGAGAGAGCTGTCCCCATTTCACTTCTGGTGGACCACTCTACAACTGATGAGGCTCAAACCCAAGGATATAACTTGGTTCATTCCATCATCTACCCATCTATGATCTTATGGAGATCATGTGAAGAGACATGACCGGCAGACCCAAAGCTGCAGGATCTCTACAACATAATATCCAGGAGGAGCCCAAGCAAGTGGTCAGTATTGATAGGGTTGTAGAAACCAGAGACCTCAAACCAGACCAATAATTTTTTGCAATAAAGATATATGGACAAATGGGAACACAGCATGAATCATGGTGCCACACTGCAACTTTCATAATGAGATTCTTAAGTCTTTACCCTTTTATTTTACCTTATTGTTGTTGGAGGCCGTTTGTTCATTCCCAGCTGCCCAGGCCTGAAATAATCACTCAGAAGCCATTTTATTTGCAATACTGTTTGGCCAATAGCTTACATGTATTTCTCGCTAATTCTTACAACTTAAATTAACCCATTTCTATTCATCTGTGTATTGCAACATGGCTGTGGCTTACCGGCAAGTTTTCATCTGGTGTCTCTCTGTGGTGGGACTACATAGCTTCTCTCTGATTCTGTCTTCTTTTTGCAAGCATTCAGTTTAGTTTTCCCCACCTAGCTCGATTCTGCCCTATCACAGGCCCAGAACAGCTTCTTGATTAACCAATGGTATTGACAGCCTACAGAGAGGAATCCCACATCATCTTCCCTTTTCTGTCTAAATAAAAAGGAAGATTTCAACTATAAAAAAGCAGGTACCAAGCAAGAATTACAGTTACAATATTTGTATCTACTTTATCTTTTATCATAACTAAGGAAAACTATAATTAGAGCTATCTATTCTTCAAAGAACCAGAAGGATATACTATTACCTAAGTTAACAGGATGTGTATTGTAAGCAAATTCCAAAACTAGAATTGAAAGAGACATCTCCCTATATGGATAGTCACCAAAGTTGTTCTGTATCATTGGGGCATCCAGTCTTCAGCCCATAGGCCCATAGTATCCAGCAGACTTTTTCATGAAGCAGAAAATTTGAAGATTTGTTCTGTTTTGTAATGGCAGAGTCCATCAGTTGCTTTCTTCTGTGTCCTGGAGATCTGGCAGACTCTTTCATGGAGCAGAAACCCCAAAAGACAGTCTCACCTTTAGGCAAGTTCAGCAGCCATTTTTCTGTGGGTCCAGCATGTCCACTTTATACAGCATAACATCCAAGCAGTCCAGGCAAGAACAGTTTCTTACCCAAATGGTTAGCAAGTTCCATAAGAAGCCTCTTCAGTGTCCATCCTCCTCTTGAAGTTGTTGGTGCTGCCAGGAGCAGATGTGTCTCATTGTCATGAAAACATTCTAAATTCCACATTCAGAAGATCTCTGAGAGATTTGAAGAAAAACTATCTAACTGAAATATATCTCAATATATCTAGAAAACCTAACATGACTATATACTTGACTATTATAGATGAATATCTATTAACCTATATTTCTTAATTATATATTACACTTTTCTTATTTTTTACATTACATTTTTAAATGAGTTGCACAAACACAATACCTTAATCAAGAGCAGAAATATACATATAACATAACTGACCTAAAATTTGTATCAATAGACTAAGTTCCATACCAATGCAAATCTCTATAGCATATCCCCCTTTAATTGTAAACAAATATTTATAAACAGTATTTGGGAATATGAACATAGTTCTCTCCAAACTGTTTCCTGCTTTTTGTTGGGTGAAGCAACCTTTCAGGGGATCTTGGTTCATCAAACCACATTAGTCTGGAATTAATCCACAGGTTCTCATCCTCTGTGGAAACAGAAGAACCTCTTTTCCAAAGCAAAATATCCTTAGACTCAAATTTTGAAGTCAAGAAACCTTTGAAACATGTATGTTGGTTTAGCTTAGCATCTCATACAGTGAAATGTCTCTCTGTACTTAGCTCCTTCACAGTCAAAATTTCAAAGAAAACACAATATATATAATGCAAACTGTGTATTTTCCATCTTTACCTTTCTTTACTCCTTTTAATCTATGACTCTGTACACTCTGTTTCTTTAAAGACTATTTCTTTGGGAAAAAAAGATTTACTTCATTTTATAACTCTCTATATTCTTTTTCTTCTCTCTCCCAAGCCTATGTACATTTATCCAACACTGTGACCCATTTTAGAGGTCTTTTTTATCTAAATCTGTCTTTATTCTGTACCTATAATCCTTTTTTGACTAGGATTGCTTCTTAAAATACTAAGCAGGTGTGGCTAGGGCCAACATGTCCCTGCCTGCTTGCTTCACCCAGTCCAACATGGAGGTCTATTCACTGCCTCTGAGACTGACCAGTGGGAGCCACACTCACCACCTCAATTCTGGTAACCAGTTGCTCCATTCTACCACCAAGTAATTTGCAGCATACTGCACATAATCCCATTCAAGTGCTCAGCCTCCTAAAAGAGCCAGAGTTCATGCTCGCAGCACAGATCAGAAAGCCACCATTTTGAAACCATATGATATTTTGTTTTGTTTTGGTTTTGCTACTGCCAAATCAGGAAGACCTCTCTTAAAGGAGCTGTAACATGCCACCAGCAAGCAGAGACCATCCAGAAATAAATGCTGCTAAATTGTGTATGTGTGATGTAGGTGGACTTTCTGTCTATGTGTTATTTTCATTGGCTAATAAAGAGACTGCCTTGGCCCTCTGATAGGACAGAAAGTTAGGTAGGCAGAGTAAGCAGAACAGAATGCTGAGAAGAGGACGATGAGGCAGATGCCATGGAGCCAGCCACCAGGTCAGACATGCTGAATCTTTCCCGGTAAGCCACCACCTCGTGGTGCTACACAGATTATTAGAAATGGGTTAATCAAGATATGAGAGTTAGCCAGTAACTCACTCTCTAGAGATAATGGGCCAGGCAGTGTTTAAATGAATACAATTTGTGTGTTGTTATTTCTGGGACTAAGCTAGCCATGTGGTACTGGGCAGGACAAAAAGCAAGCCTGCCCGCAGCACCTTCTGTGTGTGTGTGTGTGTCTAGAATTCCTTTCGAAACCCTCTCAGGTTTTATATGGATTTAACTAGCACATATTGGAGCATCAATTTGTTGTTAAAGCCCACTTGCTTATTCTCAGCTTCCCAGACCTGAAATAATCACTCAGAAACCATATTATTTGCAATACTGTTTGGCTTACATGTATTTCTGGCTAATTCTTATATCTTAAATTAACCCATTTCTATTCATCTGTGTATTGCCATGTGGCTGTGGCTTACCAGCAAGGTTCCATCCAGCATCTCTCTCCAGCAGAGCTACATGGCTTCTCTCTGTCTTCTTTCTCCCAGCATTCAGTTTAGTTTTCCCCACCTAGCTCTGCTCTACCTTATCACAGGCCCAAAACATCTTTTTTATTAACAGCATGTATTCACAGCATACAGAGGGGAATCCCATATCATCTTATAATTTATTTTATTTCCTCTTTCCTTTTTTCTCTTAAAAATTGTTTTATTGGGGTGATTGCATGAGCAAAGAGTTGATGAGAAGGGATGGGGAAATGAATAGCATCACAGGATCAAGATATATGATTTAGGACAGGTGAGTGTCTGTGTTCCCTACTTGAGGGGCCTCCTCTCTAGATCCTGACCCTGGAGACACATCCATGCCCCACCCCCACCCACAGAAGACTCAGATACCTGGGAACAGCCTCCTCATACCCACAACCACCTTGCACCACATCTCTGACCACCAGAGTCCTGACTCTGACTGCCCCTGGAGTGCTGGGTGTCAGGGTTCCCAGTTAAAGGGCCCTACTCTCTAGACCCTAGGTCTGTCAGGCACATTCCATACCACAACCTCACCTGGCAAAGACCCAGAGACCTGGGAGCAGCCTCCCCATACCCTCAAACATCCCTTAGTGCATCACAACTCTAACTACCAGAGCATTGGCCTGACTGCCCCTGGAGAGGTGAATGTTTACGTTCCTGGCTGGAGGACCCTGTTCTTTAGACCCTAGGCCCCCTGATATGCATTCTGTGCTCCGTATTCATTCAGAAAAGCTCCAGAGTCCTGGAAGCAGCCTACCCACATCTGCAACCATCCCCTGAAGCATCTGTGATCACAAGAACCTTGGCACTGACTACTCCTAAAAAAAACCACACAAGTGTTACCACTGAAAAATATCAGGAATTAACAATCACTGGTCATTAATAACTCTCAATTCACCTATCAAAAGACACAGATTAACAAAATGAATACAAAAAGAGGATCCATCCTTCTGCTGCATACAAGAAACACACCTCAACTTCAAAGACAGACATCCCCTCAGAGTAAAGGGTTGGAAAAAGATATTCCAATCAAATGGAACTAAGAAATTATAAGGTGTAGCTATTTTAAAAATCTAACAAAATAGACTTCAAACTAAAATTAATCAAAAGAGATGGAAAGGGACACTTCGTATTCATCACAAGAAAGCTCTATTAACATGAAATCTCAATTCTGAACATCTATCCACAAATATAAGAGCACCAACATATGTAAAAGAAACATTGCTAAAGCTTAAACTACACATTAAACACCACACACTAATGGTAGAAAACTTCAACACCCCACTCTCACCAATGAACAGGTCTGCCAGACAGAATCTTTTGTGTGTGTGTGTGTCCCAGTTTCTTTTTATTTTTTTGTTTTTTTTTCCTTTTTTTTTAAGTATGGAGGCTCAAGTAGAAGATGTAGATTTTTTTGTTTAAGCTTTACAGAAAAACCAAAATAAAACAAAAAACTCCTTTTGCATTCCATAAAAATCGACAGGAAAGCACCTGGCCGGAAGTGCAGCTGGTCGCCAGCTGTCACCCCACTGTGGTCTCCTTGGGTGGGCACCTCTGCGCAGGACAATGCTGAGGACATCTCTCCATCCTCCGTAGCTGTCCGCTGTTCCCCTGGCCCCCAACCCAACTCCAAGCAACTCCCAAATACACATGGAATCCGATTTCCAGTTCTTCTCTTTCACACACCAGTTAGTTCATAAAATGTTTTTGTTTTACATTTTTTACACCAATGCAACAAAATGATGGGAGGAGCGGTGGCTGACAGTACATATGCTTATAAATGGGAGAGGGGAGGAAGACGGGGGGGGGGGGGGGGAGGCGGGGGGCACAGGCAAACAAAAGCCACACGGTCTCTATGGAAACGTCGTGGGAAGCGGGCCTTGGAGCCAGCGGAGGGTAGTTATTCTTGGGGAGCGATGGCGCTGCATGGTCGATGCAAACTGTTACGTGGCCCATTGGGGAGGGAAAGGAGGAGAGAAAAGGAGCAGAAAACGAGTTTTCTAAGAAAGGACCCTAATGAGTGCATGACGTGTCCGGTTAGCGTGAAGCAGAGGTTTAACACTGCTGCTTTCTCTTCAAGGCCTCCACCAGGTCGTTCTTGAGAGCTTCTTGCTTTGATTTGTGTGCAAACATCTGCACAGACCTCAGGCCATTGACGATATCCTTTGTTTTTCCAAAGTAGATCTCATTCAGTGTACTTCTGATTTTATTTTCCATGTCCTCCACCAGGCGCCCAATGTTGGCTATGTGTGGAGAGCAGTCACTCACGGTTTCATCTTTCTCCGTCTGTCTGGTCAGCCTGCCTCCCAGGTTCATGGTGCCTAAGCCGGATTTGTTGGTTTGCAGCCACAGTATCACCGTGGAGGTCAACTTGTAATGGGCGGTACGGCTGCTGGACTTCTCCTGTACGTCCACCACATGGATGGAATCCCAGCCGCCTTTGATCTTCTTTGACCTGTCTCCAGCCTTCTTTATGAGGATCACTCCAGCGAAGCCGTGATCCAGATCCCAGACGTAGATAGATGAGACGTCACCTTCAAAATACAGGTCTCCGTATTGGTCGAAGGCATTGTTGGCCTCCACCTCCAGCTTTCTCAGTCGAGCAGATGGCATGGCCCCATCTTCCAAAGGAGGATCATACTTGCCACTCCATGGTGACCTACAGGAATCCCCGTCTCTGTTGTAGTCGCATAAAAGGTAGTCCTTGCCCACCTCCTTGTCTCTGGCGACAGGAGATCTTCACACAGACTGGGGACCAGGTCGATCAGGTCACTGAGGTTTTTCTAGATCTGCTGTGGAGGCAGGCGCCTCATTAGGTCCAAGGCACAGTCCAGCTGCTGATCGCTCATGGTGGCGGCAGCGGTGGTCCCTGTCCCGGCGTCTGTGGCTCTACCCCTCCCCCCTCAGCAAGGCCCGGTGCTTCTACTTCCCCGGGTGCCCAAGCTGCCAGACAGAATCTTAACAGAGAAATAAGAGAACTAACAGATGTCATAACTCAAATGGACTTAATAGACATATAGAACATTTCACCCAAACACAAAAGAACATACTTCTTCTCATCACCTCACAGAACTTTCTCCAAAATTGACCACAAACTCTGTTACAAAGCAAACCTCAAAGATATAAAAAATTTGGAGTAGAGGGTCCCCGTGAGGAGGAGCTCGGGCGTTCCCCGACCCCATAGACGGTCACCCTGCAGTGCTGGCTCCCCACTCCCGCCTGCCATCCCAGCTCCCATCCAGGTACGAATTCCTATATTTCTCCCTTCCCCCTGGGGCCATAAAATTTCCCCAGCTCACCTGCCTTGCAAGCTGGGCCTGCATTGTAAGCGCATCCCCGAAAGAGGGAGTGCCTGTGCTTCAATAGCCTGCCTGAGGAAAGGTGGGCATTCTGTCAGTGAAGTCCCTGACCAAGAAGGGAACCTGACCCGGTACTAGAAGTTCCAATAGAGAGCATTTGAAGTAAGAGATGGGTAGACGCCAAGGCAAGACCTCATCCAACAATCTGAAAAACAATATGAAAACACCAGATCCCAAGGACCCTACAATAGAAGGACTTGAACACCTTAACCCAGAAGAAGTGGGAAAAAGTGCCATTATGAAAGCAATAGAGTCCCTTAAACAGGATATGATTAACTCCCTTAAAGAATTGGATGAGAAATATAACAAAAAGTTTGAAGAAATGAGTATAGAAATAGATGAGAAATATAACAAAAAGTTTGAAGAATTAAGTAAATCCGTGAATGATACCCAGAGAAACCAAGAAAAAACAATCAAACAGGTAAAGGAAACAGTTCAAAAATTGAAAACTGAAATGGAGGCAATGAAGAAAACGCAAACTGAGAACCGGCTGGATATGGAAAACCTAGGTAAACGAACGGAGACTACAGAATCAAGCATAACCAATAGAATACAAGAGATAGAAGAACAAATCTCAGATTCTGAAGATACCATAGAGAAAATAAATGCTCTGGTCAAAGAAAACAGCAAATCCAACAAATTCTCTTCACAAAACATTCAGGAAATCTGGGACACAATAAAAAACCCAAATCTAAGAATAATAGGGATTGAAGAAGGAGAAGAACTGCAGATCAAAGGCCCAGAAAATATATTCAACAAAATTATAGAAGAAAACTTTCCCAACCTAAAGAACAATATTCCTATGAAGGTTCAAGAAGCATACAGAACACCGAATAGACCATATAATAATCAAAACACAAAACATACAGATTAAAGAAAGAATTTTAAGAGCTGCAAAGGAAAAAGATCAAGTAATGTATAAAGGTAAACCTATCAGGCTTACACCGGACTTCTCTATGGAAACCATGAAAGCCAGAAGATCCTGGATAGAGGTACTGCAGAAACTAAGAGACCATGGATGCAAATCCAGACTACTATACCCAGCCAAGCTATCGTTCACTATCAACGGAGAAAACAAAATATTCCAGGATAAAAATAAATTTAAACAATTCATAGCCACAAATCCAGCCTTACAGAAAGTAATAGAAGGAAAATCGCAACCCAAGGAATCCAACATTGCCATCACTGCCTACAATAACCCAGACATTTAGCGACCCTTCACAACCACAACTCAAAGAAGAAAAACACACAAACTCTACTACACACACACACAAAAAAATAATAATAACCGGAATCAACAACCACTGGTCATTAATATCACTTAATATTAATGGTCTCAATTCACCTATAAAAAGGCACAGACTAAGAGATTGGATACGAAAACAGGATCCAACATTCTGCTGTTTACAAGAAACACACCTCAACCACAAAGACAGACATCTACTCAGAGTAAAGGGTTGGGATAAGGTTTTCCAAGCAAACGGACCTAAGAAACAAGTGGGCGTGGCCACTCTAATATCTAACAAAACTGACTTCAAACTAAAATCAATCAGAAAAGATGGAGATGGACATTTTATACTCATAACAGGAACAATTAATCAGGAGGAAGTCTCAATCCTGAATATCTATGCCCCTAATATAAAAGCACCCATTTATGTAAAAGAAAAACTTTTAGAACTCAAGGCAGTCATCAAACCACACACACTAATAATAGGAGACTTCAACACACCTCTCTCACCAATGGACAGGTCAATCAAACAGAAACTCAACAGAGAAATAAGAGAATTACTAGAGGTAATGAATCAAATGGACTTAACAGATATCTATAGAACATTCCACCCAAAAAGAAAAGAATATACCTTCTTCTCTGCAGCTCATGGAACCTTCTCAAAAATTGACCACATACTTGGTAACAAAGCAAACTTCCACAGATACGAAAAAATATTAGTAACCACCTGTGTCTTGTCGGATCACCACGGAATAAAGTTAGATTCAATAACAATTCTAACACCAGAAAGTCTACAAATGTGTGGAAGTTGAACAGTCAACTACTGAATCATCCCTGGGTCAAGGAAGAAATAAAAAAAGAAGTTAAAGTCTTCCTTGAATTTAATGAAAATAAAGACACAACATACTCAAATCTATGGGACACAATGAAAGTAGTGCTAAGAGGAAAGTTCATAGCACTAAGTGCCCAATTAAAGAAAAAGGAGAAAGCACATATTGGAGACTTAACAGCACACCTCAAAGTTCTGGAAAAAAATAGAAGCAGACTCTCCCAGGAGGAGCAGAAGATTGGAAATAATCAAACTGAGGGCTGAAATCAACAAAACAGAAACACAGAAAACAATCCAAAAAATCAACGAAACAAAAAGTTGGTTCTTGGAGAAAATCAACAAGATTGACAAATCCCTAGCCAAACTAATCAAACGGCAGAGAGAGAGAACACCCAAATTAATAAGATCAGAAATGAAAAGGGGGACATAACAACAAACATAGAGGAAATTCAGAGAATCATTAGATCTTACTACGAAAGTTTATATGCCACAAAGTTGGAAAATGTACGAGAAATGGATTGGTTTTTAGATAAATACCATATACCAAAGTTAAATCAAGACCAGATGAACAATCTAAATAGACCTGTTAGTCACGAAGAATTAGAAGTGGTTATCAAAAACCTCCCAACCAAAAAAAGCCCAGGGCCAGATTGTTTCAATGCAGAATTCTACCAGAACTTTCAAGAAGAGCTGATACCTATACTCCTTAAGGTATTTCACAATATAGAAACAGAAGAGTCATTGTCAAACTCTTTTTATGAAGCTACAGTTACCCTAATACCAAAACCACATAAAGACACAACCAAGAAAGAGAATTACAGGCCAATCTCACTCATGAACATTGACGCAAAAATTCTCAACAAAATCCTGGCAAACCGATTCCAAGAACACATTAGAAAAATTATCCATTATGATCAAGTAAGCTTCATTCCAGAGATGCAGGGCTGGTTCAACATACGCAAATCCATCAATGTAATCCATCATATAAATAAACTGAAAGAAAAAAAACATATGATCATCTCATTAGATGCTGAAAAAGCGTTTGACAAAATCCAACATCCCTTTATGAAAAAGGTGTTGGAGAGATTGGGGATACAAGGATCATACCTAAATATAATAAAAGCTATTTACAGCAAGCCGACAGCTAACATCAAACTGAACGGAGAGAAACTCAAAGCCATTCCATTGAAATCAGGAACAAGACAAGGCTGTCCACTCTCCCCATACCTCTTCAATATAGTGCTAGAAGTTCTAGCAACAGCAATACGACAACATAAGGGGATCAAGGGGATTCAAATTGGAAAGAATGAAGTTAAACTTTCGTTATTTGCAGACTATATGATAGTATACATAAGCGACCCCAAAAACTCTACCAAAGAACTCCTACAGCTGATAAACACCTTTAGTAATGTGGCAGGATACAAGATCAACTCCAAAAAATCAGTTGCCCTCCTATACACAAAGGATAAAGAAGCAGGGAGGGAAATCAGAGAAACTTCACCTTTCACGATAGCCACAAATAGCATAAAATATCTTGGGATAACTCTGACCAAGGAAGTGAAAGACCTATTTGACAAGAACTTTAAGTCTTTGAAGAAAGAAATTGAGGAGGATACCAGAAAATGGAAAGATCTTCCTTGTTCTTGGATTGGGAGGATCAACATAGTAAAAATGGCAATTCTACCAAAAGCAATCTATAGATTCAATGCAATCCCCATCAAAATCCCATCAAACTTCTTCACAGACCTTGAGAGAATAATAATCAAGTTTATATGGCAAAACAAAAAACCCAGGATAGCCAAAACAATCTTATATAATAACGGAACGTCTGGAGATATAACCATCCCTGACTTCAAACTCTATTACACAGCTACAGTATTGAAAGCAGCTTGGTATTGGCATAACAACAGAGAAGTCGACCTATGGAATCGAATAGAAGACCCGCAAACCCACAAACCTATGAACACTTGATTTTCGACAAGGGGGCTAAAGGTATGCAATGGAAGAAGGAAAGCATCTTTAACAAATGGTGCTGGCATAACTGGATGTCAACCTGTAGAAGAATGAAAGTAGATCCACATCTATCACCATGTACAAAAATCAAGTCCAAATGGATTAAAGACCTCAACATTAATCTGACCACTTTGAACCAGATAGAAGAGAAAATGGGAAGTAGTCTACAAGACATAAGCACAGGAGACCACTTCCTAGGTAGAACCCCATAGCACAGACAATAAGAGAATCAGTGAATAAATGGGACCTCCTGAAACTGAGAAGCTTCTGTAAAGCAAAGGACACTGTCAGTAAGACAAAAAGGCTACCTTCTGACTGGGAGAAGATCTTCACCAACCCCTCATCAGATAAAGGTCTGATCTCCAAAATATACAAAGAACTCATGAAACTAGACAATAAAACTCTAATTAATCCAATTAAAAATTGGGGTGCTGATCTGAACAGAGAATTCTCAAAAGAAGAACTTCGAATGGCCAAAAGACACTTAAGGTCATGCTCAACCTCCTTAGCAATCAGGGAAATGCAAATCAAAACAACTATGAGAAACCATTTTACACCGGTCAGATTAGCTAAAGTCAAAAACACCAATGATAGCCTATGCTGGAGAGGATGTGGAGAGAGGGGAACTCTCATCCATTGTTGGTGGGAATGCAAACTTGTACAGCCACTGTGGAAATCAGTGTGGCACTTTCTCAGGAAACTGGGAGTCAACCTCCCTCAGGACCCAGCAATTCCACTCTTGGGAATATACCCAAGAGAAGCCCTATCATACTACAAAAGCATTTGTTCAACTATGTTCATAGCAGCACTATTTGTAATAGCCAGAACCTGGAAACAACCTAGGTGCCCCTCAGTAGAAGAATGGTTAAAGAAGGTGTGGAACATATATACACTAGAGTTTTACTCAGCGGTAAAAAACAATGACATCTTGAATTTTGCATGCAAATGGATGGACATAGAAAACGCTTTACTGAGTGAGGTAAGCCAGACCCAAAAAGAGGAATAAGGTATGTATTCACTCATAAGTGGATTCTAGCCATAATTAAAGGTCTTTGAGCCTATTATTTGAGATCCTAGAGAAGCTAAATAAGAAGGTGAACCTGAAGAAAATCATGTAGTTATCCTCCTGGAGATTGGAAATAGACAAGAGTCCCAGGTAACCTCGGGTGCATGGGGGCGTGGGTGGGAGGGTTGTTGGAAGGGGAGAGGGTTAGAGAGAAGGGAGTAGGGGAGGAATGGGAAAAACTCGGGGGACTGAGATGGGGGGAGGGAGAAAGGATGGATATGGGATCAGGGAAGAATATATCTCAACTAAGGGAGTCATTTTAGGGTTTACAAGAGACTTGATTATAAATGGGATCCCAGGTCCAAGGAGAGATCCCCAGACTGTTCTCTAGACAGAGGAGAGGTTGCCTGAACCGGCCTTGGCCTATAACCATACTGATGAAGATTTTGCTTATCACCATAGATCCTTCATCTGACGATGGATGGCGATACAGACGGAGACCCACATTGGAGCACCGGACTGAGCCCCCCATGGTCCAAATGAGGGGCAGAAGGAGGAAGAACATGAAAAAAAAACTCAGGACTGCGAGGGGTGCGATCACCCACTGATACAAGGGGACTGATCTAATGAGAGTTCACCAAGGCCAGTTGGACTGGGACTGAACGAGCATGTGATCCAACCAGATTTTCTGAATGTGGCCGGATTCTCTGAATGTGGCTGGCCCGGAGCCTTTCTGAAAAGTCACTGACAATGACACTGGGACTTGTTTCCTCTGCATATACTGAATTTTTGGGATCCAGTCTGTTTGGATACTCACTTTCCTGGACCTGGAGGGAGGGGGGAGGAACTTGAACTTCCCACAGGGCTGGAAGCCCTGACTGCTCTTAGGGATGGAGAGGGAGGAGGGGGGGGAGTGGGAGGGTGTTGGGAGGAGGGGCGGAAATAGAAACTTTCATAATTTAATAAACTTTAAAAAAAATTGGAGTAACACTCTGTATAATATCAGAATACCATGGTTTAATTTAGAATTCAAAAATAATACTAACTGCAGAAAGTCTACAAACTCATGGAAATTTAACAACAATCAATTGAATCACCCTTAGGTAAAGGAAGAAATAAAGAAAGAAACTAAAGACTTCCCAGAATCCAATGAAAATGGATACAAAACATATCCAAACTTATGGGACACTATGAAAGCAGTGCTAAGAGGAAAGTACATAGCACTACGTGCCTACATAAAGAAAATGGAGAAATGTCACACTAGCAACTTAATAGCACACCTGAAAGCTCTAGAACAAAAAGAAGCAGACTTATCCAGAAGGAAGAGATGACAGGAAATAATAAAACTAAGGGCTGAAATCAATAACATAGAAACAAAGAAAACAATGAAATAAAGAGTTGATTCTTTGAGAAAATCAACAAGATAGACAAACCTTTATCCAAACTAACCAAAAGGTAGAGAGAGAATATCCAAATTAACAAAATCAGAAATGAAAAGGGAGACATAACAACAGACATGGAAAAAATACAGAGAATCATTAGGTTATATTACAAAAACCTGTACTCCACAAAACTGGAAAATCTAAAAGAAATGGACAATTTTCTGCATAGGTATCATATACCAAAATTAAATCAAGACCAGATAAACAATTTAAATAAACCATAAAGCAATAGAAGCAGTTATCTAAATTCTCTTGTCCAGAAAAGAAAAACCAGGACTGACTGGTTTCGGTGCAGAATTCTACCAGAACTTCAAGGAAGAGCTAATATTTATACTCCTCAAACTGTTCCACACAATAGAAACAGAAGAAATATTGCCAAACACTTTTTATGAGGCTGCAGCTATCCTGATACCAAATCCACACAAAGACTCAAGTAAAAATGAAAATTACAGAACAGTCTTCCTCATAAACACTGATACAAAAATACTCAGTAAAATACTGACAAACTGAATCTAAGAACACATCAAACAAATCATCCGCCATGATCAAGTTAGCTTCATCCCAGTGATAGAGGGATGGTTCAATATATGACAATCTGTTGATTTAATCCACAATAAAAATAAGCTGAAAGAAAAAGCACATGATCATCTCATTAAATGCTGAAAAAGCCTTCAACAAAATCTAGCACTCCTTTATGATAAAGGTCTTGGAGAGATCAGGGATACAAGGAACATATCCAAACATATCAAAAGCAATATACAGCAAGCCAATATCCAACATCAAATTAAATGGAGACAAACTCAAAACAATTCCACTTAAATCAGGAGCAAAGTTATGCTGTCCAGTCTCTACACATTTATTCAACATAGTACTTGAAGTTCTATCTAGAAAAATAAGAAAACAAAGGGATACATACTGGAAAGAAAGAAGTCAAACTTTTGCTATTTGTCGATGATATGATAAATGAGTGACTCCAAATAGTCTACCAGGGAACTCCTACAACTGATAAACACCTTCAGTAATGTGGCAGGATACAAGACCAACTCAAAAATATTAGTAGCCCTCCTATGTACAAATGATAAAAGGGCTGAGAAAGAAATCAGAGAAAAGGCCAGGCGGTGGGGACACATGCCTTTAATCCCAGCACTCGAGGGGCAGAGGCAGGAAGATCTCTATGAGTTTGAAGCTAACCTGGTCTACAAGAGCTAGTTCCAGGACAGGCGCCAAAGCTACAGAGAAACCAAGTCTCGAAAAAACCAGAAAAGAGAAAAGGGGGAAAAAAGAAATCAGAGAAACATCACACTTTACAATAGTAACAAATAACACAAAATATCTTGGGGTAATGTTAACCAAAGAAGTGAAAGACCTGTACAACACGAGCTGTAAGTCTTTGAAAAAACAAACTGAAGAATATACCATAAATGGAAAAATCTCCCACATTCTTGGATAGGTAGGTTCAACATAATGAAAATGGCAATCTTACCAAAAATCAATCTATAGATTCAATGCAATGCCCCACAAAAATCTGAACACAATTCTTAACAGACCTCAAAAGAACAATACTCAACTTCATATACAAAAACCAGAAAGCTGAGGACAATCCAAAACAAGCCTGTACCAGAAAGAACCTTCCAGAGGCAGCACTATCCCTGACTTCAAGCTCTACTATATAGCTATAGTAATGAAATCAGCTTGGTATAGAAACAGACAGTTGGACCAATGGAACTGAGTTGAAGATCCTGATACCAATCCCTATACCAATAAACACCTGATTTTGACAAAGAAGCTAAAATTATACAATGAAACAAAGAAAACAACTAATGGTGCTAGCATGACTGGATGCCAACATATAGTAGAATGTAAATAGATCCATATATCTTTTCATTGTATTCCAGCCTTTAATATTAATTTTATGTTTCTTAACTCTCCTTTATGATATTGCTAACTTTAAAAAATAATTCAAATTAACTTACCTGAGAACCAGGAGCCACTTCATACCTTTGGTTTCCCTAGTGATCCCTGGCAATATTTATAAAAGATAAAACCATTTAAGAGCAAAACTGAAATTTTAAATTATTTATAAGCAGGAAGGGAAGATTAGATATTGCTTAAATAAGAAGATTTTACATGATTTTACATGCACAGTATGTTTTCAGAAGTTTACATTTATTTAGTAATAAATGTCATGGGATGTCTGGCAGAAACTCCCGGCCACAACCATTTTTATCTGCCATCTGTGTCTTCATGAAGCTTCCAGATATTCTGCCACCTGATTCACTGTCCCAAGTCTTCTCACTTATTTTCACAGGCTTGTTTCAATTTTCAGTGTCTACTATATCTACCCTGAGAGAAAGAAAATGTTACCAAAACAATAGTGTTGCATATTTAAACTACTAAAATAAGACTGAAAAATTTTTTTTATTTTTTTTTTAGTAAATTTTATTAAATTATAAAAGTTTCCATTTCCGCCCCCCCTCCCAACACCCTCCCACTCTCCCCACTCCCCCCCTCCTTCCCCTCCGTCCCCCAGGGCAATCAGGGTTTCCTGCCCTGTGGGAAGCTCCAGCTCCCTCCCCCTCCCTCCAGGTCCAGGAAGGCGAGCGTCCAAACAGACTGGATAGATAAGACTGAAAAAATTTTAACAACTAGTACAGTTTGTAATGGATGGACAAACAATTTAGAATAAGTGAAGCCAGAGGCTAGCAAGAGTGTGGGTGGAGACTGACTCTCCACAGGTGTTTTCCTATCTGAACATTCATATCCAATCATCTTATATGCCTTGTGAGTTCCTCCATCTCAGGTATGGTGGCTTGAATGTAATTGGCCCCCATAATATTATAGGGAGTGGCACTACTAGGAGACATGGCTTTGTAGGAAAAGGTATGGCCTTGTTAGAGAAATTTTATAGAGCCCTAACAGGTGGGCTAGAAATTTTAATAAGACATATTTGTAGATGTCTTGTATGTGAGTAGTCAGGTTTCTAACAGTGCTCTTAATAGGACCACAAGCTTCACCTGCATGTTAAGTAAGTACCTGATTTAATTATAAAAGACAATCTATGTTTCTCCATTCTAACATACAAAAATTAGCTTACAAACTCCTAACTTCTCACGATTCACTACTCTCTGCTCTAGCATCCATTTGTTTAAAAGAATGAAGCCCTCCTCTTTGCCAGATACAAACTTAGAAGAATGGCATTTGCAATACTGCTTTGGCAGACAATTCTCTCCATGTAGACACAGAACAACTCAGTAAACCTGTTAATGTTTCATCTGCTACCTGGAAGTGCTAACACGGGTACTTGGGGGTTTTCCTTGTAAGATGGTTTGAGCACAGGGAAAATTAAAATGTTAACTCCGTTACTTCTTTGTATAATTAAAATTGAAGTTTAATCCTCAGCACAAAAAATAGTGAAGTCTAAAAAGAAACATAAACAGCCAAGTAGCATGGAAGAGGGTAGAACACTAGTTCTGAGGAGAGAAACTTTAACCACAGCTGATATCCTCTTGGCTCCTTCCATCTTAAGACTGAACAACCTACCACAAGATAAGTGCATGCTTCCAGGTTTTAAAGGAACAGGTAAAAAGAGAATTCTGGGTAATCAGTATCTACTGTACCTGAAAGGCATAGTATACATTGTCCAATACAGGTATAATAGTCTTTGAACTTTATAGGTCCATGGGTTTCATGATTAAGATTTAATTACAATGAAAATGTGGCAACGATGATCACAATTTCAAGTTAAGTTAATGCAATCACTGGAAAGAGAACAGAGGGGAAACTAATGAATAATTTTATGAAGTGTCAAAAGCTGACAAGAAAACAGTCATATTAATTAATACCAACTGGCTTCTCAATATATCCGAAGCTCCTCTAGGGTAGGTGATTGTTCTCCATATACCCAGAGCCCCTCGTGGGGTAGGTGATTGTTCTCCATATACCCAGAGCCCCTCCTGGGGTAGGTTATTGTTCAGTTCCAGCACACACACTCGTGCTGCACTCGGAGCACATTCTGCGTCTCTGAACAGTCTGGACTGTGAAGAACCCTCAGATGGAGCAGAAATCGCACTTCACATAATTTGTAGCAAGCCTGAGTAACCTCTATCTTGTACTCTCTGGAGAGTTGTCACCTCCCAACACTGTGATATAACACATTAATGTCTCGGAAAGTGGGAGGACTGCAAATTTTCTATGTTAAGATGTAAACCGAGTATTAGTTCAAATGTTTAAATGAAGGATACTGGAACTCTTCAGAGCAAGCTGATGATCACCTTTTCTTTTGACTAGCTTTTCTATATACATGAAAAAATATTATTTCCATGTGGAATTTGAAGATGAGAGAAAAGCACAAATAAATTAAACCCACTAGTAATCAATGCATCCTGAAAAACCCACAATCATAATCGACTGTGGATTTTGAAAAATGAAAGTTGAACCAGGACTATGATGATAAGACTAGCAGACAAGGGGAAATTGGCTCAACCAGAGGCACAATGATGCCCAGGGCAGGAAGAAAGGGAGTAAAAAAAATCTTTTTTATCATATATGTATATGGGAGTATGCATGTGTGTACGTATTTTTGCATATTCTGGTACACATGTGTAGCTGCATACACACATGAGTTTGTGTATGTGTGGAGGTCCAAGGTAATTGTCAGAAATCATCTTTGATCACTCTCCTACCTTATTTATTGAGTCAAGGTCTCTCTATCAAATCCAGTGCTCCTCAATATGGCTAGTCTGTTAAGCCTACCTGCTCTAGAAATCCTTTTCTGTTGCTGGATTTCCAGGTGGACTTCCATGTCTACCCAGTCTTTCCTATGGATTTAAAGTCTTAAGAGTTTCTATTGCTGAGGAGAAACTCAATGACCACAGCAACTTTTATAAAGGAAAACATTTCATCAGGGCTGGATTTACAGCTTCAGAGGTTTAGTGTTATCCTCTTTTTAAATTTGTTGCTGCCTCTTAATCCATGGCTGTCAGAATGAGCAACTACAAATCTGCCACTATCCGCTATGCTTAAACCCCTCCCTCCACACACCAAGGGACAAAGGAAGGAAAGTCAGGCACCGACTCTTTCAAAGTTATGAAGGGAAGTTAACTAAACCCCTGTCCCTCTAAAGAACTCAAGACTGAAGGTTTGAGGTGGAATTCTACTCCTCAGAGAGGCTGAATCACAAGCAGTTCACCTCTTCTTCTTCTCGTGTCTCTTAAAGGCCCTCCTGCTTCTCCTCACCTCTCCTTAAAACCCCTTCTCTGCCTGGCTCCTCCCTATCATTTCCTGTCAGCTAGTCACTGACTCAGGCCCTGGACTGCAGGTGAACTTTATTTGATCAAGTGCAATTTTGCATCATTAAACAAATGTTCCAGAGTAAAACAAAATAACACACCTTAAAGTAATATTCTACAACAGTTTAGTCCATTATCATCATGGAGAGAAGCAATGATGGCAGACAGGCAGTCATGGTACTGGAGAAAGAGCCGAGAGGTCTGCCTCGGACACACATCAGGTACCACACTGGCCATATGAGAGCCTGAGCATATGAGACCTTAAAGCCTTCCCTACTTCTCCCAACAAGGCTACGCCTACTAATAGTACCACTTCCTGTGGGCCAGGATTCAAACACACGAGTCTATGGGAGGCGTTTCTAGTCAAACCACCACAGTATCCAAACTCATACTTACACTGCAAACATTTTAATAATTGAGCCATCTCTCTAGCACCAAAAAATGCTTTAAAGAAATAATAAAATAAGTTACCTGGAAAAAATTAGGTGGACTGTGGTAGGATTTTCACATTCCAACTTTCATTAAAAAATTAACTCACAGGGGCAGAGGTAAAGACCGAGACATTCACTTTTGTACCCTTTATACTTAGTTAACCTGTAAAGAAGGAGAGAAGCCCTTGCTGTCGTTCATGATGGGCATGTTCCCACTCATGCTATCGGCATGCTTTGGAGCCAGCAAGACAGTTAAGGGAGAGAAGTGACAACAGGAATGCCTGGCTTCCACAGATGGTCATGACAAAATGTGAAAAGAAAAACTTATCATCAGAAAGAAACACAACAAAGAGATTAGGAAAAGTCTCAACCTCACTAGGAAAAGGATTAAAAACCTGTTTGGCAAAGGACATGAGGATAAGGTCAAACTACTGTTTAGTGTTGGGATATTAGCATGGATAAAGGAAACAAGATGGTACCCTTCAGTCAACCTTGACAGCATTCCTGAGACTGCTCGTGCTGCCCTTTCCACCACTGAAACGTAGTACCAGGAGCCTAAGAGTATAATAAATTTAGAAGAAGTCCACACCTACAGTTAAAACTGGAAAGAGTGGACTCTTGAGTGTAGTGAAGGTTTTGTAGACTCAGGTGAACTTAACTTGGGGGATAGGGTGCCAGGAGCTCACAGTCGCACAGAACTTCTACTCAATCAGTGGCTGTGCAGTCTTGTCTCACAAAAAAGAATTTTCCAAGCCAAAAGGTTTATGACTTCAACAAAAAATACTACTGCTTTTAAAAGTTGTAAGTATTAATTGGATGCAATATCAAACCCTCAACTTCTCAGTTACATTAATCTGGACCCCAAGCCAAAATAAAAAAAAAATTACATGGTGGTGCACACCTGCAATCCTAGAATTCAGGAGTCAAGGGAAGAAAATAATTGTGAGTTAAGAACAATCTGAATCACATAATGAGTTCAAATTAAGCCTGGACAATACAGGAGAAATTCTGCTAGAAAGAGACACACAGAGAGTGACAGAAACAGAGGCAGAGAGATAGAGACAGAAGCAGACAGAGAGGCAGACAGAAAGACAGACAGAGACAGAAGCAAGGAGGCTTATGATTCCACTAAAATCAGGAACAATACAAGGAAATCCACTCATTCCATATATATGCAATACAGTACTCAAAGTCCTAGCTAGAGCAACGAGTCAACAAAGGGAGATCAAGGGAATATAAAGCAGAAGGGAAGAAGTCAAACTTTTACTATGTGCAGATGATATAATAGTGTACATAAGTGATGCAAATATTGTACCAGAGAACTCCTACTGCTGATAAACACCTTCAGTAATGTTGTGGGATACAAGATTAACTCAAAAAATCAGTAGCCCTCCTATATACAGATACTAAATGAGGCTGAGAAAGAAACCAAAATAACATCACCCTTCACAATAGCCACAAATATCATAAAATAAATACAATAAAGAAACTCCTGGAGGCATCACCATCCCTGATATAAAGTTTTGTTATAGAGCTACAGTGATGAAAACAGCTTGGTATTGGCATATAAACAGACAGGTGGACCAATGGATCAAATCAAAGACCCTGATATTAATCCACACACTTATGAACACATGATTTTTGACAAGGAAGCTAAAACTATGCAATGGAAAAAAGAAGGCATCAACTAATGGTGCTGGCTTAACTGGATATCAACCTGTAGAAGAAAGCAAATAGATCCATATCTATCCCCACACACAAAACTCAAGTACAACTGGATCAAAGACCTCAACATAAATCCAACTGCACTGGACCTCTAAGAAAAAGTGGGAAGTAGCCTTTAATGCGTGTGCACAGGAGACCACTTCCTACATATAACACCAGTAGCACAGACAGTAAGAGCAACAATTAGTAAATGAGACCTCCTAAAACTAAGAAGTTTCTGTAAGGCAAAGAGCACAATCAACAAGATAAAAACAGCAGCCTTCAGAATGGGAAAAGATCTTCACCAACCCCACATCAGACAAATAACTGATCTCCAAAATATGCAAAGAACTCAAGAAAATAGACATCAAAATACCAAGCAATCCAATTAAAACTTTGGTACAGAACTAAACAGAGAATTCTCAACGGAAGAAACTCAAATGGCTGAAAGATATTTAGGAATTTTTTCAACATCCTTATCCATTAAGGAAATGGAAATCAAAATGACTCTGAGATATACCATCTTACACCTGTCAGAATGGCTAGGATCAAAAACACTGATTACAGCTTATGCTGGAGAGGATGTAGAGAAAGAGGAACACTCTTTTATTGCTGGTGGGAATACAAACTTGTACAACCATTTTGAAAATCAGTATTGTGGTTTCTCAGAAAATTGGGAATCAATTTACCTCAAGACCCAGCATTACCACTATTGGGCACATACTTATCCCATAAGGGCATTTATTCAAATATGTTCTTAGCAACATTATTCATAATAGCCAGAACCTGGAAACAACTTAGATGCCCCTCAACTGAAAAATGAATAAAGAAAATGTGGTACATTTACACAATGGAGTACTACTCATTGGTAAATGACATCTTGAAATTCGCAGGCAAATAGATAGAATTAGAAAAAGACATCCTGAGTGAGGTAACCCATATCTAGAAAGACAAATGTGATATGGACTCACTCATAACTGGATATTAGGCATAAAATAAAGGATAACCAGCCTATAGTCTACAATTCCAGAGAAGTCTACAAGTTCCTGTAAGATATATACATGGATTAACCTAGAAAGGGAAAATAGACATGATCTCCTGAAACCTTCATCCAATAACTGATTAAAGCAAATACGGAGATTCACAACTAGCCACTGGACAGAGCTTCTGGAATCCAGTTGAAGAGAGGGAGGAGTGATAATATGAGCAAAGGGGTTAAGACCATGATGGGGACACCCACAGAAACAGCTGACCCAAAGTAGTGAGAACTCATTGACTCTAGACTGACAGCTGGGGAACCTGCATATGACATTTATGCCCTCTGAATGCAGGTGACAATGAGTGCCTTGGGCAGTTTGTGGGACCACTGACAGTGGGACCAGGAGCTATTCCTAATAAGTAATCTGGCTTTTGGATCCCATTTCCTGTGAAGAGTTACCTTGCTCAGGCTAGACACTGGAGGAGGGTGTTGGTCCTGCCTCAATGTGGTCATGTGAAAGAATTTGTTGACTTCCCTCTCTGAGGAACAGATGGGGGTGGGATGAGGGGAAGTTGGGAGGGAGCAGGAAGAGGAGAGGGAGGAAGAACTAGATTAGTATATAAAAAAATAAAATGAATAATGAAAAAGAGAGGGCTTACTGAAAATTCAATTTTGTTGTATTCTGCATTCAGACTAAAAAAGTCTTAAATTACATAACTTTTTATAGAAGACAAAAATTACAATCCAGTTTTCTATTCTTTTAAACAGCATTTATAAAAGTCACCTATATGTATTTTAAAAAGTTAGAAAATACAAATAAGCAAAATTGATTAAGCTATTATTCTAAAACAAGAAATTACAAATCTTGCTGAAGTTTTTAACATCAAGGAATGTTATGAGAATACTGAATAAGGATATTTTTCTTAAAACCCCTTTTGTGAATAGTCAGATAAAAAATTCTACTAAATGAGACCTGTTAGTCATGTTTTGTATATATATTAGCAAGAAAGCAAACTAGGTTGCTGAGAAGATGCCTAAGAGAGGAATCAGAGGAGCAAGAGAAGGAACTTGAGATCCTAAAAGAAGCAGAGCCATTTGAAAATCACCTGCTCTCTTCTGAGCACCCACAACGCTGCTTAGCAACAGGGCTGGAGGTTGTCAGTCCAAACAGACTAGAGGGAAATGTTCAAACTTACTTCTCAGCCGAAATGCAAATGTTTTACAAACGCTTTAGATCGAGAGCAAGCCAGAGTGTGGGTGGGTGCAAAAAGTCTGAAACAGAAAAGGAAACCACTCACTCTACAGCTACTCTTTAAAACAACCTCTCCCTTTTTCCTTTCCTCTTCCGAGTGTTTTGCATGTATTGCTACATTTTATAATTTCTTAAATGACCTTATAAGTTTGTATTATTATGCTTTTTCTTACAGTTAAGGTAGTAAGGCACATAAGATAAAAAAAATGCTCAGAATCATACAACTAGCTTATAAAGGAATCAAGGACTTTAATTTATCCTAAATGTTTTATTTTGCTGCATTTGAGTATCAAACATTATGGTTAACCAGGAAAAAGGTAGAAGAAAAACGGGGGTGAACTAGGAAGCTCAAGCACACCTTTCCAAATGAAGTGAGCAACTTCAAAGGATAAAAGGCATATGCTGGGAGCTTCCATGATGGAGTATTCAAAAGATTGTTTGGACTAAATAAGAAGTCACCTCAGCAAGTCCAAAGTTCTAAATCACAGCCCTGAGTCCTCCAGAGTACAAATGCCCCACAAATCATTGATAAGTGTCTTAGTTGAGGTTTCTATTGCTGTGAAGAAACACTGTGACCACAGAAACTCTTATAAAAGAAAACATTTCATTGATTTCATTGGGGTTGACTTACAGTTACAGTCATAGTGGTTAGCATGGCAGCATGCGGGCAGACATTGTGCTAGATAAGGCATTAAGAGTTCTACGTCTTGATCCACAGGCCACACAAGCAACTGTGTGTCACACTGAGCATACCTTAAGCGTAGGAGACCTCAAAGCCCACCTCCACAGTGGCACACTTCCTCCAACAAAATCATACCTACTTCAAAGAAGAAAGCCACACCTCCTAATAGTGCCACACACCATGAAAGCCATTTTCTTTCAAACCTCCACATTATTAGTGATTTCAAATGCATAAACACAAGAACTATACTGAGCTGTCATTCTGTATATAAAAAGCTAGGGTGAGTTACAGGGAAAGAACACAAGAAGCTCATCCAATAAATGTACCACAAATTCAATGAATACTGTGAGCAACACTCTCGGTGGTATCAATAAAATAACAAAAAAAAAAAAAACATAAAGACTTCTGTAACATAAGAATTCAAAGCAAAGACCTAAGACTTTTTAAAAGTTATAAAGCAGTCCTTACAATTTATTTATGCTTGGAGGGGAGGGACATAGTATGTCTGGTCAGTTTCAGGGACTTCTGTCTAAGCTTAAGAAGCCCCCTGTATGGTGAATGATTCTTTCTCCCCTTAGAACTTCTTGTCGTTTTATCTCCTTTTTGATATCTTGTGTCTTATCAAGTTTCCTTCCAATATGAAAGGTTTTAATCTTGAAGGAAGATGCTACACCACACCTTAGAATCAAGTTTGTTAATTTGGAATACTTAGTTAAAAAAATTTAGAAATATGTAATGTATCAGTAAGAGATATATTACATTTTTATTTTTAATTATAATTTTATCGGTGTTTTTATGCTCCTTATATTTTCAATTATGTAATAGAGAACTTTATTTTGGACAAATTGGTTCTGTGACTACATATAAACAGTTCCATAGGCCTGGGTGAGGTGACATGCATCTTTAATCCCACCACTTGGGAGACAAAGACAAGAAGATCTCGATGAGTTCAGGACCAGCCTTGCCTACAAACTGAGTTCCAGGCTGGCTAAGACTGCATAGTGAGACCTTGTTTTAGAAGGAAGAAAGGGAAAAAAGAAAAAGTTATACAGACCAAGGTCTTGGCTAAATATCAACATAGAGAAGAGGAAGAGGACAAGGTTCCACCCCTGGCTATTTGAAATTGATAGTTACTGGGCGTGGGACATCATACTTCAGGTCAGGTCCCATGCTCGAGAGTATTTGGCTGACATTAATCAGACTTTATGAAATTTTGTGCTCTTGATTTGTTTTGGGGTTTGGGCTTTTGATTTTGTTTTTGAGAAAGAGAGATAACATGAAGTTGAGTAGACAAGGAGACGGGGAGGATCTGGGAGGAGTTGGGGAAGGAAAAGAATCTGATGAAAGTATATTGTATAAAATTCTAAAAAATAATAATAAATAAGAACTTTTTTGGTTTTTTGAAATGGGGTTTCTCTGTAGCTTTGGAGCCTGTCCTGGAATTAGCTCTTGTAGACCAGGTTGACCATGAACTCTCAAAGATCTTCTTGCCTCTGCCTCCCAAGTGTTGGGATTAAAGGCATGCACCACACTTGAGAACACCCGACTTGAGAACACATTTGTTAAAGAGCAAGGTCTTGTGGAGAATCCTGAACCAGGTATCTTCTGTTCCAGTGGAGTGGGAATGAATACCCACCCACCCACCCACCATGTGATGGATTCCACAACCCTGAAGCTTTCTGAACCCTGTACTTTAAATGAAATAAAATAAGATTTAAAAAAAAGACCAATTATTGGTACTGATTTATTGCTTTATTTAGTGATTTATGTAAAGCACCATTTGTGCTGCCTATTTGCCAAGCATAGCTTCCCTTGGCACCTGAAACAGAATGACATGAGAAAATAGCTGAGACCAACAGGCTGCTGCCCTTAGCAACCGGCTGACTGCTATTTACTTTCCATAAAATCCTGCTTGCTAGCCCCACCTTGTGGTTTTAGAGTATAAAATGAGACTACGTTTTGTCGAAGGCTTTTTTCAGCAAACGTTTCAGGAGCTGTTCTGGTTTCAGTCCACCAGTGGCATCTCTTACACTCTCATCAGCTTTGAATGTTCATTCCAGAAAGAACCCCACAACACAGGGATTTTCTGGGAGCAAAAGCATGTGCCACCATGCCTAGCTTGCCTAGGAAATTCTAATGTTGTATTTCAGGAACCAAAATCAAAGATCATAAGTTAGAACAAAAGAGTCTCCTAACACCTGCACTACCCAGTAAAACTGTAAACATTTCAAGAACTCTGTGCCAGGAATATTCCATATTCCAGTGTATCTGATTATTAAGATCATGATTACTTTTTATCTATACATACGCACGTGCCTGGCACATTTTTGCCCATTATTTATTTCAATCACTTTTTCCCTTTTTGTATCTGTTAGTCTGTCTGTCTCTGTCTCTCTGTCTCTGTCTCTCTTTCTCTCTCTCTCTCTCTCTCTCTCTCTCTCTCTCTCTCTCTCTCTCTCTCTCTCTCTCTGTGTGTGTGTGTGTGTGTGTGTGTGTGTGTGTGTGTATAAAAATACTTTATGCAGTTGTATTAGTTTCTTTTTTGTTGTGATGAATACCAGGGAAAAGGCAATGCAAGAAAGAAAAATTTATTTTGTCTTACAGTCCAGAACCTCTGAGGGAGTAGGCCTGAGCCAGAGAACTCTGCAGACTGGGCCCAAGCCAGGGGCCTCTACGGGAGTGAACAATTTAGGGAGTTGAGAGATGGTTCTGCAGTTCAGAGCTCTGGCTGCTCTTGCAGAGAACCTGGATTTGAGTCCCAGAAACCACGTGACATTCACGACTGTTTGCAATTCAAGTCTCAAGGAGTCTGACCCCTCTTCTAGATGCCCTCTAATGGCCTCCACAGGTTCAAGGCACACACATGGTACACAACCGTACATGCAAGCAAAACACCCATATATGTAAAAATAAAGTTACAGTTATGAATAAATTAATATGAACAGTTTATAGAAAAGGAAATGTGAAAAAGACTTCTGATCTACAAAATTATAGCACAGTAGGCCAACACTGGTTCAATTCAGTTTATTATGTTCTCGTGAATTAGCATTAAACATAAGAAAAGACATTTAACCTTCCTAATAATAAATACAAATTAAAGTTACTGTTTATTTACTAAATCAGCAAAGTAAGAAAAATTGATGACAATATATTTTTTGGCCAAAGCTCTGAAGGAACAGATATTTATGTATTATTGAGTAACAGTATAATTCAGTAGAATAATTAGACTATTATAATTTGACTATTATACTTGAATATATATTATTAAAATACAAGTGAGTAACCTTTGACTCAAAATTCCACTTAAGAAAATCATTCTACAATGCATATAAACACTTTCCAAATGATGTATGTACAATGATATATGTCACTGATTTACTTGGAAAGACAGAAAAGAACCTAAATGTCCGTCAATAAGAATTGCTTAAATAAATAAATACAGTCTAATATTATGTTGGAATCCCACACACCTGCTAAAATGAGCTCCCTGGGTGCTATTATGAAATGAAAAGTGAAGGAGTGCAAAACTGTGTCTTATTATTTGTGTTTATAACAGCAGAAAATGCACATGTGTATGTTTGCTTATGTGATGAGTAGTCCCTAATATTCACTGGATTATCGCAGAAAATATATAAGGTGCCTCCAGGAAACAGGAGCTGGCCAGCAGAGAGGAAACAGGAGGAGGGTTATAGAATGGTCTGAGGTTCTTCAAAGTGTGTTGACAACTTCATGCCAATGTAAGAGTGTGGGAGGTGACCTAGTAAGAGGTCATGAGGGTTTGTCCTCATAAAGGTTTAATGCCATGTTCTGAGTGTGTTGACTATTGTGAGAATGGACTATTATAGAAGCCACGGTGGCCCCTTCTACACTCCTGATATCACTCTTTTCTTTTATGAATGGGATGGCACACAAGAAGGACCCTGACCAAATGCCACATTGTGCTCTTTGTGTTCCCAGCCTCCAGAAACATATGCCCAATATATTTCTGACTATAAGTTATCCAATCTATTCTGTTACAGCTAAGGAATATAGAGTGAAACACGAGACTTCAAGTTCACAACCATAAATCCTACAAATTCATAAATTAATATTCACATATTATCTAGTCAAATTACTTCCTTAATCAAGTTTAAATAGTGAACTAGAAGCAGTTACACAGTAAAAAAGATAAAAATTAAAATCTGTGTCTAATTATATATGTCATCCTTGTGTTAGCTTTCAAACCTTCGATAGGCAATCCACAATCCATGTAACTACAGAGGTTTGGTATAAAGTAGAAGTCTATGGGGTAGGGAAAGATCTTCTAAAGAAGGGGAAATAGGGTATATGTTCACAGAGAGACTAGAAGAACAGAACAGAAGGATTAAACAGAGAGGAGGAGGGGAAAGAGGGGTAAGGAAAAGAATATGGGAGGGAACAACAATACTAAGGACCATCTGAGGGTCATATGGAACCTAATACAATAGAAGCATCTTACAATATATACATAAATGAAAGAAATCTAAACGGAGTCACTAAGCAATGGTGGAGACAAAGCCCCAGCTATACCTCTCTCTTCCTAATGAAACCTCCAGTGCTAGAAATCAGTTACATCTAATTGAGTTGTCAGCCAACGGGCTCCATGGAACACTCCAAGCTGCTTATGCTATTTTCAAGGCTGTTATTGGTTGCTCTCTGCAATCTGATAAGACCCTACTGCTGAAAACAGGACTCCCATAACTCATTAAACACACAGAAGTCAAGCTGGTGCCTAACTGGAGCCTCCACCCCTACTGTCTAGTGTTCATGGTACTCGTAGGTACTCTACACACCAGAGGATAAAGGTAAATGCCAGCTCAGCTCCAAATCCTTGGAGCATCTGCAATGGAGACCTGCCTTAGGACATGCTGGAGCAAACCCTTTGATCTGCAATGGAGGCCTGCCTTAGGACATGCTGGAGCAAACCCTTTGATCTGCAATGGAGGCCTGCCTTAGGACATGCTGGAGCAAACCCTTTGATCTGCAATGGAGGCCTGCCTTAGGACATACTGGAGCAAACCCTTTGATCTGCAATGGAGGCCTGCCTTAGGACATGCTGGAGCAACAGTGGTACAGAAGTTGTGAAAGTAGCCAACCACTATCTGATTGGATTTAAGGTCCACTCCATGAGATGGAACCCTGCATACACTGCTCTGGGGATCAAGAATCTAAGGCTATGGACCATGGACCTAGGGGAAAACCAAATATTATTGTTCCACTAACAGAATATAGTAATGAAATGATTCCTAGCAACATTCTGCTATATTCATAGATCAGAGCCTTGCTCAGTCATCATCAGAGAAGTGTCCTCCTACAGTGGAAGAAAACAAATACAGAGACCCACAACTGGACAATGTGCAGTAAATGAGTGATCTTAGAACACTCAGTCCTAAATGGAATGTCCCCACCAAAATCCT
This sequence comes from Myodes glareolus, assembly GCF_982192425.1. Taxonomy (NCBI): domain Eukaryota; kingdom Metazoa; phylum Chordata; class Mammalia; order Rodentia; family Cricetidae; genus Myodes; species Myodes glareolus. The sequence continues at coordinate 3,149,864 of NC_142047.1, read as the reverse complement.
CCCCTCAGGACTCAGAAAACTATGTGGAACAGAAGGCACAAAGATTGTAGGAGCCAGAAGGGATAGAAGAAACCAAGGAGACAATGTCTTCCAGACACGCCTGACATACACGTGACCTCACAGAGACTGTGGCAACATAAACAGGACCTTACAGTTCCAAGGCAAAGAAGTTCTCAGCTCTGAGTTTGGGGAAGTAAGGAACTTTTTCCAACTGAAACTGCTCACAAAAGAAAATTAAGTTTTCTCCAATGGAGTCTCACAAACCACGCTTAGGGTGGGCACCATGTTCAGCAGTACACAGCCAACGCAAAACTAACTCCAGGCTATTTTTGTGCATCTTTGGTCTCATATTGGCTTCTTTGAGCATTTTTACTTTTCTGACCTTTTGCTTGTGTATTGTGGTTTATGATTTTGAGTATTCTATGGGTTGTGTGTCTTGGGGGGATTGTGGATGAGGTGTATAGTATGTGTGCGTGTGTGTGTGTGTGTGTGTGTGTGTGTGTGTGCACGCGCGCGCAAGCGCGCCGTTGTGTGGGAAGGGGGATTATGGTGTATGTATGTGTTTTTCCTGCTTTTTCTTTGGTTTATATTTGTTTTGTTTTGTTCTGGTTAATTTGTTATTTTCATGTTTATTTTCTAAAAAGAGAGAAAAAGGAGATTTGAAGCTGTGTGGATGGGAGGAGAGGAAAATCTGGGAGGAGATGAGGAATGGACAACTGTGATCAGAATAAACTACATAAAAAGTATTTTCAATAAAATAATAAATATATAAACCTAGAATAATATACATTTTTGGAAAAGATACTTGTTATCAAGGGATTTTGTAAGCAAAAATTGAAAGGTTTAAGTTCCACAATTCTATCCAACGTTGTTGCAGGAGACAAATATTAAAATAATTTATTAATAATTGAAATCTGACATAAAGAAATGATGTTACTTTTTCATATCCTTTCATTTAATGAAATTAGTAAATTCCTTAAGAATGGATTCTTCATCTACAGAGCTTGTGTTTTGTTTTACTTATCTAAAACAGATTATAGTCACAAAACTAAAGATCAAAATGGAATTATAACTAAAATAAACATCAAAAAGTAATGCCACAATGTGCCATAGAAATCTAACTTTATGTACTAATCCAACTGCTCTTCTGATGTTTGTAGTGTCTAGGTCTTCCTGACTCTTACCTGGCACAGTAGCTATACTGTTAGCTCTGAAAACAGGCTGTTACTTTTAAGTTTTCTTGGCTAAATTATCATGCTGTAGCACTTTCTCTCTTCTTATACACACACGCGCGCGCGCACACACACACACACACACACACACCTCTCATTTACACTGGTGCTAGGCTGCTCATTTCTCACACCAGCTGCTCCCCCAACCTGTTCCACCAAAACATAATGTAAAAGGCTCCATCTGATGCCCACAGGGATCTCTGAGGCAAGATGGACTCTCTGAAGATGATCTCACTCTTGACTGAGGCAGGGGGTCTTGAAATGACCCAAAAACTAGGCAGCAGGCAGATGTTATTTCGGTTCAGACATGAAAACAGCAACACTTGGGCTGGCATCTATCAAAAGTCAGAGAAATAAGGATGCAGAAGGACTTTTCCTTTGGGCTAAAAGTCCAGAATCCAAAAACCCTTGCTGAGAACAAAGAATATTTAGTGGTAAAGATGTGAATGGCTTCTGAAAAGATCACCAAATTTCAATAAGATTTCTTCCCTTAATTTCTGTGACTTGGTTTCCAAGTAGTAGTTGAGGTTTTACAAGGTCATTTAAGGTACACTTCTTATATATAAGTTAATTCAAGAATTTGGGCATCCTGAATTTCTTGAAGGCTATAATGTAAATTTAAATATTCTCTTTTCTTTTTCTTTTCCTGGAGCTTGAGACATGGCTCAGCATTTAAGAGCACTGACTGCTCTTCCAGATGAACCAGATTCAATTCTCAGAACTCACATGGTGTCTCACAATGATTTTTAACTCCAATTCCAGGGGACATGAAACCCTCTTCTTGCCACCAAGCACACACACAGTACACAGACATACATGCAAACAAAACACATAAAATAAAAATCTGAAAATAAGCAAATTCACAGAGAGGACCAAGAGGTGAATGACCACTCATTCAGTGGGACACCTCATTCTCTAGGTCCTCCACACCAGGGCAAAACCCCAGGCCCCTACCCCACCTACCTCAGCTTCTCTAGACAAACAGCAGGCAAGCTTCCTGTAGGTAGGCTGCTCCAATGCCCCCACCCCATCCATCAGACCCTGCAAGCAAAAAGTCCCACTCTGATCCCAAACCCTCCTATCTCCTCATCCCACAACTTGAGGAATTCTGAAACACAGGCTACAAATTCACAGAGAGGACCAAGAGGTGAGTGACCACCCACCTGGTGGAACACCCCCCTCTCTAGGCCTTCTATCCAGGGCAAAACCTGGGGCCCCCACCTGCATCAGCTTTTCTAGTCAACCAGTAGGCAAGTTTCCTGCAGGTAGTCTGCAACAACACCCCCGTCCCATTGATCAGACCCTGGAAACTACAAGTCCCACTCCACCTTCAAGCCCTCCTGTCCCCCACAACCTCAGAGGAACTCTGAAACACAAGCTGCAACTATACAGACATGACCAAGTAAGGGGACCAAGAGAGAAACCCTGAAGCACAGGCTGTGACTACACAGAGAGGACCAACAAAGAAACCCTGGAGGGCAGGCTTTGACTGCACAGAGTGGACCAAGAGAGCAAACCAATAAAGCAGGTCGATGGAGTGGACCAAGAGAGACCTCAGTGGCTCCCTGAACACAGATATTGACTGTATAGAGAAGACCAAGAACAGTTCCCAAAGACACAGACAGCCACTGCAAGAAATGAACCAAGAGGCAAAGACACTGCTGGCACCAATTGGAGGAAGAGATGGGTAGGCACCAGTGAAAGAATTCATTCAGCAACCTAAAAAGCAACACCAGAACCCAGTGGTCATACAGCAGGAAGATTTGATCATCCTAATGCAGAAGAAGCAGAATAAAATGCTTTTAAATGTAACTTTATGAGGATGATGGAGACCTTTAAAAAGGAAATGAAAATTTCTCTTAAAAATGGAGGGAAAGACAAACAAATAATTGAAAGAAATCAATAAATCTCTCAAACAAAAAAAAAGAAAAAACAATCAAACAAGTAAAGCAAAGAGTTCAAGACTTGAAGACTGAAATAGAGGAAGTAAAGAGAACACAAACTGAAGGAATTCTGAGTGTTCTGATGGAAAATCTGGGTAAATGAATGGGAACTACAGAGGAAAACATAACCAACAGAATACAAGAGGGGAAATAGAGACTATCAGATGTTGAAGAAACTATAGAGGAAATAGATCTGTCAAAGAAAACATTAAATCCAACAAATTATTAACTTAAAATATCTAGGAAATCTGGTACACCAAAAAAAAAAAAAAAAGGACCAAACTTTAGAATAAGGATAGAAAGAATTCAGCGCAAAGGCACAGAAAATATATTCAACAAAATCATAGAAGAAAACTTTCCCAACCTAAAGAATGATATCCCTATGAAGGTACAAGAAGCTTAAAGAACACCAAACAGACCAGAACAAAAAAAAATGTCCCCTCGCCATATAATAATCAAAATGCAAAACATACAGAATAAAGAAAGAATATTAAGAGCTGCAAAGAAAAAAGGACAAGTAACATATAAAGGTCAACCTATCAGAATTACACCCAGCTTCTCAGTGAAAACCATGAGAGTCAGAAGGTCCTAGGCAGATGTGCTGCAGACACTAAGAGACCATGGATGCCAACCCAGTCTACTATACTCAGCAAAGCTTTCAGTGACCATCAACAGAGAAAATAAGATATTACATGACAAAACCAGATTTAAACAATACCTATTCACAAATACAGCCCTACAGAAAGTAGAAGAAGGAAAACTCGAACCAAAGGAAGCTAACTGCACCCACAAAAACACAGGCAACAGATAACCTCACACCAACAAAACCCAAAGAAAAGAAACACAAACTACCACTGAAAAATAACAGGAATTAACAATCACTGGTCATTAATATGTTATAATTTCAATGGACTCAATTAACCTGTAAAAAGACAAAGGCAAAGAGAATGGATACAAAAGCAGGAATATGCCTTCTGCTGTATGCAAGGAACACATCACAACCTCAAAGACAGACACTACCTCAGAGTAAAGGGTTGAGAAAAGATTTTCCAATCAAATAGATCTAAGAAACAAGAGGGTATACCTATTCTAATATCTAACAAAATAGACTTCAAACTAAAATCATTAAGAAGAGATGAAGAGGGACACTTTATACTCATAACAGGAACAATTCATCAAGATGAAGTCTCAATCTTGAACATCTATGCCCCAAATACAAGAGCACCCAGATATGTGAAAGAAACATTACTAAAGCTTAAATTGCACATCAAACCACACACACTAATAGTGGGAGACTTCAGCAACCCACTCTCCACAACTAGACAAAAACTTAACAGAGAATAAGAGAACTAACAAATCTCGTGACTCAAATTAACAGAACATTCCACCCAAACACAAAAGAACATACTTTCTTCTCAGCACCTCATGGAACCTTCTCTAAAATTGATTATATACTTGGTAACAAAGCAAATTTCAAAAGATACAAGGAAATTGAAATAAACACCTGTATCTTATCAGATCATCACGGTTTAAAGTTAGAATTTAACAACACTAATTGCAGAAAGCCCACAAACTCATGGAAATTGAACAGTGCTCAATTGAACCACTCCTGGGTCAAGGTATAAATAAAGAAAGAAATTTAAAAATTCCTAGAATTCAATTAAAATGATGGTACAATGTACCCAAACTTATGGGACACTATGAAAGCAGTGCTAAGAGGAAAATTAATAGCACTAAGTGTCTACATAAAGAAATAGGAGAAATCTCACACTAGTGACTTAACAGCACACCTGAAAGCTCTAAAACAGAAAGAAACAGATACACTCAGGAAGAGTAGACAACAGGAAATAATCAAATTGAAGGCTTAAATCAGTAAAATAGAAGCAAAGAAAACAATACAAAGAATCAATGAAACAAGGAAATGGCTCTTTAAGGAAATCAACAGGATAGACAAAGTCTTATCCAAATTATTTAAAAGGCAGAGAGAGAATTAACAAAATCAGAAATAAAAAGGGGACAGAACAACAGACACTGAAGAAATCCAGGGAACCATTAGGTCATACAACAAAAACCTGTACTCCAAAAATTGGAAAATGTAAAAGAAATGGACAATTTTCTGGATAAGTGCCATATACCAAAATTAAATCAAGACCAGGTGGTCAATTTAAATACCTTTAACCTACAAGGAAATAGAGACTGTCATCAAAAGCCTCCCAACCAAAAAAAGTCCAGGGCTGGATGGTCTCAGTGCAGAATTCTACCAGAACTCTAAAGAACAACTAATACCTATACTCTTCAAAGTGTTCCACATAATAGTAAGAGAAGGAACATTGCCAAACTCTTTTTATGAAGCTACAGTTACCCTGATACTGAAACCATACGAAGACTCAGCCATGAAAGAGAATTACAGAACAATCTCACTTATGAACATAGAAGTAAAAATACTCAATAAAATACTGGCAAACCGAATCCAAGATCTCATCTAAAAATTCATTCACCGTGATCAAGTTGACTTCATCTCAGACATGCAGGGATGGTTCAACATGCAAAAATCTATCAATGTAATCCACAATATAAATAAACTGAAAAAAGAAACCATATGATCATCTCATTTGATGATGAAAAAGCATTCGAAAAATCCAACACCCCTTCATGATAAAGGTCTTGGAGAGATTAGGGATACAAGGAACATATCTGAGCATAATAAAAAGCAATATACAACAAGCCGACAGCCAACATCAAATTAAGAGGAGACAAACTCAAAATGATTCCACAAAAATCAGGAACAAGACAAAGCTGACCACTCTCTTCAAATATATTCAATATAGTTCTTTAAGTTCTGGCTAGACCAATAAGACAACAAAAGGAGATTAAGGGGATTTAAATTGGAAAGGAAGAAGTCAAACTTTAGCTATTTGCAGATGATATGATAGTGTACATAAGTGACCCCAAAAACTCTACCAGGGAACTCCTACAGCTGATAAATACCTTCAGTAATGTGGCAGGATACACAACAACTCAAAAAATCATTATCCCTCCTATACACAAAGGATAAATAGCTGAGAAAGAAATCAGAGAAACAGCACTATTCACAATAGCCATGAATAACATAAAATATCTTGGGGTAGCACTAACTAAAGAAGTGAAATACCTGTTTGACAAGAACTTTAAGTTTTGATTTTTGTTTGTTTGTTTTTCCTTTTTTATTACTTAAAAAATACCAATCCAAATTCCCACTTCCTCCCCTCCTCCCATTCCCATCCCTCTCCCTTCACAGACCCTTCCCCCACCCCTCCTGCCCTAAGGGAGTGCCATGCACCTCACCCTGTGGAAAGTCCAAGGCCCTCTCTACTACGTCTTGGTTGAGCAAGGTTTACATCTAAAGAGAATAGAATCCCATGAAGCCCATATATGCAAGTAGAGACACATCCCAATGTCACTATCAGTGGCCCCTCAATCTGCCCCAACTGTCAACCCCCTTTAGAGGGGCTTGGTTGCTCCCATACTCGTTCACTCCCAGTCCAGTTGGAGTTTGTGAGCTACCATTAGTTCAAGCAACCTGTCTCAGTGGATGACCCCTTCATGGTCTTGAATTTCTTGCTCATACTCTCACTCCCTCCACTCTTCAACTGGATCTTGGAAGTTCAGTCCAGTGCTCTGATGTGGGTCACTGCCTCTGTTCCCCATGTGTTGTTGGACGAAGGTTCTATGGTGATATTTAAGATAATCATCAGTCTGACTACAGGATAAGGTCAGTTCAGACACCCTCTCCTCTATTGCTTAGGGTCTCAGCTGGGTTCATCCCTGTGGGTTCTTGGGCATTTTTCTAGAGCCAGGTTTCTTGCTAACTCCATAGTGACTCCCTCAATCAAGATATCTCTTTCCTTGTTCTCATAAATGTCCTTCCTTAATCTCGACCATCCCGTTCCCTCAAGCTCTCCTCCACTCCCTTCTCCCATCCCTCTACTCCCCACCCCCTGCTCCCAATTTTTTTCTGAATCCAATTTCCAGGTGGGTCTATATATTTTTGCTTTGGGTTCACCTTATTACTTAGTTTCTCTAGGATCCTAAGCTATAAGCTCGTTGCCCTTTGTTTATGACTAGTATCCACTCATGAGTGTATACATGCCATATTTGTTTTTTTTGGGTCTGGGTTACCTCACTCAGGATGATGTTTTCTAATTCTGTCAAATTGCATGCAAAATTAAAGATGTCATTATTTTTTACTGCTGAGTATCAGCACTCTAATGTGTAGATTGCCACACTTTTTTATCCATTCTTCAGTTGAGGGGCATCTGGGTTGTTTCCAGGTCCTGGCTATTACAAATAATGTTGCTATGAACATAGTTGAACAAATGCTCTTGTAGTATGATTGAACATCTTTTGGATATATTCCCAAGAGTGGAATTGCTGGATCCTGATGTAGTTTGATTCCTAGTTTTCTGAGGAACCGCCACACTGATTTCCAAAGTGGTTGCACAAGTTTACAATCCCATCAGCAATGAATGGGTGTTCCCCTTGCTCCACAACCTCTCCAGCATAGGCTATCATTAGTGTTTTTGATCTTAACCATTCTGACAGGTGTAAGATGGTATCTCAAGGTTGTTTTGATTTGCATTTCCCTGATAGCTAAGGACGAAGAACATGTCCTTAAGTATCTTTTGGCCATTTGAAATTCTGACAAGAATTCTCTGTTTGGTTCAGTACACCACTTTTTAACTGGGTTATTTAGAATTTTAATGTCTAATTTCTTGAGTTCTTTGTATATTTTGGAGATCAGTCCTTTGTCTGATGTGCGGTTGGTGAAGATTTTTTTTTCCCATTCAGTAGAGTGTCTTTTTGTCTTATTGACTATGTCCTTTGCTTTACAGAAGCTTCTCAGTTTCAGGAGGTCCCATTTATTTATTGATGCTCTTATTGTCTGTGCTACTGGGGTTATATTTAGGAAGTGGTCTCCTGTGCCCATGCATTGAAGGTTACTTCCAACTTTCTTCTCTATCAAGTTCAGTGTGGTCAGATTTATATTGAGGTCTTTAATCCATTTGGACTTGAGTTTTGTGCATGGCAACAGATATGGATCTATTTTTATTCTTCTACAGGTTGATATCCAGTTGTGCCATCACCATTTGTTGAAGATGCTTTCTTTTATCCATTGTATCTTTTTTGCTTCTTTGTCAAAAAATCAGGTGTTCGTAGGTGTATGAATTAACATCCGGGTCTTCAATTCGATTCCATTCATCAATGTCTCTGTTTTTATGCCAGTACTAAGCTGTATATTACTGTAGCTCTGTAATAGAGAGTGAAGTCAGGGATGGTGATGCCTCCAGCAGTTCCTTTATTATACAAGATTGTTTGGGCTATCCTGGGTTTCTTCTTTTTCCATACGAAGTTGGGTATCATTCTTTTGAGGTCTGTGAAGTATTATGTTGGGATTATTGATGGGGATTGCATTGAATCTATAGATTGCCTTTGGTAAGATTGCCATTTTTACTATGTTGATCCTTCCTATCCAAGAGCATGGGAGATCTTTCCATTTTTCTGGTATCTTCTTCAGTTTCTTTCTTCAAAGGCATAAAGTTCTTGTCAAATAAGTCTTTCACATCCTTTGTTAGTATTGCCCCAAGATATTTTATGTGATTTGTGGCTATTGAGAAAGGTTATATTTTTCTGATTTCAGTCTCAGCTGATTTATCCCTTGTGTATAGGAGGGATACTAATTTTTTGAGTAGATCTTGTATCCTGCCACTTCATTGAAGGTATTTATCAGCTGTAGTAGTTCTCTGGTAGAGTTTTGGGAGTCACTTATATACACTTTCATATCATCTGCAAATAATTAGTTTAACTTCTCCCTTTCTGATTTGAATTCCCTTGATCTCCTTATGTTGCCTTATCGTTATTGCTAAAACTTCAAGTATTATGTTGAAGAGATATGGAGAGAGTGGACAACCTTGTCTTGTTCCTGATTTTAGTGGAATAGTTTTGAGTTTCTCTCCATTTAAATTTAAATTTAAATTGTACCTTCATAGGCATATCCTTCTTTAGGTTGGAAAAGTTTTATTCTATGATTTTGTTGGATATATTTTCTGTGCCTTTGAGCTGGAATTCTTCTCCTTCTTCTACCCCTATTATTCTCAGGTTTGGTTTTTTTCATGGTGTCCCAGATTTCCTGAATGTTTTGTGTTAAGAATTTGTTGGATTTAGTGGTTTTTTTGAGCACTGAGTTTATTTCCTCATTTGAATCCTCAGTGCCTGAGAGTCTTTCTTCTATCACTTGTATTCTGCTGGTTATACTTGTCTCTGTTCATTTACCCAGATTTTCCATTTCCAGAGTTCCCTTGGTTTGTGTTTTCTTTATTACCTCTATTTCAATCTTCAGATCTTGAACTGTTTCCTTCACCTATTTGATTGCTTTTTCTTGGTTTTCATGGGTTTCTTTGAGGGATTTATTAATTTCTTCCAGCTTTTTGTTTGTCTTCTCCTCCGTTTCTTTAAGGGAGTTTTCACTTCCTCTTTAAGGGTCTCCGTCATTTTCATTATATAACATTTAAAGTCGTTTTCTTCTATATCTTCTGGGATAGGATGATCAAGTTTTTCTGTTGTGTGTCTGCTGGGTTTTGGTGGTACCATGATGCTTTTTAGGGTGTTGGAAGAGTTCTTGCATTGGCACCTTCCTATCTCTTCCTTCAACTCTTATGTCTCTTATGTCCACCAAGAATTGGTCTCCTCGGAGCTCACAGGGAATGATGCATTGGGGGCAGGGTAGATGACTGTCTACCAGACCAGCTCCCTGCTGGTGCTCCTATGTCAACCAAGTATTGGTATCCAAGGAGCTTTCAGGGAATGATGTGTTGGGGGTGGGGTAGATGGCTGTTTAGCAGAACACCTTCCTGCTAGTGCTAGGATTGCTGATGGCCCCTGGGGAGGGAGAGCCCTGGCCTTTATACCATGTGGACGTTTTATGAAGTAGTGGTTGGGGTTCCAGGGCCACTATTGTCTCACCTCCTATGTCCACCAAGTATTGGTCTCCTCAGAGCTCACAGGGAATGAAGCATTGGGGGCATGATAGATGGTTGTCTGCAGAACTTTAAGTTTTGATAGGTAAGATCAACTTTAAGTTTTGGATTGGTAGGATCAACATAACAAAAATGGCAGTCCCACCAAAAGCAATCTATAGATTCAATGCAATCCCCATCAAAGTCCCAACACAATTCTTCACAGACCTTGAAAGAATAATCAACTTCATGTGGAAAAGGGAAATACCCAGGATAGCCAAAACAATCCTATACAATAAAGGAACTTCCAGAGGCATCACCATCCCTGACATCAAGCTCTATTATAGAACTACAGTAATAGAAACAACCTGCTTTTGGCATAAAGACAGACAGTTTGACAAATGGAATCGAATTGAAGACCCAGATATTAATCCACACACCTATGAACACCTATTTTTTGACAAAGAAGCTAAAATTATACAAGGGTTAAAAGAAAGCATCTTCAACAAATGATGATGGCATTACCAGCTGTCAATATGTAGAAGAATGCAAATAGATCCATACCTATACTCATGAACAAAACTCAAGACCAAATGGACTAAAGACCTCAAAATAAATCTGACCACACTGAATCTGAAAGAAGAGAAAGTGTGAAGTATCCTTCAATGCATTGGCATAGGAGATCACTTCCTAAATATAACCCCAGTAGCACAGACACTGAGAGCAACAATAAATAAATGGGACCTCCTGAAACTGAGAAGCTTCTGTAAAGCAAAGGACACAGTCAATAAGACAAAAAAATCAGCCTGCTGAATGGGAAAAGATCTTTACCAACCCCATATAACACAGAGAACTGATCTCCAAAATATATAAAGAACTCAAGAAATAAAACATAAAAATACCAAATAACCCAATTAAAAAAGGGGGTATGGACCTAAACAGAATTCTCAACAGAAGAATCTCAAATGGCTGAAAGACACCCAAGGAAATGTTCAACATCCTTAGCCATCATGAAAATGCAAATCAAAACAACTCTGAGACATCATCTTACACCAGTTAAAATGGCTAAGATCAAAAATATCAATGATAGCTTATGCTGGAGATCATGTAGAGTAAGGGGAACACTCCTCCATTGCTGGTGGGAATGCAAACTTGAACAACCACTTTGAAAATCAGTAAGGCATCTTCTCAGAAAATGGGGAACCCACCTACCTCAGGATCCATCACTATCACTCTTGGGCATATACCCAAAGGATGCCCAATCATACTACAAGGACATTTGTTTAGCTATGTTCACAACAGTATTATTTGTAATAGTCAAAACCTGGAAACAACCTAGATGCCCCTCAGCTGAAGAATGAATAAAGAAAATCTGTTACATTTACACAATGGAGTACTACTCAGCTGTAAAAAAAAAATGACATCTTGAAATTTTCATGCAAATGGATGGAACTAGAAAAAACTATCCTGCATGATGTAACCTAGACCCAGAAAGATGAACATGGTAAGTACTCACTCATAAGTGAATACTAGCTGTAAAGCAAAGGATTATGAGACTATAGTCCATGAGACTAGAGAAGATAAGTAACAAGGTGAACCTTAAGAAAAACATATCCAGCACATTCCTGACCAGCAGGGGCCCTGACTTCTAGCAGAGGGCCATCAGAGGGGTGAGTTTCCTTCGGGCCGGGGCAGGGTCCCGCTGAGGAGGAGCTTGGGCGTTCCCCGACCCCATAGACGCCCAGGTCGCCCTGCAGTGCTGGCTACCCCCTCCGGCCTGCCATCCCAGCTCCCATCCAGGTACGAATTCCTATATTTCTCCCTTCCCCCTGGGGCCATAAAATTTCCCCAGCTCAGCTGCCTTGCGAGCTGGGCCTGCATTGTAAGCACATCCCGGAAAGAGGGAGTGCCTGTGCTTCAATAGCCTGCCTGAGGAAAGGTGGGCATTCTGTCAGTGAAGTCCCTGCCCAAGATGGGAACCTGGCCCGGTAACAGAAGTTCCAATAGAGAACATTTGAAGTAAGAGATGGGCAGACGCCAAGGCAGGACCTCATCCAACAATCTGAAAAACAGCATGAAAACACCAGATCCCAAGGACCCTACAATAGAAGGACTTGAACACCTTAACCCAGAAGAAGTGGGAAAAAGTGCCATTATGAAAGCAATAGAGTCCCTTAAACAGGATATGAATAACTCCCTTAAAGAATTGGATGAGAAATATAACAAAAAGTTTGAAGAAATAAGTAAATCCGTGAATGAGACCCTGAGAAACCAAGAAAAAACAATCAAACAAGTAAAGGAAACAGTCCAAGAATTGAAAACTGAAATGGAGGCAATGAAGAAAACACAAACCGAGAACCGGCTGGATATGGAAAACCTAGGTAAACGAACGGAGACTACAGAATCAAGCATAACCAACAGAATACAAGAGATAGAAGAACGAATCTCAAATTCTGAAGATACCATAGAGAAAATAAATGCTCTGGTCAAAGAAAACGGCAAATCCAACAAATTCTCTACACAAAACATTCAGGAAATCTGGGACACAATAAAAAAACCAAATCTAAGAATAATAGGGATTGAAGAAGGAGAAGAACTGCAGATCAAAGGCCCAGAAAATATATTCAACAAAATTATAGAAGAAAACTTTCCCAACCTAAAGAACGATATTCCTATGAAGGTTCAAGAAGCATACAGAACACCGAATAGACTGGATCAGAAAAAAAAATCCCCTCGCCATATAATAATCAAAACACAAAACATACATATTAAAGAAAGAATTTTAAGAGCTGCAAAGGAAAAAGGTCAAGTAACTTATAAAGGTAAACCTATCAGGCTTACACCGGATTTCTCTACGGAAACCATGAAAGCCAGAAGATCCTGGATAGAGGTACTGCAGAAACTAAGAGACCATGGATGCAAACCCAGACTACTATACCCAGCCAAGCTATTGTTCACTATCAACGGAGAAAACAAAATATTCCAGGATAAAAACAAATTTAAACAATACGTAGCTACTAATCCAGCCTTACAGAAAATATTAGAAGGAAAATCACTACCGAAGGAATCCAACATTCCCAATATGGCCTACAATAACTCGAACATCTAGCGACCATTCACAAGCACAAATCAAAGAAGAAAAACACATACACTCTACTACTTAAAAAAAAAAAATGACCGGAGTCAACAACCACTGGTCATTAATATCACTTAATATCAATGGACTCAATTCACCTATAAAGAGGCACAGACTTAGAGATTGGATACGAAAACAGGATCCAACATTCTGCTGTTTACAAGAAACACACCTCAACCACAAAGACAGACACCTACTCAGAGTAAAGGGTTGGGAAAAGGTTTTCCAAGCAAATGGACTGTAGGGAGCCGCCTGGATGTCGCCTTGGCCAGATAGTGCCAGCAGTCCTTCAGCCTGGAGGTATACATATCCTTTGATGTTGCCGCCTTAGGCCGGTGTGCTCGGAGCCTTGTTTTGCATTTCAAGAGACTCGGTCTCCTGACCTGTCCTGTGGCCTTGGGTCCTAGTAGAATGGCATCAACCAATCAGCATTCGAGCCTCTCACCCTAGAAAAGCGGCTGTCTTTGGATTTTTCGCTCTCTCTCGTCATCCCTGTTCCCCATTCTCCCGTTCAATCAAGGAGCTCTAATAAATTGTGATTGAGAAGGATTCTTGATTTTGTGATCGTCCATTCCTGCTGGTCAGGAAGCGCGTCATAATGGACCTAAGAAACAAGCGGGTGTGGCCATTCTAATATCTAACAAAATCGACTTCAAACTAAAATCAATCAGAAGAAATGGAGATGGACATTTCATACTCATAACTGGAACAATTCATCAGGAGGAAGTCTCAATCCTGAATATCTATGCTCCTAATATAAAGGCACCCACATATGTAAAAGAAACTCTTCTAGAACTCAAGGCAGTCATCAAACCACACACACTAATAGTAGGAGACTTCAACACTCCTCTCTCACCAATGGACAGGTCAATCAGACAGAAATCAAACAGAGAATTGAGAGATTTATTGGAGGTATTGAATCAAATGGACTTAACAGACATCTATAGAACACTCCACCCAAATAGGAAAGAATATACCTTTTTCTCTGCAGCTCATGGAACCTTCTCAAAAATTGACCACATACTCGGTAACAAAGCAAACTTCCACAGATACAAAAAAATATTAGTAACTACCTGTGTCTTGTCAGATCACCATGGACTAAAATTAGAATTCAACAACAATGCTTCCCCCAGAAAGCCAACAAACTCATGGAAGCTGAACAGTCAACTACTAAATCACCCCTGGGTCAAGGAAGAAATAAAGAAAGAAATTAAAGTCTTCCTTGAATTTAATGAAAACAAAGACACAACATACTCAAACCTATGGGACACTATGAAAGCAGTGCTAAGAGGAAAGTTCATAGCACTAAGTGCACAATTAAAGAAAATGGAAGAAGCACACATTGGAGACTTAACAGCACACTTGAAAGATCTAGAAAAAAAAGAAGCTGATTCACCCAGGAGGTCTATAAGACTGGAAATAATCAAACTGAGGGCTGAAATCAACAAAATAGAAATAGAGTAAACAATCTAAAGAATCAATGAATCAAAAAGCTGGTTCTTGGAGAAAATCAACAAGATTGACAAATCCCTATCCAAATTAATCAAATGGCAGAGAGAGAACATGCAAATTCATAAGATCAGAAATGAAAAGGGGGGACATAACCACAGACACAGAGGAAATTCAGAGAATCATTAGATCTTACTATGAAAGTTTATATGCCACAAAGTTGGAAAATGTAAAAGAAATGGACATTTTTTTAGATAAGTACCATATACCAAAGTTTAACCAAGAACAGGTGAACAATCTAAATAGACCTGTTAGTCACGAAGAATTAGAAGCTGTTATCAAAAATCTCCCTACCAAAAAAAGCCCAGGACCAGATGGTTTCAATGCAGAATTCTACCAGAACTTCCAGGAAGAGCTAATACCTATACTCCTTAACGTATTCCACAATATAGAAACAGAAGAGTCATTGCCTAACTCCTTTTATGAAGCTACAGTTACCCTAATACCAAAACCACACAAAGACACAACCAAGAAAGAGAATTACAGGCCAATCTCACTCATGAACATCGACGTGAAAATTCTCAATAAAATACTGGCAAACTGAATCCAAGAACACATTAGAAAAATTATCCATTATGATCAAGTCGGCTTCATTCCAGAGATGCAGGGCTGGTTCAACATACGCAAATCTATCAATGTAATCCATCATATAAATAAACTGAAAGAAGAAAACCATATGATCATCTCACTAGATGCTGAAAAAGCATTTGACAAAATTCAACACCCATTTATGATAAAGGTGTTGGAGAGACTGGGGATACTAGGATCATAGCTAAATATAATAAAAGCAATATACACCAAGCCGACAGCTAACATCAAACTGAATGGAGAGAAACTCAAAGCCTTTCCACTAAAATCAGGAACACGACAAGGCTGTCCACTCTCTCCATACCTCTTCAATATAGTGCTTGAAGTTCTAGCAATAGCAGTAAGACAACATAAGGAGATCAAGGGGATTCGTATTGGAAAGGATGAAGTTAAACTTTCGTTATTTGCTGACGATATGATAGTTTACATAAGTGACCCCAAAAACTCTACCAAAGAACTCCTACCGCTGATAAACACCTTTAGTAACGTGGCAGGATACAAGATCAACTCCAAAAAATCAGTGGCCCTCCTATACACAAAGGATAAAGAAGCAGAGAGGGAAATCAGAGAAACATCACCTTTCATGATAGCCACAAATAGCATAAAATATCTTGGGGTTACTCTAACCAAGGAAGTGAAAGACCTATTTGACAAAAACTTTAAGTCTTTGAAGAAAGAAATTGAGGAGGATACCAGAAAATGGAAAGACCTCCCTGCTCTTGGATTGGGAGAATCAACATAGTAAAAATGGCAATTCTACCAAAAGCAATCTATAGATTCAATGCAATCCCCATCAAAATCCCATCAAACTTCTTCACAGACCTTGAGAGAACAATAATCAAGTTTATATGGAAAAACAAAAAACCCAGGATAGCCAAAACAATCTTATACAATAAAAGAACTTCTGGAGGCATTACCATCCCTGACTTCAAACTCTATTATAGAGCTACAGTATTGAAAACAGCTTGGTATTGGCATAAAAACAGAGAAGTCGACCTATGGAATCGAATAGAAGACCCAGATATTAACCCACAAACTTATGAACACCTAATTTTCGACAAGGGAGCTAAAGGTATACAATGGAAGAAGGAAAGCATCTTTAACAAATGGTGCTGGTATAACTGGATGTCAACCTGTAAAAAAAAGAAAGTAGATCCATATCTATCACCATGCACAAAAATCAAGTCCAAATGGATTAAACACATCAACATTAATCCGTCCACTTTAAACCTGATAGAAGAGAAAGTGGGAAGTAGTCTACAAGATATAGGCACAAGAGGCCTCTTCCTAAGTAGGACCCCAGTAGCATAGACAATAAGAGAAACAATGAAAAAAATGGGATCTACATAGATCCTTCATCTGGCGATGGATGGCGATACAGACGGAGACCCACATTGGAGCACCGGACTGAGCCCCCCAAGGTCCAAATGAGGAGCAGAAGGACGGAGAAAATGACGAAGGACTGCGAGGGATGCTATCACCCACTGATACAAGGGGTCGGATCTAATGAGAGTTTACCAAGGGCAGTTGGACTGCGACTGAACGAGCACGTGATCCAACCAGTTCTCTGAATGTGGCCGGATTCTCTGAATGTGGCTGGCCCGGAGTCTTTCTGAGAAGCCATTGACAATGACACTGGGACTAGTTTCCTCTGCATATACTGGATTTTTGGGATCCAGTCTGTTTGGATACTCACCTTCCTGGACCTGGAGGGAGGGGGGACGAACTTGAACTTCCCACAGGGCTGGAAACCCTGACTGCCCTTAGGGACAAAGAGGGAGGTGGAGAGGGAGGGGGGAGTGGGAGGGTGTTGGGAAGAGGGGCGTAAATGGAAACTTTTATAATTTAATAAAATTACTTTCAAAAAAAAAGAAAAAATGGGATCTACTGAAACTGAGAAGCTTCTGTAAAGCAAAGGACACTGTCAGTAGGACAAAAAGGCTGCCTTCTGACTGGGAGAAGATCTTCACCAACCCCTCATCAGACAAAGGTCTGATCTCCAAAATATACAAAGAACTCAAGAAACTAGACACTAAAACTCTAATTAACCCAATTAAAAAATGGGGTACTGAACTGAACAGAGAATTCAAAACAGATGAACTTCGAATGGCCAGAAGACACTTAAGGTCATGCTCAACCTCCTTAGTGATCAGGGAAATGCAAATCAAAACCACTTTGAGATACCATCTTACACCTGTCAGAATAGCTAAAGTCAAAAACACCAACGATAGCCTATGCTGGAGAGGCTGTGGAGTGAGGGGAACACTCATCCATTGTTGGTGGGAATGCAAACTTGTGCAGCCACTGTGGAAATCAGTGTGGCGGTTTCTCAGGAAACTGGGAGTCAACCTCCCTCAGGACCCAGCAATTCCACTCTTGGGAATATACCCTAGAGATTCCCTAACATACTACAAAAGCATTTGTTCTACTATGTTCATAGCAGCACTATTTGTAATAGCCAGAACCTGGAAACAACCTAGGTGCCCCTCAATAGAAGAATGGTTAAATAAGGTGTGGAACATATACACATTAGAGTTTTACTCAGCGGTAAAAAACAATGACATCTTGAATTTTGCATGCAAATAGATGGAAATAGAAAATGCTTTACTGAGTGAGGTAAGCCAGACCCAAAAAGAGGAACACGGTATGTACTCACTCATAAGTGGATTCTAACCATAATTAAAGATCTTTGAGCCTATTATTCGTGATCCTAGAGAAGCTAAATAAGAAGATGAACCTGATGAAGATTATTTAGCTATCCGCCAGGAGGTAGGAAATAGACAAGAGTCCCAGGTAACCTCGGGTGCATGGGGGGGGAGGGGGGGGGTTGATGGAAGGGGAGAGAGTTAGAGAGAAGGGAGTAGGGGAGGAATGGGGAAAGCTTGGTGGCCTGGGATGGGGGGGAGGGAGGAAGGATGAATATGGGATCAGGGAAGAATATATTTCAACTAAGGGAGTCATTTTAGGGTTTACAGGAGACTTGATTATATATGGGATCCCAGGTCCAAGGAGAGATCCCCCAGATTGTTCTCTGGACAGAGGAGAGGGTGCCTAAACCGGCCGTGGGCCATAACCATACTGATGTATATTTTGCTTATCACCATAGATCCTTCATCTGGCGAAGGACGGCGATACAGACGGAGACCCACATTAGAGCACCGGACTGAGCCCCCCAAGGTCCAAATGAGGAGCAGAAGGAGGAAGAACATGAAAAAGGAAATCAGGACTGCGAGGGATGCTATCACCCACTGATACAAGGGAACGGATCTAATGAGAGTTTACCAAGGCCAGTTGGACTGGGACTGAACGAGGACGTGATCTAACCAGATTCTCTGAATTGGGCCGGATTCTCTGAATGTGGCTGGCCCGAAGTCTTTCTGAAAAGCCATTGACTATGATACTGGGACTTGTTTCCTCTGCATATACTGGATTTTGGGGATCCAGTCTGTTTGGATACTCACCTTCCTGGACCTGGAGAGAGGGGGGAGGAACTTGAACTTCCCACAGGGCAGGAAACCCTGACTGCCCTAAGGGACAAAGAGGGAGGAGGAGAGGGAGTGGGGGGAGTGGGAGGGTGTTGGGAAGAGGGGTGGAAATGGAAACTTTTATAATTTAATAAAATTTACTTTAAAAAAAAACAAAAAACAAAAAAAACAAAAAAAAGAAAAACATATCCACCTGGAAAGGGAAAATAGACAAGATAACCTGACAAAATTGGGATATAGGGGTGGAGGAGAAGGGAGGGTGGAAGGGAAAAAAGGAGAAGGGGAATGGGGAAGAGAACCTGAAGGAACGGGATAATCAAGATGGAGGAAGAACAGAGATGAGAGCAAGGAAAGAGATATCTTGATTGAGGGAGCAAATATAGGGTTAGCAGAAACCAGGCTCTAGAGAAATTCCCAGGAATCAACAAGGATGACCCCAGCTAAGAACCTAAGCAATAGAGGAAAGGGTACCTGAACCGGCCTATCTTTGTAGTCAGATTGATGAATATCTTAAAATGTCACCATAGAACCTTCATCCAGCAACTGATGGAAACAGAGGCAGAGACCTGCAGCAGAGCACTGGAATGAGCTCCCAAAGTACAGTTGAAGAATGAGAGGAGTGAGAACATGAACAAAGAGTTAAGGCCATGATGGGGACAACCACTGAAGCAGACTACCTGAGCTAATAGGAGCTCACCAACTTGAGCTGGACGGGGCAAGGAACCAGCATAGATCCAAACTAGACCTTCTGAATGTGGGTGACAGTTGTTTGGCTGGGGCAAACTGAGGGGCCACTAACAGTGGCACCAGGATTTATCCCTACTGCTTGTACTGGCTTTGGGGAACTGATTCTCTTTGGATGGATAGCTTGTTCAGTCTAGATATAGTAGGAAGGGTCTTGGTCCTTCCCCAAAGCAATGTGCCTTGTCCTCTCTGAGACTTATTCTTGCTTATGAATGTCCAGCCTTAGTTTGACTTGTTTCTAGCCAACTTTTCTTAACTTAAATTGTCCCATCTACCTTTTGTCTCTAGTCTTTTACCTTTCTCAAGTCTATATACCTTTCTTTGCTTCTTACTCATTAGCTGGTTGTTTGGCTGGGTGGCTGGCCCCTGGTATTCTCTCTCATTCTCCTTTATTGGCTGACCCTTCTCTCTTCCATTTATTCTCTCTGCCAAGCAGCCCTGCCTATACTTTCTGCTGCCTAGCCATTGGCTATTCAGCTCTTTATTAGACCAATCAGACGTTTTAGACAGGCAAAGTAATACAGCTTTACAGAGTTAAACAAATACAACATCAAAGAATGCAACACACATTTGCATCAATAAACAAATGTTCCACAGCATAAAGAAATGAAAAACGTTTTCAACTAATATTCCACACTTTATACAGTGTGTTTCCTTTCCATATGAAAATATCACCCTGCATTTCCAGGTTGCTATCAGTGTTATTTTCAGGATTCAAGCCTCCCTCGGTTGTTTGTCCAACACAAGGCAGGGAGACCCAGGAGATAGAGAAATCATTGCCCTTTTCCAGAGCCTCCAATCACTTGGATGTTACTGCTCTCTGAACTTCTCTAAACCATGACAATATTCCAGGCAACTGAGAAAAACACAGTGATGGAGATTGGGGTCACTTGTTCACCACACCACCCCTGCCCTTGTCATCTGACTGTCTAGGATGCCTCTTCTACTGGTAACTTGTTTAGGACAAACAGGATTGGTCATAGTAGAATGAGAAGAAGCTCACATCTCCAAAAGCCCATTCATTTAGCAAGAAGGATGGAGTCTATAGGATGATTTCTGTCTCTTGTTTAAAGTTGGTGAAGTCCTCACTATCCCTAAGTGTTCATTAACCTTTCCTTTGGGATAGAAAAAAATCTCTTGTCCAACTCAGATGTTTTTCTAGCAAAGAGAGAGAATGCCTTTCTTTTAACTGAGCTTTAACTTCTCCACAATGATATAGGGACCATTTCTGTCTCTTGAATATCCACATGGGTCAGGGTGAAAAAGTTTCTTACACTCTCACCACATGCAGGCAACCTTTGCCGTAGCACATAGCTACAGTCTAGGAGAGGAGGTTGGCTCTGTGCCATCCCACAGAAGACAGGTAAGGATGCCACATGTTCCAGGGCATCCTGACTATTGGAATTGGGATCTAATTTTGTCTGTACTTATTGCTGCTTTCTCATAGTTTGGCTTCTCAGTTTCAGCATATATCAAGAGGGAAGTGAACTCCAGTTTTGTTCTCTGCTCATATCCTCTTATTTTGAGGTTACTTACCCTCCCGTGGATCTCAGTTTTCTTAAATTTAATATCAAGATAATAATAGAACCTATACTGCAGGGCTAGTGAGAGGATTTAATGAAATCCATTCTGTGTGCTTCCAGAAAAAAAATGACTAGCTCCAAGTAAGCACAGGACTCACAGACAAGAATTTGGAAAGCTCCAAATGGTTCGCCAGAGTGGTCTTCAACCTTTTGTGAATTTGGGTACCACCAGTACTTAGAGCCTCACTAAATTCCAAAGAAAATCCCTGAACAACTGTAATGAGCATGAACATTCATCCCCTACTTGTCCCCTCCAGTTTCAAAAGACCACCATCTTCCCTTCCTTTTGACTTCAACGTCTTGACAGAGAACTCCTTTTGGTTTATGTAGTCTTGAGAAAACAATGAGAGAGTGTGTTTGAATTTCTGAAGAAAGGAAAGGAGTCTTAACCTTTTCTCAAGAAAATGTTAGGATGGATTTTGTTTTAGTAAACAAATGAGGTGTCTACCATTTATCTTATTAGCCAGTTTCAACGAAGTAATAAGAGTGATCTGAGGAGAATGGGGTTTCAGATGTGTAAATTTGTAAATTTTGATGAAAGTGGGGAAAAGTTCTCAAATGCCCAGAGCTTAGCAGCTGAGCAGGCTCGTGATAGGAGGGAACTGGGAAAGCCCAGTAGCCTCCAACCAAGGAACAGACATCAAGTCAGACAGAAACATACAGATCTTCTGGATTTAGATACCACCTATATTCATTCCTATTAACCTACATGAGAAAATGAAATAAAGCAATATCATTAATTAAATATGCAAACAAGAACTTTCACACAATACTTCATGTTATCTGGAAATTGATCATGTTCTCTTTCAGCAATAGGATTTCTCTAAGACTAGAAGATTCCATGCAGTCAGCATCTATCATGTTTCTATTCAGTATCTTCACACTGCAGTCAGTAGTAACAGGGAGATAACGTTGTCCCCAGTAAAAGTCAGCTCTGAATGACGCATTTTAAAAGAATAGGTCCAAAAACAATATACTACTCAAATATCTGCTGATATTTACACAGAATGTATTATTCTTTTTTATATTATTAATTTATAAAAGTTTCCACTTCCGCACCTGCTCCCAATACTCTCCCACTCCCCCCACTCTCTCTGCTCCTCCCTTTCCAGCCCTAAGAGTAGTTAGGGTTTCCTGCCCTGTGGGAAGTTCAAGTTCCTCCCCCCTCCCTCCAGGTCTAGGAAGGTGAGCATCCAAACAGACTAGGATCCCAAAAATCCAGTACATGCAGAGGAAACAAGTCCCAGTGCCATTATCAATGGCTTCTCAGACAGTCCCCGTGCCAGCCACATTCAGAGAATCCGGCCACATTCAGAGAATCCGGTTTGATCATGTGCTTGTTCAGTCCCACTCCAAGCCTTGGTGAACTCTCATTTTATAGGTAAATTAAGACTCATATTGGTGATAGAGAGGTTTCATTTTAATGTATTATTTATTAGATACAAGGGTGTTTTGCTTATATATATGTATGTGAACCGTGTGTTTGGCTGGTATCCATGGAGGTCAGAAAGGGCACTAGTACCTTTGGAATCAGAGTTACAGAGAGTTGTGAGCCAGCATGTGGGTGCTGGGTTCAAAATCAAAGTCTTCTACAAGACCAAGAGCTACTAGCTTCTTGATCTCTTATTTATAATCTTACACTGTTCCATATGAAGAGCATGCTCTGGTAACATGTCTCTAAGAGAAAGTGAGTGGTAAGAGTACAGTGTCTACAGCACGTGGGCTTCTTCAGAATAACACTTAACAATGTGCTGCCCCAACTCTAGCAAACTGAGGAGCAGTGGTTGATATCGAACCTGGGTGTTCACAGAGAACTGAAGACAAACATGAAGGACTCGGATTGTCTCAGACCAGGGGTGGAGTGGGAGGAGACAGTGAGCCTGAGCACCTGTGAAATCACCATGCACTTCATTTATTGAACCCAGCTTGTTTCTACTAGAATGTAGACCATGGAGAAGCTATACTTAACATGCAAATGGTGACACAGTCAAATTCTGTATTTACCACCTTTAACTCATGGGCTTTGGGGAAAGATAAGAAGGTTACCAAGGGATGGGAAAGAAAATTAACATTTGTCAAATGTTCACTTGGTACCAGGTCCTACTGTTTAGCATATCATATGTGTGTTTTCTGTCACCTTATCTTTACACTGCACTTCGAAATAAGCATTTTTTTCCCTCATCCTAACATATGGAAAGTAAGCCTTGGAAAAGGAAAGTAACTTCCTCAAGGTAAAAGCAAGTGAGCAGCCAAAGTAAACAGAACTATGTGCAAAGTCTCCACGGAATCAGGTTGGTGTTCGTACATGGACGTAGTTTTTCTCTGGGAGCCGTGCTTCACGTCAGAGTCCTTTTTCTAGAACACATTGTTGTTTCCTTTATTTCTGCCTTCTTGTTGAAATCCTGAGTTGACCCTAACTAGACCCCCTCTTACCTGCTTGCCTATCCCTATCTGGCAACCTTCTTACATCTATCAAATTTCTCCTGGATATTCAATGAATTTCTCTTCTAAGGCCTGAAAATCTGCTTACAGTGTAATGTCTGAAGTTCCTAATGCCAGAAAATCACTCTCACAGACTTCAAAGCCATGATTGTATCTACGTCCTTTATCACTGAGATGCAGACAGGTCTCAACAGTCTAAAGGAAATATTTTTAGCTTAGCCATGATGTATTACTGTTTCAAGATCTTTTTACTGTTGTATTGGAACAATTTTACTTGGATTCTAATGTGACTTTGGGGAACTGTAAACACTGTAAAGCACATTTATACTATGGCAATACAAGAGCTGAGACAGCCATGAAGAGAGCAGAAGGAACAAAACATCAAGAGATGCCTGGACTTTCATCACAAATACTATGTATCTTCCTGGGAATTTGTATATAAACTATTTTCTAAAGCATATAGATAAAAATTGAAAAGCCAAAATATAATTTCATCTGAGAACAAGGTTGTGTGTAGCATTTCGTTACTTTTTTCTGTTCTAGACAGATGATATATGTTACTGAACGCAATGCTTTCTTATCTCAAATATATCTCTTTAAAGCAACTTTAGACTTTTATTCAGCTTTAAAACATAAAATTATAATTCACCTTTTAAACATCTTTTTTAGTTTTAATTTCATCAAACATGTTAATATTTTACACCTTGTTTTTTATTATTTTATCTACTATTCTCCAAAGGTTTTGAAGCTGCTGCTGTTGTTGTTTTTGTTTTTTTGTTTTTGTTTGGGTTTTGTGTGTTTATGGTTGCTATTGCTGCTGCTGCTGCTGCTGCTGCTGCTGCTGCTGCTGCTGCTGCTGCTGCTGCTGCTGCTGCTGTTGCTGCTGCTGCTGCTGCTGTTGAGATAAGGTTTCACTGTACAATGCTGACTGTCCTGGAACTCCTATGTAGACCTGGTTAGACTTGAACTCATGAACTCACGGAGATTCACCTGCCTCTGCCTCCTGAGTGCTGGGATTAATGACCACTACACTTTGCCCTTTTCTCCAAAGTTTTGTAGAAAAGGTTTATGGACATTAACACCTCATATTAAACTTGAACCTCTAATAAAATAATTGTGTATAGAACATATGTTTGCCAACATAATAAAGTCTCTGCCTCCAGTTTCAATAAAGTGCTCTTCAGCATTTTCTGTGCATAGTATAATAACTAAAGTTATGAAGAAAGAGAACAATAGAGCACATAAACAGGAAAAGAAGAACCAAAATATTTCAAATATTATTGTGTCTTAGAAGACCAAAAATAATTGAATAAAACGGTTTCTGTAGAGGCTGGAGAGATGGCTGTGGAGTTAAAAGCACTGGATGCTCTTGTGGAGGATCCAAGTTCTGTTCCCAACATTCACATGGCAGCTCACAATCATCTGTAATTCCAGTCACAGGGGATCTGACTCCTTCTTTTGACTTTCAGTGATGCCAGGCTCAGACACAGAGCACAGATACATATATAGGCAAGCACAAATACTCATAAAAGAAATATTGAAAAATAATTTTTTTCCAATAGAACAGCTTGAGGAAATTCCTGTTTATTTTGATGCATTTTATTTGAATTTTTAAAATTTATTTATTTGTTTATAAAAATTTCTACATCCTCCCCTTCTCCCCATACCCTCCCATTCCCCCCACTCCCTCTACTCCTCCCCCTCACTCCCTCTCCTCCTCCCTCTCCAGTCCTAAGAGCAGTCAGAGTTTCCTGCCCTGTGGGAAGTTCAAGTTCCTCCCCTCTCCCTCCAGGTCTAGGAAGGTGAGCATCCAAACAGACTAGGATCCCAAAAATCCAGTACATGCAGACAAAACAAGACCCAGTGCCATTGTCAATGGCTTCTCAGTCAGCCCCCATGTCAGCCACATTCAGAGAATCCGGTTTGATCACATGCTCGTTCAGTCCCAGTCCAGCTGGCCTTGGGGAGCTCTCATTCAATCAGTCCCCATGTATCAATGGGTGTGGCCCTGATTTCCTTTCTCATGTTCTCCCTCCTTCTGCTCCTCATTTGGACCTTAGGGGCTCAGTCCAGTGCTCCAATGTGGGTCTCTATCTCTATCTCCATCCATCGCCAAATAAAGGTTCTATGGTGATATGCAAAATATTCATCAGTATGGTTATGGGCCAAGGCCAGTTCAGGCACCCTCTTCTCTGCTGCCCGGGAACAATCGGGGGACCTCTCCTTGGACCTGAGAACCCCTCCAGAATCAAGTCTATTGCAAACCCTAAAATGGCTCCCTTAGTTGAAATATATACTTCCCTACTCCCATATCCATCCTTCCTCCCTCCCCCCATCCCATTCCCCAAGCCATCCCCAATCCTCCCCCTCTCCCTTCTCTCTAAACATCTCCCCTTACTTCCACTTCCCAGCCCGCCCCCGTGCACCCTAGTTTGCCTGGCAATCTTGTCTACTTCCAATATCTAGGAGGATAACTATATGATTTTCTTCAGGTTTACCTTCATATTTAGCTTCTCTAGGATCACGAATTATAGGCTCAAAGACCTTTAACTATGGTTAGAATCCACTTATGAGTGAGTACATACCATATTCCTCTTTTTGGGTCTGGGTTACTTCACTCAGTAAAGCGTTTTCTATTTCCATTCATTTGCATGCAAAATTCAAGATGTCATTGTTTTTTACCGCTGAGTAAAACTCTAATGTGTATATGTTCCACACCTTTTTACCCATTCTTCTATTGAAGGGCACCTAGGTTGTTTCCATGTTCTGGCTATTACAAATAGTGCCGCTATGAACATAGTAGAACAAATGCTTTTGTAGTATGTTAGGGAATCTCTAGAATATATTCCCAAGAGTGGAATTGCTGGGTCCTGAGGGAGGTTGACTCCCAGTTTCCTGAGAAACCGCCACACTGATTTCCACAGTGTCTGCACAAGTTTGCATTCCCACCAACAATGGATGAGTGTTCCCCTCACTCCACATCCTCTCCAGCATAGGCTATCACTGGTGTTTTTGAGTTTGGCTATTCTGACAGGTGTAAGATGGTATCTCAAAGTGGTTTTGATTTGCATTTCCCTGATCACTAAGGAGGTTGAGCATGACCTTAAGTGCCTTTTGGCCATTCAAAGTTCATCTGTTTTGAATTCTCTGTTCAGTTCAGTACCCCATTTTTTAACTGGGTTAATTAGAGTTCTAGTGTCTAGTTTCTTGAGTTCTTTGTATATTTTGGAGATCAGACCTTTGTCTGATGAGGGGTTGGTGAAGATCTTCTCCCAGTCTGAAGGTAGCCTTTTTGTCTTACCGACAGTGTCCTTTGCTTTACAGAAGCTTCTCAGTTTCAGGAGGTCCCATTTATTCATTGATTCTCTTATTGTCTGTGCTACTGGGGTTCTACTTAGGAAGTGGTCTCCTGTGCCTATATCTTGTAGACTACTTCCCATTTTCTCTTCTATCAGGTTCAAAGTGGACAGATTAATGTTGATGTGTTTAATCCATTTGGACTTGAGTTTTGTGCATGGTGATAGACATGGATCTACTTTCATTCTTCTACAGGTTGACATCCAGTTATGCCAGCACCATTTGTTAAAGATGCTTTCCTTCTTCCATTGTATACCTTTAGCTCCCTTGTCGAAAATCAGGTGTTCATAGGTTTGTGGGTTAATATCCGGGTCTTCTATTCGATTCCATGGGTCGACTTCTCTGTTCTTATGCCAATACCAAGCTGTTTTCAATACTGTAGCTCTGTAATAGAGTTTGAAGTCAGGGATGGTATAAGATTGTTTTGGCTATCCTGGGTTTTTTGTTTTTCCATATAAACTTGATTATTGTTCTCTCAAGGTCTGTGAAGAAGTTTGATGGGATTTTGATGGGGATTGCATTGAATCTATAGATTGCTTTTGGTAGAATTGCCATTTTTACTATGTTGATTCTCCCAATCCAAGAGCAGGGGAGGTCTTTCCATTTTCGGGTATCCTCCTCAATTTCTTTCTTCAAGGACTTAAAGTTCTTGTCAAATAGGTCTTTCCCTTCCTTGGTTAGAGTTACCCCAAGATATTTTATGCTATTTGTGACTATCGTGAAAGGTGATGTTTCTCTGATTTTCCTCTCTGCTTCTTTATCCTTTGTGTATAGGAGGGCAACTGATTTTTTTATGTTGATCTTGTATTCTGCCACATTACTAAAGGTGTTTATCAGCTGTAGGAGTTCTTTGGTAGAGTTTTTGGGGTCGCTTATGTACACTATCATATCGTCTGCAAATAACGAAAGTTTAACTTCATCCTTTCCAATTCGAATCCCCTTGATCCCCTTATGTTGTCTTATTGCTATTGCTAGAACTTCAAGCACTATATTGAAGAGGTATGGAGAGAGTGGACAGCCTTGTCGTGTTCCTGATTTTAGTAGAATGGCTTTGAGTTTCTCTCCATTCAATTTGATGTTAGCTGTCAGCTTGCTATATATTGCTTTTATTATATTTAGCTATGATCCTTGTATCCCCAGTCTCTCCAACACTTTTATCATAAAGGGGTGTTGAATTTTGTCAAATGCTTTTTCAGCATCCAATGAAATGATCATATGGAATTGTATATAATTTTGTAGTTTATAACTCTCTTACTTAAACAATAGGGGCGGTGCTGCTAAAGCTCCTTTTGCTCCTTCAGCCAATAACCTTTAAGATACCAGCCCACTTGGGCGTGGTCTCCTTGACTTGAAAAAGAAGCAGTAGCCAGGCGCTCCCTCTCTTGCTTCCGACTCCACTTCCAGCTACCAGACTCTTTTCCTGGTCTTGCAGGGGGCTGTTGTCTAGGACGGTGATCTGTAAGTTTTTCCTTTAAATAAATAACCCTTTTATTAATCATAATTCCAAACTGGTGTGGGATTGTTTTGTGACTTACTCCTTTAGAAATTGTTAATTTTAAGCCTAAACTTATCAGAAATAAAGCTCTAAAATCCTTACCTTATAAGACATACAATTTAATATTCATTCATCTCATAAAGGATCAAGTTCTTTGATATGTTCAAATTTAGCTTCTAATATATGTTTTCAAAGTTAAGCCTAAAACAAGTAACTAGAAACAAACAACATTTGTCTACTTTGAATAAGCTTAACAGATAATGATCTGAGAATATGACCCACCTTGGCTGGAGTGGGCCTGAGAAAGCAAGATCTATGAGAGAGGGAGCAGATCCAGTCCAGGGACATTGGCAGACCAGGACTGAGACAGAGAACTCCACAGGAGCAATTACAGGGGAGCAATCGCTGACTGAGTGAGCCAGAGACAGAGAATGCTGAGGGTCCAGACATGAATCTGGGACCTTCAAGAGAGTAGATCTAAGCCAGGACCCCTGTGGGTCTAGGCGTGAGTCTAGGATCACTGAGTAACTAAGCCTGAGCCAGGACCTCTGCGGGTCTGGGCATGAATCTGGGACCTCAGAGGGAGTAGGCCTGAGCCAGCACCTCTGTGGGTATGGTCATTGGTCTGGAATATCAAAAGGAATGGGCAGGAACCAGAAACATCTGTGGGTCTAAGCATGAGTCTGGGACTACTGAGGGAGCAGGCCTGAGCCATATCCTCTGTGGATCAGGGTGCACCCAAGCCTAAGAACTCCAAGGGAGTATATTGAAGCCAGAGTCCTTTACAGGGCCAGGGCCAAGCCAGGGACCTCTGTAGGAACTGATCTAGACCAGGGACATTTATAGAAACAGGTCTGAGCTGACAACATAGACTAGAACAGGCCTGAGACAGAAAACCACAAGAGAGTGTGGAGCAAAACCTGAAAATGCTGAGTGACCTCCAAAAATGCAGAGTGACCAATGGGTTAACTACAACCGTGGCACTAACTAGACCATGAGGGACAATCATCTGAGCCTTGGATTCACTGGCACCTAGAAGATTAATCAACAGAAGCACAGACAGCCCAAACCATAGCTATTAAAAGAAAAGATGAGTAGAAAAGGTAAGAACACACACAACACCACAAAGAGTGTAACACAACACCAGTAAAACCTAGAGACCCTACAACAGCAAGACTTGAACAACCAAATATAGATGAAGCAGAAGAAAATGGCCTAAAAGATAACTTCAGGAGAAAGTTTGAAACTCTTAAAGAGGAAATGAGAAAATCCCTCAAAGAAATGAAGAAAAAGACAAACAAAAAATTGGAAGACATCAGCAAATCCCTTAAAGAAGACCAAGAAAAAGCAATGAAACATATAAAATCAACTATTCAAGGCTTGAAAACTAAAATAGAGACAATAAAGAAAACACAAGCCGAGGAAATTATTGAAACAGAAAGCAATCAGGAACCACAAACACAAGCATGAACAGCAGAATATGAATGCCAAGAAATAGAAGAGAGCATATCAAGCATTCAAGATACAATAGATGAAATAGAATAGTCAGTCAAAGAAAACATTGAATCTAATAGAAGCTTAACCCAAAACATCCAGGAAATATGGGACACCATGAAAAGGCCAGATAAAATAAATAATTATTTTTATTACTAAAAATAATTGGTATAGAAGAAGAAGTCCAACTCAAAAGCACAGAAAATATATTTAACAAAATCATAGAAGAAAACTTTCCCAACCTAAATAAAGATATGCCTATGAAGATACAAGAAGCTTACAGAACACAAAATAGACTGGATCAAAAAAAAAGTTCCCTTGCCACATAATAATCAAAACACTAAATGTACAGAGTAGAGAAAGAATATTAAGAACTGCAAAGAGAAAAGGCCAAGTAACATATAAAGGCAGGCCTATCAGAATTACACCTGACTTTTCATTGGAGACAATGAAAGCCAGAAGGTCATGGTCTAGCATGCAGACATTAAGAGACTACAGACGTCAGCCCAGACTACTATACCCAGAAAAAGTTTCAATCATCATAGAAGGACAAAACAAGATATTCTATGGAAAAAAATAGATTTAACCAATACCTAGTCACAAACCCAGCCCTACACATAATACTAGAAGGAAAACTCCAACCCAAAGAAGTTGGCTACATCAACAAAACCACAGACAATTGATAGTCTCATAGCAGCAAATTCCAAACAAGGGAAAACTCACAAATTAACATCATCAAAAATGAAAAGCAAATTAACAGGAGATAGCAATCACTGGCCATTAATATCCCTTAATATAAATGTACTCAACTCACCTATAAAAAGACACAGGCTAACAGAATGGATACACAAAAGAGAATCCATCCTTCCGCCTCATACAAGAAACACACCTCAGCCTCAAAGACAAATATAGCCTCCGAGTAAAGGGTTTGGAAAAAACTTCCAATCAAGTGGACTTAAGAAACAAGCTGGTGTAGCTATCCTAATATCTAACAAAATAGACTTCAAACTAAAATCAATCAAAAGAGACAGAGAAGAACATTTCATATTAGTCACAGGAAAAATCCATCAAGAGGAAATCTCAATACTGAACATCTATGTCCCAAATACAAGAGCAACCTTATCTGTAAAGAAATACTTCTAAAGCTTAAATTATACATTAAACCCCACACACTAATAGTGGGAGACTTCAACACTCTCCTTTCACCCCTGGACAAGTCAGCCAGACAGAAAGTTAAAAGAGAAATAAGGAAATTAACAGATGTTATGACTCAAATAGATTTAACAGACATGTATTTAATATTCCATCCAAACATAAAAGAATATACCTTCATCTCAGCACCTCATGGAACCTTATCAAAAATTGGCCACATACTCGGTAACAAACCTCAACCTCAACAAGTACAAAAAAATTAGAATAACCCCATGTATCTTATCAGATCACCATGGTTTAAAACTAGAAGTCCACAGCAATACTATTTCCAGAAAACACACAAACACATGGAAATTAAACAATGCTCAACTGAATCATCAATACGTCAAGGAAGAAATAAAGGGAGAAATTAAAGATTACCTGAAATTCAATGAAAATGACCACACAACACCCAAATTTATGGAACACAATGAAAGCAGTGTTAAGAAGAACGTTCATAGCACTAAATGCCTACATAAAGAAGCTGGAAAAAAACCCAGCTTCTTTGTTAGTGAATTAACAAAACATTTGAAAACTTTAGAACTAAAAGAAGCAAACTTACCCAAAAGAACTAGTCTAATTTTTCTGGGATTGTGGTTTGTGGGCCGGTTTTCTTTGCTTTATGTTTAAAAACAACTTATCAGTGAGTACATGTGATAATTGTCTTTCTGGGTTTGGTTTACCTCAGTCAAAATGATGTTTTCTAGTTCCATCCATTTGCCTGAAAATTTCAAGATGTCATTATTTTTTCTGCTGTGTAGTACTCCATTGTGCAAATGTATCACATTTTTCTTATCCATTCTTCAGTCAAAAGGCATTTAGGTTGTTTCCAGGTTCTGGCTATGATAGACAATGCTGCTATGAACATAGTTGAGCACATGTCTTTGTGGCACAATTGAGCATCCTTTGGATATATACCCAAAAGTGGCATTAGGGTCTTGAGGAAGTTTTTTTCTTAATTTTCTGAGAAATCACCACACTGACATCCAAAGGGGCTGTAGCAGCTTGCATTTCCACCAGCAATGGAGGAGTGTTCCCTTTTCCTCACAACCTCTCCAGCATAAGTTATCATCAGTGTTTTTGATCTTGGACATTCTTATAGGTATAAGATGGAATCTCAGAGTTGTTTTGATTTGCATTTCTCTGATGATTAAGGATGTTAAACATTTCCTTAAGTGCCTTTCCTCTGTTAAGAGTTCTCTGTTTAGGTCTATACTCCATTTTTTATTGGATTATGTGTTGTTTTAATGACAAATTTCTTGAATTCTTTATATATTTTGGAGATCAGACCTTTGTCTGATGTGGGGTTGGTGAAGATTTTTTACCACTCTGTAGGCTGTCATTTTGTCTTACTGACCATGTCCTTTGCTTTACAGAAGCTTTTCAGTTTCAGGAGGTCCCATTTATTAATTGTGTCTGTGCTGCTGGGACAGCCTTCCTCAAGACCCAGTAATACCACTTTTGAGTATATATCCAAAGATGTTCAATCATGCCACAAGGACATGTGATCAACTATGTTCATTATTTGTCATAGCCAGAACCTGGAAACAACCTAATGCCCCTCAACCAAAGAATGGATAAGGAAAATGTGGTGCATTTACACAATGAAGTACTATACAGCAGAAAAAAAATAATGACAACTTGAATTTTGCAGGAAAATGGATGGAGCTAGAAAACATTATTTTGAGTGAGGTAACCCAGACACAGAAAGACTATTTTCACATATACTCACTCATAGGTGGTTTTTTAAAGAAAACCAGCCTACAAAACACAATCCCAGAGAATCTACACAACAATGAAAACACTAAGAGAGACTTATATAGATCTAACCTACATGGGAAATAGAAAAGGACAAGATCTCCTGAGTAAATTGGAAGCATAAGGACCTTGAGGGAGCATTGAAGGGGGAGGGGAGGGGAAGGGACCATGTGGAAAAGGATGTAGAGCTCAATAAAATTCAGTAAAAATAAAGAAAGGAAAAAATTGTCAATACAACCAGGGCACATCTCCCCTCCATTCTTTCTTGCAGTCTTCACTCTTCTCATGGCTAGCCCCATTCATAGGACTGGTGGTAATAATCTATTTTTTTCTCCTAGCAAATTGACTTCTTTGCTTCCTCCAGGAGCAGGTTCGACAGGTCTCCAGGAGGACAGTTAACAGAATGCTTCTTTACCCATACCTCCTGTTGAGCATGAGCCTATCAACTCCAGACTCCCCCTCCACATGTCATCCCATGTCAACAGAAAGTAGCCAGATTTGAACCAGCACCCGTATACCCCAAAAGGTCAGGATGTTAAATTGGAACCTCCAGTTTGATCTGCATAATCTGAGAAGCCCCATTCCTGTCTCTTCAAACCCCATCCACTCAGAGGATCTCTGAACAAAGAGAAGGCACCAACAAAACCAGTTCCACACTCTTGACTGTTACTGCAGCTCCCTCCCCTGAAGTCGTCAGTCACCAAGTTTTCACCTAAAGTGCTCAGTTTTGACCATACTTGACCACAAACCCAGCTTGAGATGGACACGCATCATGCCTCACCTATATCCTTTAAAGTCTCCCTGCTTTTGTTTGAGGGTGTGTCTTCTCCAGCCTCAATCTCTGGGTCTGAAAACCACTTGGGAGTTGTTTTTCTTAAATAAGTCAGTTGTTATATGTTTTCAGTTCAGCTTGGTTTGACTTACTGAATCAGTGGAGAAACATATTATCAAGTGGCAGAAAGCCTATTAAAGTTCTTGAAAATAATAACAAAGCCTGTGGGAAAGTATGGTAGCTTATAGGTCTTACTCACATGAGCTCCACCAATATGTGTCTCGGGGTCTGGAAAATTTCCAATGATGGCTCTGACAAAAATTCTATCTTGGTTAGTATTTAATATTTTTAATAAAGGCTTTCTTAAATTTGGGGGAAAATATTTTAGCTCAACAGTGTAAATATGTCATAAAATGGCACAAGAAAAACAACATACACATGATGGGGAAATTAATCTCAAAATCAAGGACACGACACTGGAGAAGCTTCAGGTGCCACTGTGAGTCAGTGCTGCAAATACATGCTTAAATGCCTAAGAAAAATAAGTGCATAAACATGTTTTTACACCAAGACCACATGCCACGAGTTCTTACTTCTCACTGTTGGCTTAATATTTTTTGTAAGAACTATGATATGAAATCCACCATCATCCAAATATGTGTTCTCAAAAACATCAGTCACAAACCACTTTATATATAGTATGACTACAGTGGTTGTGACACCTTTTTGCAGAACAGTGCCTTTAATAAAAGTTTACTTATAACCTAGGGTAGGTAAATGATACTGATGGTGATCATGATAATAGCAATGATGATGGTGTAGGAAAGCAAGACAACAGCAATTGTTAATGCTGGATGCTTAGGAACTCTGTGATAATTAAGATGCAACCTTTATTATACCAGTGTAGTGAAGAGCTGCGGGCAGGCCTGCTTTTCATCCCACCAGGCTCCTGCACGGCTAGCTTAGCCCCGGAAATAACAACATACAAATTGTATTCATTTAAACACTGCCTGGCCCATTATCTCTAGAGAGTTAGTTACTGGCTAACTCTCACATCTTGATTAACCCATTTCTAATAATCTGTGTAGCACCACGAGGTGGTGGCTTACCGGGAAAGATTCAGCATGTCTGACCTGGTGGCTGGCTTCATGGCATCTCCCTCACTTCCCTTCTTCCCAGCATTGTGTTCTTTTTACTCCACCTACCTAATTTTCTGTCCTATCAAAGTGCCAAGGCAGTCTCTTTATTAACCAATGAGAATCACACATAGAAGGCCCACCTACATCATTTCCCCTTTTTCTATTTAAACAAAAAAGAAAGGCTTTCACTTTAACATAGTAAAATTACATATAACAAAACAGTAAGAATTACAGTTACAATATTTATATCTATTTTATCTTTATCATAATAATGGAAAACTATAATTATAATTAACAATTCTTCAATTCCATCAAAGACTCCAGAAGGATATAATATTACCTAAGTAAATAAGAAGTAAGCAACATCCAAAGCTCTAAAAATGACAGAGACATCTTGCTGCCTGGACAGTCACCCAAAGTTCCTCTGTACCGTTGGGGCATCCATCTTCGGCCTTCAGGCCCATAGTATCCAGAGACATTTCCATGAAGCAGGAAATTTCAAAGGCAGTTCAGTCACTATCTGCTGTGTCCTGTAGAATGTCTCGCAGACTCTTTCATGATTCAAGAACCCTGAAAGATCATCTCACCTTTAGGCAAGTTCAGCAGTCCTCTCTCTGTGGGTTCTTTGTGTCCAGTTTATACAACAGTCCAGGCAAGAGCAGTTTCTTGCCCAAATGGCTAACCAACTCTATAAGGAGCCTCTTCGATGCCCATCTTCCTCTTAAAGTAGATTGGTGCTGCCAGGAGCAGACGTGTCTCATTGTCCTAAGTTATTAAAACATTAAATACCATGTTCTGTAGTCTTTGAAAGATATGAAGAATGTCTATCTGAAATATATCTATGCACATCTAGAAAATCAAACTAACATTACTACAAGCTTGACTATTATCGATGATTATCCATTAACAACCTATATTTTTAATTATACATTGCATTTTCAAATGAACTATACAATCACAATACATCAATCAAGATCAGAAATATATATACATATAACAAAATTGACCTTAAAATCCATACCAATGCAAATTATTTATATCTATATCATATCCCCCTTTTAATGTAAAAGAACATTTATAAACAATATCTGGTAATATGGACATAGTTATTTCTCTCCAAACTTCTTCCTGATGTATAGGAGTGCTGTTAATCAGGTCTTTCATGGTATAAACTGTGCTAGATTCATCTCAGTTGGCAGTTGAGCAAAGTAATTTCTTGAGGGTGTTCATAGCAACCTTTCAGGAGGACATAGTCTATCATACCATATTGAGATAGAAGCAATCCACAGGGTCTCATCCTCTGTGAAAACAAAAGAAGAACCTCCTTTCCAAAGTATCATATCCTTAGATCCAAATTCTGAAGTCAAGGTATTTTCAAAATATCTATCTTGGATTAGTTCAGCAGCATTTATAAACAAATATCTTTTAGCAGCTGTTGCTCCTTCCTCAGCATTCAAACAATTCAAAGAGAGCATAATAGCATACAGTATCAAGATTCTCTGTGTATTTTCCATCTTTATGCAACTTTATTTTTAACCTGTATTTCTTTTATTTTTACTTTTACTTTTTGACACAGGTTCTCTGTATATCTTTGTTCTGGAACTCTGTAGACCAGGCTGTCCTTGAACTCACAGAGATCTGTATGTCTCTGCCTCCCAGGCATTGAGATTAAAGGTGTGTACCACCACACCCTGAAGTCACAGAGGTCAATCTACCTCTGCCTCCCAAGTATTGGGATTAAAGGTGTGTACCACCACACCCAACTACTTTCTTTCTTCCTTTTTTACTTTAAGAACTTTGACTTTTAGCCTGCATATATTTTTAACACACTGTAAAACATTTAGAGGTTTTCTTCATCTTTGAATCTCTCTTTACCATATATCTCCCTTTTTCTGACCACATGAGCCTTTAATTTACAAAGCAAT
This sequence comes from Myodes glareolus, assembly GCF_982192425.1. NCBI lineage: Eukaryota > Metazoa > Chordata > Mammalia > Rodentia > Cricetidae > Myodes > Myodes glareolus. The sequence goes on along the minus strand of NC_142047.1, from coordinate 3,113,079 downwards.
ACAGAAAGTCGTGGCTTTGACGGCTATATCCAGCCCATTCCTTAGCTTTCCAGCCTCATGGCAGAGATACTGCTGGAGCCAAGTTTATTGCCTCAACTCTATGGCGTTTCAAGGTCCCTGCCAGCAAGCAAGCTGCAGCATTCTGCTCACAGACCACATTCAAATCCTCCATAGTTGGACTGCCTGCCTGAAAGAGGCAGAGTTTGCCCTGGCAGGATGGCCCAGAAAGCCGGCATTTTAAAACGACGCAGCTTTTTACTGCTATGGCTGAAAACCGAAAAGCATGCCTTCAGCTTTTCCTCAACACCATTTAAGTGTTTTGTGGCAGGACCTCTTAAAGGAGCTACAAAGTTTTGCAGCTAACGCTGAGTCAGGAAGCCTCTCTTAGATGAAAGCATTTACTTGCCTCTAACAAGCAGAGCAGACCTGAGAAATTGCTGCTACCAAGAAAACATGCTTTACTCTATTCTTTCCCAAACTTTCTCAGGCTTTCTGTGGATTCAGTTATCCACGTCTGGGTGCCATTTGTAGTGAGGAGCTGCGGGCAGGCCTGCTTTTCATCCCACCGGGCGCCTGCATGGCTAGTTTAGACCCGGAAATAACAACATACAAATTGTATTCATTTAAACACTGCCTGGCCCATTATCTCTAGAGAGTTAGTTACTGGCTAACTCTCACATGTTGATTAATCCATTTCTAATAATCTGTATAGCACCACGAGGTGGTGGCTTACCGGAAACGATTCAGCATGTCTGACCTGGTGGCTGGCTCCATGGCATCCCCCTCACTTCCCTTCTTCCCAGCATTGTGTTCTTTTTACTCCGCCTACCTTATTTTCTGTCCTATCAAAGGGCCAAGGCAGTCTCTTTACTAACCAATGAGAATCACACATAGAAGGCCCACCTACATCATACCAGTTTCAAATCAAGACAAAAGTAAAGTGATTTCTTCATGGTCAATTAAAGTAATAACTATTGAAGAGATAGGAACCAAGTCTTTGGTTTGTCTAGGACTGAGCCTAGTCTCAGTACCAATACATAAAGATCTGAAGACAATCACATAGGCTTTACCTAACACTACATTAGAAAGTTAATCAAGTAATGACTAAAACCGCCATTTGGAGCCTACATTTATATCTTTTGTCTGAAAGAATATAAATGGAAAAGAGAGAGAGAGAGAGAGAGAGAGAGAGAGAGAGAGAGGCTGAATACTCTCCCAGAAGACCCCAACCAACAAAGCGGCTAAAAATCAATTAGGTTTAGTTTAGAGGATCCAATGACTTCTGGACTCCACAGTCACCATATGAACATGGTGCACAGATAAAAATGCAGGGAAACCAAACACCCAAATACATTTTTTAAAAACCTCTTAAGAAGAAAATATATGGGATCCCACTGTCTTTTGAGACTATATAACATTAATACTCCAGTATTTTCTAACTCAGTGGCCAAATATCACAGCAAATAGCAAATTGTCTGTGAGCTTTCTATAGATAGAGAAAGCCAGCCTTCGTCTCAAACATTCTGAGTCAGAATAAGTAAAACTGTTTGTTCTGGATAAAGGCAACCTAGAATGTAGCAAAATGAACCACAGGAACACAAATATTTAATTATCAAGCTTAGAAAGGGCTGCTCCTGCCAGGGCAGCAAGTAGGCTGCCAACAGACCTGTGCCTCTTCTCTGGTCTTCCAGGTACAATTCCCCTAGTCTTATCCCCAGCTCTGTGTCAGAAAACATGCTCTGGGCCCTTTCCTCTGACCACATCCCCAAAAGATCACAAAGATCTCCAACCTTCCTTCCCCCAGCTCATCTCATCAATCCAGCCTCCAACACCAGCAGCACTGCCAGGGAACACACCAGTTGAGCAGGCCGGGAAAACAGGTCACAGAAAATCTGCTACCAGATAGCATACACCACCACACTCCCCTAAAGTCCAAGGAGGGAGCAGAAACCAAAGAAAAAAAACACTTGCCCAATAGAGTCAAAACCAAATATGGTCACTTAAACCTGTAGTCGTTTCCAAATCCAAATGCCTAGATGTCAGTGTGAAAACAGTATCATCAGTAACAGCCAGAAGACTACGTCTCCAATGAAGCCCAGAAGATCTACCACAGCAGATCTTACTTATTCCAACATAGCTTAAGCCCAAGAAAAAGGCCAAAAACACCCTGGATAAAGATGATAGAGACCTTAAAGAGGGAATGAATAAATTCTTTAAAGAAATCCAGGAAAATACAAACAGTGCAAGGAATTAGACAAAAAGAAATATAATTGATGAAGAAAACTCAAAACTGAGGGAATTCTGGAAATAAAAAATTTGGAAATTTGAACAGGAACTAAAGAGACAATCTTCACCAACAGAATACTAAAAATGGAAGGGAGAATACCAGCACTGAAAATATGATAAAAGAAAAAATGGATATACCAATTGGTCAAGGAAAATGTTAAATCTAAAAATGCCCTGACGCAAAAATCAAGGAAAGCTGGGACACCATGAAAAGACCAAACCTAAGAATAATAAGAATAGAAGAAGAAGGCCCAGAAAATATTTTCAACAAAATCATAGAATATTTAAACTAATAATCTAAACTAAAAATCTAAACTAAAAAGAGATGCCTATAAAAGTACAGGAAGCATACAGAACACCAAAAGATTGGAACAGGAAAGAAAAGTTCCCTCTGTTTGAACACAGTGAAAATATATATTTATCAAGGTGCCTTCTGATAGGTTTGATAAAAAAGCTAAATGACCATTGGTTAGGCAAGAGGTATAGGCAGGAGAGCCAGACACAAAGGACACTGGGAAGATAAAGGTGGGATCTCAAGGAGTTACAGAAGGAGCAAGACTTACTGGAGGACTGGTAAAGTTACAAGCCACAGGGCAATACATAGATTAATAGAAATGGGTTAACTTAAATTGTAAGAGCTAATTAGTAACAAGCCTAACCTACAGCTGATCTTCCATGATTAATAATAAGTCTCCATGTCATTATTTGAAAGCCAGCTCTCAACAAAAAGGCCAGACTACACACCCTCAACACATAATAATTAAAACACTAAATATAAGAAACAAAGAAAACTATTCAAAGTTGCAGGGGGAAATGCCAATTAACATATAAAGGCAGACTTTTTAGAATTACACCTGACTTCTCAGTGGAGATTCTAAAAACCAGAAGGGCCTGTACAGATGTTCTAGAGACTCTAAGAGAACACAGATGTCAGTTCAAAATACTATGCCCAGCTAAACTTTCCATCACCATAGATTGAGAAACTAAGATAACTCACGATAAAAAACCAAATTTAAGCAATATTTGTCTATAAATCTAACCCTATAGAGAATACCAAAAGAAAAACTACCACCTAGAGAAGTTAACTGCAACTGTGGAAACAAAGGGAATAAATAACTGCAAACCACCAAAATCAAAAGAACACACACACACACACACACGTACAACATCACCACCACCAATAATAACAATGACAATTAACTGGAACCAACAGTCATTTGTCATTAATATCTCTCAATATCAATGCTCTCAATTCCACAATCAAAAAAGACACAGATTCACCAGGTGGTAGTGCAGGCCTTTAATTCCAGCCCTTGGGTGGTAGAGGCAGGAAGATCTCTGTGAGATTAAAGCCAGCCTGGTTTATAGAACTAGTTCCAGGACAGTTAAGGCTACACAAAGGAACCCTGTTTTGAAAAACAAACAAAAAAGACACAGATTAACAGAATAGATATGAAAAATAGAACTCATTCGTTTGCTGCATCAAAAAAACCCTCAACATCATTATAGATATTATAGATAAGATAGATATTACCTCAGGATAAAGGATTGAGAAAAGATATTCCAAGCAAATGGACCTAAGTAACAAACTGGTGGAACCATTTAAATATCTAACAAAACAAACTTCAAACCAAAACTAGTCAGAACATATAGGGAAGGGCACTACATACTCATCAAAGGAAAAATCTACCAAGATGACATTTCAGTCTTTAATGTCTATCCCCCAAACACAAGAGTACACATGTTTGAAAAAAAAAACACAGCTAAAGCTTAAGTCACATATTGACCTCAAACACTGATAGTGAGAGACTTCAATACCCCACTATCATCAATGGACTGGTCATTCAGACTAAAACTAAACAAAGAAATAGAAGAACTAACAGACATTTTAAACAAGTGAACCTAAAAGATATTTATAGAACATGTCACCCAAACACAAAAACCTTCTTCTCTATACCTCATGGAACTCTCTCCAAAATCAACAACATACTCGGACACAAAACAAGTCTCAACAGATGCAAGAGAATTAAATTAACTCTCTACATCCTGTCAGATTACCGTGGACATCAACAATGGATATTGAGAGTGGAAATAACAGAAAGCTTGCAAACTCATGGAAACTGAACAACTCTCTACTAAATGAAAACTGAGTCAACACAAAAAGAAAGAAAGAAATGAAAGACTGTCTTAGAAGTGAATGAAAATGTACACACATCATACCTAAACTTAAGGGACACAAGAGAAAAACCTTAATAGCACACCTGAACGTTCTAGAGCAGAAAGAAGAAATTGCACACAAATGGAATAGACAGCAAGAAATAATCAAACTCAGGACTGAAATCAACAGAATGAAAACAAAGAGAAAAATACAAAGAATCCGTGAAACAAAGAATTGATTCTTTAAAAAGTTCAGTAAGGTCGACAAACCCTTATCCAAATTAACTAAAAGGTGGAGAGAAAATTTCCAAATTTACAAAATCAGAAATAAAAATAGGAACATAACAACATATACAGTGGAAATTTAGAGAATCATAAGGACATACTTTAATAACTTATACTCTACCAAATTGGAAAATATAAAAGAAATGGATAATTTTCTCTGTAGGTGCCACTTACCAAACCTAGATAAAGATCAAATAGGCAATTTTAATAGATCTATAACCCTATAGAGAATACCAAAAGAAAAACTACTTTTTTAGTGAAGCAGAAGCAGTCATTTGCTCAAAAAAAAAACCCTCAAGGCCAGGTGATTTTAGCACAGAATCCTACCAGACTTTCAAAGAAAGAGTTAATGCCAATAATACTCAAATTATTCCAAGAGAAACAGAAGGAACATACTTTGTTTTATGAGGCCACAGTCACCCTAATACCCAAACTACATAAAAATCCAGCAAAGAAAGGCAATCACAGACCAACTTCCCTTATTAATATATATGCAAAATTATTAATAAAATATCTACAAGTTGAATACAAGAACATACCAAAAAAACATTCAATGTGATTAAGTAGACTGCATCCTAGAAATTCAGGGATGGTTCAGTATACATAAAAATCAATAAATATAATCCATTATATAAACAAAAAGGCAAAAACTGCATGATCGTCTCATTACATGCAGAAAACATCTTTGACAAAATTCAGTACCCCTTCACGATAAAATTCCTAGGAGATTAGGAATAGAAAGAATATACCTAAACATAACAAAGGAAGTTTACAGCAAGCCCGTAGCCAGGATCAACTGAAATGGAGAGAAAGTCAGAACAACTCCACTAAAATCAGGAACAGCACTAGGTTGCCCCTCTCTCCATATTTGTTCAATAGAGTACTTGAAATCTTAGCTAGAGTAATAAGACACTGAAGGAGATCAAGGGGATATGAATTGGAAAGGAAAGAGTCAAAATTTCTTTATAGGCAGATGATATGCCAGTATACATAAGTGACCCTAAAAATTTCACCAGGAAACTCCTATAAATGATAAATACTTTAAGTATCTGGATATAAAATTAACTAAAAAAAATCAGTAGCCTTTTTATATACAAATGACAAATGGACTGAGGAAGAAATCAGGGGAATACAATACCTTTCACCATAGCCTCAAATAATATAAAGTAGCTTGGGGTAACTCTAACCAAACAAGTGAAAGACTTATATGATAAAAACTTCAAGTCTTTGAAGAAAAAAATTGAAAAATACATCAGACTACGAAAAGGTATCTTTTGTCCATGGATCAGGGGTATTAACACAGTGAAAATGACCATCCTATTAAATGCAATCTACAAATGCAGCTCAATCACCACCAAAATTGAGGAATTTTGCATCAGAATTATTACAGATACTGGAAAGATAATTCTCAACTTCATATGAAAAAACAAAAACCCAGGATATCTAAATCCTAAACAATGAAAGAATCAGGGTTGGGGAAGCCTCACCATTCCTGATCTCAATCTATCAATGGACTCTTATTAAAGACAGACATAAACCCACACACCTATGGACACCCTGTTTTTTATAAAGCTAGACATACACAATGGAAAAAAACTTCAATAAATGGTATTGATATAACCTGGATACCAGTATTTATATATCTGGTATATGGATACCAGATATGAATACAAGCAGATTCATATCTATCACACTGCACAAAACTCAAGTCTAAGTAGGACCAAAGACCCCAACATGAAACCAGACACACTGAACCTGATAGAAGAGAAAATGGGTAATAGCCTCGAATGCATTGGCACAGAAGACAACTTCCTGAACAGAACACCAATACCTTAGACACTAAGAGCTGCAATTAATAAATGGGACCTCTTGAGACTGAAAAGCTTCTAAAAGGCAAAGGAACTTTCAACAGCACAAAATAACAGTCTATAGGATGGGGGAAAATGTTTACCAATTTCACATGCAATAGAGGACAAATATCCAAAATACACAAGGAACTCACGAAACTTAATTTAACCCAGTTTTTAAATGGCATACTGTTCTAAACAGAGTTCTCAATAGAGGAAACTCAAATGGTTGAGAAACATTTATAGAAAAGTTTAACATCCTTAGCCATCAGGAAAATGCAAAGCAAAACAACTTTGAGATTTCATCTTACACCTGTCAAAATGACTAAGATCAATAATGCAAGTGACAGCTCATATTGGTGAGGATGTAGAGTAAGGGGGAAATTCTTACATTGCTGGTGGGAGTGCAAACTTGTACAGTCACTATGAAAATCAATATGTCAATTTCTCAGAAATTTTAGAATCAATCTACCTCAAGATACAGCTATACCAGTCTTGGGTATATAGACAAAGGATGCCCCATACTATTACAAGGACACTTACTCAACTATGTTCTATTCATAATAGTCTGAAACTGAAAACAACCTAGGTATCCCTTAACTAAAGAATGGATAAAGAAAATGTAGCACTTTTACTTAATGGAGTATTTCTCAGCTGTTTAAAAAATGACATCACAAGATTTGCAGGCAAATGGATGGAACTTGGAAATGAACATCCTAAATACGGTAACCTAGACCCATAAAAATAAATGTGGTATATATTCACTTATATCTGGATACTACCCACTAAATAAATGATAATCAAACTACAATTCATAGGCTCAAGGAGGTTAAGCATAGAGGAAAGAACTAGGGTGGAGATATGAATCTCCCTAGGATGGGGAAATAGAATAAATTTTATGTATGGCCTGGAGCTGGGGGAGAGAGTTGGGTAGGAACAATAATAGAAGGATCAGATGCAAAGGGGAGGGGAGATGGGATTGAGGAAATGAGGGGACAGCAATCTAGAATTGAAGGACACTTGATAGGTGGTATAGAAATTAGTGCAGTGGAAACTTCACATAATATATAAAGGTGATCCTAATGAAGTCTCCAAATAATGAAGGAGATGGAGCTGACCATCTCATCACTAAACAAAGCTTCCAGTACTGGGACTGAGTTTCATCCAATTTAGTTGTTGACTGAAAGTGTTCCAATGAAATCCTCAAACAAAACAGCCTGTTGCAAAGACAATGGGTAGTTCTCCACACACTGAAAACAAGGCCCCATTGCTAAAGACAATACCTACAAAACTCATTGAACATGGAAAGGGCAAGCTGGTGCCTTCATAAAGCTTTCACCCCATGTTCTGGTGTCCATAAAAAGAGAAAAATAAACACTAACCCAGCCACAAAACCTTTGACCTACAATTTGTTCCACCTGCAAGACAAACTAGGGCAATGGGGGCACAAACCTTATGGGAGTTGATATCTGACTTGACTTAAGGCCCACTCCATGAGAGGCAGCCCATCCCTGATACTGCCTGGGTGACTAAGAGTAGAGATAGCCCAGAGAGCTAGGGTAAAACTAAATACTACTGGTCTGAAAAACAATAACAATAAAATGACTCCTAAGGATATTTTTCTATACTCATAGGTCAGCAGTTTATTCAACCATCATCAGAGAGGCTTCCTCTTGCATCAAATACAGCACCCCACAGTCAGACATAATACAGAGAAAGACCTTGGAACGCTTAGTCCTAATTGAGATATCTCCATCAAATGCCTCTCCTCAGAATTCAGGGAACTCAGTGAAAGAGGAGATGGAAGAAGTCAGGGAGACAAAGAAAATAAAAAACAAAAGTAGACCATGGCCCACTGGATCAACTGAGCAGGATTCACATGGACTTGCAGAGACTAAAGCAGCAAGCATGGGGGTCTGCTCCAAGTCCTCTGCATATATACTATAGCTTCCTGTCAGTACTTTTATGGAGTGCCTGAATGTGTAAACAAGTGGGTCTTCTGCCTTTTCTTGGGGCTCTTTTATTTTTCTGTGTGCTTGTCTTGTCCAAGTCTGTTATATAGGATTTGTTCTCGCTCATTTGATTTTGTCATAGTTGGTTGTAATCTCTTAGAAGCCTCTTTTTTCTAATGAAAAACAAAGAGTGAATCTGAATTGGAAAGTAGGTAGGGAGGAACTTGGAGGAGTATAGAGAGAGGAAGTTGTAAAGGAATAAAAAAGACAAAATAATTTTTATTTATTTATTTTTATTACTTTATAATTACCATTCAAAATTTCCACTTCCTCTCCTCCTCCCATTTCCCGCCTGCTCCCCCACTCCCCTTCCCTCTTCCCCCTCCAGTCCTAAGAGAGGACTGAGACCCTGCCCTGTGGGAAGTCCAAGGCCCTCCCCCACTCCATCCAGGCTTAGGAAAGTGTGCATCCAAATAGACTAGGATCCCAAAAAGCCACTGCATGCAGTAGAGACAAATCCCAGTGCCATTATCATTGGCTTCTCAGTCTGCCCCAACTGACAGCTACATTCAGAGAGTCCAGTTTGATCACATGCTCATTCAGTCCCAGTCCAGCTGGCTTTGGTGAGCTCCCATTAGATCAGGCACACTGTCTCAAAGGGTGAACCAACCCCTCGTGGTCCTGACTTCCTTGCTCATATTCTCCCTCCTTCTGCTCTTCAACTGGACCTTGGGAGCTCAATCCAGTGCTCTGATGTGGGTCTCTGTCTCTATCTCCATCTGTCACCAGCAAAGGTTCTATGGTATTCAAGATAGTCATTAGTCTGACTACGGGACAAGGCCAGTTCAGGTATCCTCTGCTTCACTGCCCAGGGTCCTAGCTGGGATCATCCCCGTGAACTCCTGGGAACCTCTCCACCGCCAAGCCTCTTGCCAACCCCAAAATGGCTCCCTCAATAAAGATATATCCTTCCCTGCTCTCATATTCGTCCTTTCTCCATCTCAACTATCCCACTTCCCCAACCCTCCCTTATCCCCTCTCCCTACCCCTCTCCCCCTGCTCCTGAATTTGATAAATAAATATCAAATTCAGGCTATAAAACAGAGATGTTCACCATGCTCAAATACAGATACTAAGCTTAAACACTTTACCAGGGAACAGAAACCAAGAGAAACACCTAGCAGATTTTCCAAAGAGGAAAAAAATGCAATCACAAATGATGATATCAATGAATATATTTAGTTGCAAATTACACATGAATAAAAAATTACTGGCAGGGAAAGAACAGATTCCCAAGTCCTAAGCCTTGTCTCCTGCCCACACATGTCTGTTCACCATCGTATGTGCTGGGGCACAAGAGGGTCTGCACTTACACCTACACACACAGATAAACACCCTTTAAAATGTGCTAACGGATGAAACTATGTCAAGTGAAGCGTGGAGAAACAAAATGTAGGAAACAAGGAAAAACAAAAACAAAGAGTGTAGAGAAACTATGAAGAGACAGCACCTAGCAACGTGTTAAACTGATGGATAAAACCAACCTACAGATTCGTAAACCGAAACATAGAACAAACTTACCAGCAAATCTAACAAAATATAGCTTAAGAAACAAAAGATAAAAAAAATATTGAAAGAAGCCATCACCTTCAAAGATTTAAAGAACAATGGCATAATGTATAAACAAATAAAATGAAATCTTGAGGAAAACAAGCCAAAATGCTTTTAGAAAATTAGACATTCTGGTCTAACATCACTTTGTAAAAAAACAAAATCAAGACTGTAAACATTTCCTTTCTGTCACATTACTAAAGGAAACTGCATAAAGAAACTTGGGAAGTGATGACTACATTTATTACCTTGAGTGTTGAAGGCCTTTAAGAGATTAACACTGGAACTCATTGTATTCATCTCCCTTCTATAAAACTCATTTTAAAGAAATGACCATAACTGAAGCAATAACCATGCTTCAGAGAGAAGTTATAGGGACAAACATAGCTCAGTAGTACAGTTTAGCATGAGTGAAGCTCTGGGTTCAAACACCAGCAGTGTAAGAAGTTATAATCCTAAAAATACATGCCAAGAATGTTTCCCAGGTTCTAGAGTGATCTTGACCTAGAAAGCAGGAACAGAGGGTACAGGGACTGGCTTTACTTACTAGAGAAGAAACCACTTTCCAGATTATATTTGCTGTTTTAAAATGTATAGAGAAAATATGTCAGTGTTTCCTTCTAGTTTGTGCTAAAGATCAGAAGGTAATGAAACACCATATATGGAAGGATGTGCTCGCTAGTTGATGTTCAATAAATGGCACCTTCATTATCCATTTATCTTATTATTCCAGCTGACTGGACTACAAAGCTCATAATGAGAAATATTTACTGAAGGGTTTCAAATGTAGCTCAATGACAGCAATGTGTATGTGTGGGAGGTCCTCAGCTTAGTACCCAGCACTGGGGGTTAAGAAAAAAAAAAAGATGTGAAATTTACTGATGAACCAATGTTATAAAATTAGGAATGATCCAAAGTTTTCTTTTTTATTGATTTTTATTGAGCTCTTCATTTTTCTTTGCTCCCCTCCCTGTCTCTCCCCTCCCCTTCAACCCTCTCCCATGGTCCCCATGCTCCCAATTTACTCAGGAGATCTTGTCTTTTTCTACTTCCCATGTTGATTAGATCTATGTAAATCTCTCTTAGAATCCTCATTGTTGTTTAGGTTCTCTGGGATTGTGATTTGTAGGCTGATTTTCTTTGCTTTATGTTTAAAAACCACTTATAAGTGAGTACATATAATAATTGTCTTGCCGGGTCTGAGTTACCTCACTCAAAATGATGCTTTCTAACTCCATCCATTTGCCTGATATTTTTAAGATGTTATTTTTTCTGCTGTGTAATACTCCATTGTGTAAATGTATCACATTTTCCCTATCCGTTCTTCAGTCGAGGACCATTTAGGTTGTTTCCAGGTTCTAACTAAGGCAAACAATGCTGCTATGAACATATTTGAGTACATATCCTTGTGACACAATTGAGCATCCTTTGGATATATACCCAAAAGTGGTATTGCTGGTTCTTGAGGAAGGTTGTTTCCTAATTCTCTGAGAAATCACCACACTGACATCCAAAGGGGTTGTATATTCCCACCAGCAATGCAAAAGTGTTCCCTTTTCCCCACAACCTCTCCAGCATAAGTTATCATCAGTGTTTTTGATCTTGGCCATTCTTACAGGTATAAGATGGAATCTCAGAGTTATTTTGATTTGCATTTCTCTGATAACTAAGGATGTTGAGCATTTCTTTAAGTGTCTTTCAGCTATTTTAGATTCCTCTGTTGAGAGTACTCTGTTCAGGAAGATACTCCATTTTTTTATTGGATTATATGTTCTTTTGATGACCAATTTCTTGAGTTCTTTGTATGTTTTGGAGATCAGACCTCTGTTGGATGTGGGATTAATGACGATCTTTTCTCATTCTGTAGGCTGTCATTTTGTCTTGTTGGTGTAGGAGGTCCTTTGATCTTTATGTTGCTTTCATTAGTTAATAAAGAAACTGCTTTGGGCCTCTTGATAGGGCAGAACTTAGGTAGGCAGGCAGGGAAGACAGAACTGAATGCTGGGAGAAAGAAGGGCAGAGTTGGAGATATGCCATGGGTCCTCCAGAGACAGACCCTGGAAATTTTACACAGTAAACAACTGCCACGTGACGATACACAAATTAATAGAAATGGGTTAAATTAAAATGTAAGAATTAGCCAATAAGAAACTAGAGCTAATGGGCCAAGCAGTGATTTAATTAATACAGTTTCTGTGTGGTTATTTCAGGACTAAGCTCGTTGGGTAGCCAGGATGAACAAGCAGCAGACCTTCCTTGCAACATCTTGTTGACTGTGTCCTTTGCTTTACAGAAGCCTTTCTGTTTCAGGAGGTCCCATTTAGTAATTGCTTCTCATAGTGTCTGTGCTACTGGGTTATATTTAGGTTTTTCGGTTTCAGGAGGTCCCATTTATTAATTGTTTCTCTCAGGGTCTGTGCTACAGGGTTATATTTAGGAAATGGTCTCCTGTGCTAATGCATTCAAGTGTTCTTCCCACTTTCTCTCCTATGAAGTTCAGTGTGGCTGGCTTTATGTTGAGGTCTTTGATCCATCTGGACTTGAATTTTGTGCATGGTGATAGATATGGGTCTATTTTCATTCTTCTACATGTTGATATGCAGTTATGCCGACACCATTTGTTAAACATCTTTTTTTTCCATTTGATATTTTCTGCTTTTTGTCAAAAATCAGATGTTTGAAAGTGTGTGGATCAATATCCAAGTCTTCAGTTTGGTTCCATTGGTCCTCCTGTCTGTTTTTATGCCAATACCAGACTCTATAGTAGTTTGAAGTCAGGGATTGTGATGCCTCCAGAAATTCTTTTATTGTACAGGATTGTTTTGGCTATTCTGGGTTTTTTGCTTTTCCATATGAAGTTGAGTAGCATTCTTTTGAGGTCTTGAAGAATTTTTCTGGGATTTTGATGGGCCTTGCATTGAATCTGTAGATTGTTTTTGGTAAGATTGCCATTTTTACTATGTTAATTCTATCTACCCACGAACATGGAGATTTTTCCACTTTCTGGTGTCTTCTTCAATTTCTTTTTTAGACATTTAAAGTTCTTGTCATACAAGCCTTTCACTTGTTTGGTTAGAGTTTCTCCGAGATATTTTATGTTATTTATGGCTATTGTTAAAGGTGATGTTTCTCTGATTTCTTTCTCAACCCATTTATCATCTGAGCACAGGAGGGCTACTGATTTTTTTTTGAGTTAATCTTGTAACCTGCTACATTAGAGAAATTGTTTATGAATTGTAGAAGTTTCTTGGTAGAATTTTTGGGGTCACTTATGTAAACTATCATATTATCAGCCAATAGTGAGAGTTTGACTTCTTTTCTGATTTATATTTCCTTGATTTCCTTTTTTTGTCTTACTGCTCTAGCTAGGACTTCAAGAGTTATATTGAATAAATATAGAGAGAGTGGAGAACCTTGTCTTGTTCCTGATTTCAGTGGTATCACTGTGAGTTTCTCTCCATTTAGTTTGATGTTGACTGTAGGATTGCTGTCGATTGCCTTTATTATGTTAAGGTATGTTCCTTATATACCTGCTTTCAACAAGACCTTTATCATGAAGGGATGTTGTATTTTGTTGAAAGCTTTTTCAGCATTTAATGAGATGATCATGTGGTTTTTATCTTTCAGTTTGTTTATATGGTAGATTACATTGAAAGATTTTCATATGTTGAACCATCCCTGCATCTCTGGAATGAAGCCAGTTTGAACACGGTGGATGGTGGTTCTGGTGTGTTCTTGAATTCAATATGCCAGTATTTTATTCAGTATTTTTTCATTAATGTTCATCAGTGAGATTGGTCTGTAATTCTCTTTCTTAGTGATGTCTTTCTGAAGTTTTGTTATCAAGGTAATTGTAGCCTCATAAAAATAGTTTGGCAATGTTCCTTCTGTTTCTATAGTGTGGAAAAATTTGAGGAGTATTAATATTACTTCTTTAAAAACCTTGTAGAAATCTGAGCTGAAACCATCTGTTCCTGGGCCTTTTTAGGTTGGGAGAGTTTTGATGACTGTTTCTTTTTCTTCAGCAGTTATAGATCTGTTTAACTTGCTTTTCTGGTCTTGATTTAATTTGGGTAAGTGATATTTATCCATAAAGTTGTCCATTTCCTTTAAGTTTTTCAATTTTGTAGAGTACAGGTTTTTGAAATATGACCTAATTATTATCTGGTTTTCCTCTGTATCTGTTGTTACGTCCCTGTTTTCATTTCTGATTTTGTTAATTTGGATATTCTCTCTGCTGTTTGGTTAGTTTGGATAAAGGTTTGTCTATTTTGCTGATTTTCTCAAAGAACTAATTTTTTGTCTAATCGATTCTTTGTATTGTTTTCTTTGTTTCTATTTTGTTGATTTCAGCTCTCAATTTGATTATTTCCTCCCATCTAGTTCTCTTGGATGAGTTTGCTTCTTTTAGTTCTAAAGTTTTCAAATGTTCTATTAATTCACTAGTGTGGAATTTTTCCAGCTTTTTTATGTAGGCATTTAGTGCTATTAACTTTCCTCTTCACACTGCTTTCATTGTGTCCCATAAATTTGGGTATGTTTTGTGGTCATTTTCATTCAATTTTAGGAAGTCTTTAATTTCTCCCTTTATTTCTTCCTTGACCCATTGATGATACAGTTGAGCATTATTTAATTTCCCTGTGTTTGTGGGCTTTCTGGAACTAATGTTGTTGCTGAGTTCTACTTTTAAGCCATGGTGATCTGATAAGATACATGAGGTTATTCCAATTTATTGTATCTGTTGAGGTTTGGGACAAGTGGCTCCTTACAACAAGAAACAAAAGTTGGAACCCTGCAACAGAACCTGCTTCAGGGCTGAGGGCACCGGAGAGCCAGCAGGGAGTGTTCCTGCTGCTGGACTTTCTTTCTCCGACCCCATCCTGCCCCCAAGCCCACCTTTTCATCTGTGAGGTCCTGGGAACCCTGCAACAGACCCTGCTCCAGTGCTGAGGGGACTGGAGAGGTGAGTTAGTGGCCACATGGCCAGACAACCGGAAGTGCTACTCTCTGGGACCTTCCCAGGGGGACAGAATCTAAACCAGCCCCCCCCCCAATTCCCTAAGCTTTTCTAGTCATCCAGCAGGGTATGTTCCTGCTGCTGGGCTTTCTTTACCCCATTCCCACCCTGCCCCCAAGCCCGCCTTTTTGCCTGTGAGGTCCTTGGAACCCTGCAACACAGCCTACATCAGTACTGAGGGGATCTGAGAGGTGAGTCAGCACCCACAAGCCCAGACACCTGGATGCCCCACTCTCCAGGACTTTACCAGTGGACCAGAACCTAGGGGCCCTTCCACAACTCTCTAGCTTTTCTTGCCATCCGATTGGGAGTGTCCCTGCTGCTGGGCTTTCCCCCAACCCACCCTGTCCCCAAGCCCGCCTTTTTGTCTGTGAGGTCCTTGGAATCCTCAAACACAGCCTGTTCCAGTGCTGAGGAGGACCTAAGAAAGAGCAGACCAAAAAAAAAAAAAAAACAAAAACAAAAAAAAAACTCCCAAGTACTCAGTCAGCCACAGCCAAGATTGGACCAAGATGCCAAGACTCAAGACTCTGCTGGCCTCATTTGAAGGAAGAGATGGTTAAGCACCAATGCAAGAATTCCTCCAACCTCCTGAAAAGCAACACAGTAACACCAGAATCCAGCAAACATGCAACAGAAAGACTTGAACATCCTAACCCAGAAGAAGTAGAAGAAAACGACTTTAAATGTAACCTTATGAAAATGATGGAGACCTTTAAACAGGAAATAAAAAACTTCCTTAAAGAAATGGAAGAGAAGACAACCAACAAGTTAGGAGAAATTAATAAATCTCTCAAAGATACCCAAGAAAAGCAAAAAGAAGCAATCAAACAGGTAAAGGAAACAGTTCAAGACCTGAAGACCGAAATGGAGATAATAAAGAGAACACAAACCAAGGGAAAGATGGATATGGAAAATCCGGGTAAATGAACAGGAACTACAGAGGCAAGCATAACCAACAGAATGCAATAGAAGAAAGAATCTCAGGTGCTAAAGATACTATAGAGGAAATAGACTCACTGATCAAACAAAACATTAAATCTAACAAATTCTTAACACAAAACATCCAGGAAATCTGGGACACCGTGAAAAGACCAAACCTAAGAATAATCGGGGTGGAAGAAGAAGGAGAACTCCAGCTCAAAGGCCCAGAAAATATACTCAACAAAATTACAGAGGAAAACTTTCCCAACCTAAAGAATGATATCCCTACGAATGTACAAGAAGCTTACAGAACACCACATAGAATTCCTTTTCAAGTCCTCTCAGGTTGTATGTGGATTTAGTTGGCCACATGGGCACCAATTTGTTGTAAGAAGGAGCTGCTTGTTCATTCTAGCCTTGCAGAACCAAAATAACCACACAGAAATTATATTAATTAAATCACTGCTTGACCCATTAGCTCTAGCTTTTTATTGGCTAACTCTTACATCTTAATTTAACCCATCTCCATTAATCTGTGCATCATTTCATGGCCTATCAGCAACATTTCAGCATGTCTATCTCTGGCGGTGGATCCATGGCAATCCCTCTGACTCTGCCTTCTTCCTCCCAGAATTCAGTTCCATTTTCCCCACCTAAGTTCTGCCCTATCAACAGGCCAAAGCAGTTTCTTTTCTCATTAATGGTAATAACAGCTCACAGAGGGGACTCCCACATCAATTAGGTAACATTTCACCTTTCTGTGGTCTTTGATGGAGTTAAAGACTAAATGATTAGACTTAAAATTTTTCTTAGTTATGATAAAAAAGGTAACTTAGAGATGAAACTTTAGACTCATAAGGATAAGAGAGATAATAGGCTATTTTCTCTGATTTTATCAAATACGAATAGACTGGATATTGCAACTGGAATTCTTACTTGATAACTGTTTTGTTGTATATAATTTTGCTATGTTAAAGTTAAAACCTTCCTTTTTATTTAGACAAAAAGGGTAAATGCTGTGAAATAAATCTTCTGTACACTGTGAAAATTATGCTGTGGTGGGTTTAATAAAGAAGCTGACTGGTCAATAGCTGGACAGGATTAGATTAGGCAGGAAAGCCAGACTAAAAACACTGGGAAGAACAAGGGCAGAGTTAGAGGAGTCACCAGCGAGACACAGAGAAGAAACAGGTGCAAAATGAAAGAGAGGTAACGTGGCAGAATGTAGATTAATATAAATGTGTTAATTTAAGTTATAAGAGCTAGTCAGTAATAAGCCTGAATTATTGGCTGAGCATTTAAAATTAATATTGAGTCTCCATGTTGATTATTTAGGAATTAATAATGGGAAAGAAAAGGCTGCCTATAACTTTTCATTAAAGAAATAAAAGCATCTAGTGGACTTACTCCACTGTTGTTGTTCTTTAATTACAAAGTGTCATGGTTGACTTTAAGTGTCAACTTAAGACTCTAGAAACACCTGGAAAGAAAGTCTCTATGAAGCAAATTTAAAAGAAGCAACTTTGAGATAAACCCTTATTTGTAAGTAGATTATCTTATTGTGGTCTCCCTCAAGTCCTAGAGATAGGGGTATTAGCATGTGAACTCTCTATGTGGGGTGTAGTGGCACAAACCTTTAATCCCAGCCTTCAAGGGGTAGAGGCAGGAGAATCTCTATGAGTTAGAGGTCTGTGAATATTGAGTCATTTGTAACACATGAAATTTGAACTCTAAAGCATTAACCTTCCAAAATCACTTGCTTATTATTGGGATGGAAGACCTACTTAATTTGCAGAATGATCTTTTCTTCCTGAAATAAACTTTTCAAATAGAAACGAGTAGAGAAATAAGTGATTTGGAGTGCATAAAAATATTTGAGGTGGCTAGCGGAATGTGATGTATGACACTTAAAGAACTGTAATACAACTATCTTCTAAAACCATTTTCCTTAACTTCACAAGAAAAAACTCCTAAAAAAAACATTTTACTTTAAAATGATTTCCTATTTGATGGTTTAATGTTGTGAATCTACAAAAGACCCAAAGACACCTCCCCAAAATGGGTAGGCTGTGTTTTTAACTGTATTAATTTAATTTACTAAATTTAATTGTATGTATGTATGTGTATGTATGTACATGGGTGGACAGACACATATGTGAACATATATGAGATGCACATACACACAAAGGCAGAGGAAGATATCAGGTACTGCTCTATCATTTTCTGTCGTATTCCTATGAAACAGAATCTCTCACTGAAACGAACTAGGGTGACATCCATCAAGCCCCAGGGATCCTCTTTCATCTGTCCCTGCCACATCCATGGGGTAAAGACTGTACATGGCCATTCCCAGCTGTTTAATAGATTCTGAAAACTGAACTTACATCCTCACCCTTGCACAGCATTGCTTAGCCCTGGAGCCATGTCCCCACTCCATTTTAGTTCAAGCAATAGACGGCCCGTCAGAACTGAGTGGATAGTCTTAGCTTTTACTTACATTTTGGCCAACAAAGACAGAACTAGAAGAATTTGTTTCCTCATCCAAGGTTGATTGCTTGGGCTTTAATTATTGTCTTTAAGTTGTTTGGGGATCATGTAATTAAAACCATTTGCCAGACCCAAAACATCTCACTGAAAGCAAAAAGGGGATTCCAGCAACCACCTTGCCCTGCCTGTGGGGTCCTACCACCTTTCCTCTCACAGCATTTGAACCCACCATCAGACAAGCAGACCCGGTGAAGATTTCTTCTGTCTAGTCAGTCTACTTGACATGAGTGAAAATTCATTTCAGATAACTATAAATGGTGTTTTCAATGCACTCTTCCAGACCCCCTAACCACATACACTTTAATTTAAAGTGAATTGTGATGGGTATCTCAGAGGAAAGTTCTTAGGTACCTGCCTCACTGCGTGACCAATATTTGATAAAAATAAAAATTGTAAATCCTGACCAAACTAGATTTTTTTAATGTATATGGATGTTTTGCCCACACATATATCTGAGCGCCCATGTATGCCTGTGCTGTGGAGGCCAGAATAGGGCATTGAATCTGTGGAGGATCCTGCTGTGTGCTCTGTGTGTTAGGTTAACAATACCTAAATTGCTCCAGAGTTTCCTCTGCAGAGGGAAGAAGAAAACTAGAAGCCCCCAGAACAGGCAAGCAATAATGAAGATTGGAGGGGTGACAAGGAGGAAGAAGACACTCCATGGGAAGACAGAAAGTGTTTGTTAGCTGACTACTCACAAGGAGAAAGATAAAGAAAGCAAAAATGACTCAGGATTTTCCAAGCTAAGTCAACTGGAAAAATCCTATGGTAGACAACAAAGAGAATTAACAAGATGGAAGACCTGCTCTTCTCTGGGGGGAGAAGAGGGGAGAGTGGGTCTGGGGACACGAGAGGTGGGGAGTGAACTGGGAGGAGTAGAGGGAGCGGAAGCTAAGGTCAGCATGTATTGTATGAGAGAAAATAAATAAAACATTTTATTAAAAGATGGGGAAATTGACCTTAAAATAAAAAGACAGCTAGCAACTTCCAACAGCAAGAATGAAAATGATAGTAATATTTTATTACTATATGCCATAATTTACAGTTGTTTCCATTGATAATTTTGTTGATCATTATTGCCGTTATATTTCCTACAAAGGAATATAAAGCTAGGAGGAAAGGTCAACATAATGAGATGGTGTAACATTTAAAAGGCAAGAATTCAGGAAATGCTCCCCAGTGTCATCTGTGAGCTCAGCAATGTTTCTGAAGTCGGAGTGGGAGCCCACCAGAAACAGGCAGGAATGTGACTGAGAAGAAAGAGTTTCGGAAGAAAAATACTGGATAAAAATGAATTTCTGACTGGATTAGGAACCATAGTTTACTGAGATTTGTTTTGTCTTTCCTTCCATAAATTTAAACAGCCCTTCAATCCAATGCATATAGACACTGTGGTCACAGGCCCTACACATTACTTGGCTATAATCTCACACAGGAGTTTGAGGTAAGCTGAGGTGGTCAAATAGGGGTTGACTAGAGTTCAAAAGCCAGTTAGAGCAAATTATTAAAGATATAAAGACATAAATAGATCAGACAAAAACAAAGAAAAAACCCTGAAGCCTCAACATGTTTTCCAGTGCAACTAGCACCTTTGACCAGAAGGTGGCAGCAACCGAAGCAGGAACTTCCAGATAAAGGATTCCTAGGACAAAAACACCAGGGTCAGGATCTTTCTGGACTCTGGAATCTCTAGAGACAGCTCGTGTCTAGCAGGCGAGGAGGCCATCTGAGGACACGTCTTTGCCGAAGGGATCCTAGTATTCTCCTGTTGAAACTCCAGAAAGGTCTTTGGAATTTCTTCCCGTTTCCAGGCAGGAAAGGTCAACCAGAAGTAACTAAGCCAACGCACTGTAAGAAAGAGGGTTACAGTAAATGAGGATTTAAGCCACAAGTCACAGAACAAGGCAAGACACAAATGTGGCCTGAAATCAAAATAACTGATAAGCTGCCAGTGTTTATGAGCTAGGCTGGGCTTCTGGGTCATGCCAACTATTAAAGTAACGGTGACTCGAGTGGCCCAGGAGGGAAAAGCTCTTGCTCCTGCAAGTCTGATAACCTGAGTTTGATCCCCTAAACCAATGGCCTCGACCTTCCTAATGCTGCAACCCTTTAATACAGTTCCTCGTACTGTGGTGACCCCAACTATAAAATATTTTTGTTGCTGCTTTATAGCTGTAATTTCAATACTGTATGTATCATAATGTAAATCTCTGTGTTTTCAGATGGTCTTCGGTGACCCCTGTGAGAGGATCATCAGCCTCCAAAATGCTTGAGACCCATGCGTTGAAATGACTTCCCTAAGCCCATATAAAAATGGAAATAGAGAACAGGTTCCACAATGCTGTCCACTGACTTCCACAAATGTGCTGAAGCATATATGATCATGCATGTGCACACGCATACATACACATACATTATAAAAATAACAGTAATATAAAAAATTAAATTATAACAGCTAGCCCAGATGGAGAAATTTAGTTTGTTTGTTTGCTTGCATGCTTGTTTTTTGAGACAGGGTTTCTCTGTATAGCCCTGGCTGTCCTGGAACTAGCTCTGTAGAACAAGTGGCCTCAGATTAAGAGACCCACCTCCCTCTGCCTCCTGAGTGTTGGAATTAACAGCATGTGCCACTGTCACCCTGTTGGGGATTATTAACAACAAAGTAGTGGTAGAAGCATAGGATAGACTTCCCCAGAGAATGAGAATCTAAACTAGAGGTATTTGGGGCAACAGAGAGCCATCACATATATAGGGAAATTCAGTTTTTTGGACCACAGTAGGTTTCTCTGAGAGGAGTTAAAAAAATCTAATAGTATACATCTTGTCTGCTTTGTCAGTTACCTATTAAAGTAAGTGGTGATAAGAAATGAGAGGAAGATTAATTAATTGGAGAAAAGAAAGACAATGAGTGGTGTCCTAGTCCAAGTTATTATTCTGTAATAAAACACTATGACCAAAGCAAGTTGGGAAAAGGAGGGCTTATTTTGCTTACATTTAACACATCACTGTTCAATATATAAGTCAGGATAGGAACTCATAGGGCAGAAACCTAGAGGCAGGAGCTGATGCAGAGGCCATGGAGAAGGAGTGCTTACTGGCTCGTACCTCATGGCTTGCTCAGTCTGCTTTCATATAGAACTCAGGACCACAAGCCCAGAGATGGTCCCGTCCACAATGGGCTCATCAATCACTAATTAGGAAAATGACCTACAGCCAGATTTTGTTTCTCAATTTAGAATCCCTCTTTTCACATAACTCTAGCTTATGTCAGGTTTACGGGAAACTAGTCAGCACAATCGACCCCTTGTTAACTTGACATACAAACACATCATTGTTAAACCATAACCTTTCCTTTTTTGTTTTTCCCCAAGATCACACATTATAACAACATTATAATATAAACATTCCAAATTCTAAAAGTTCTCCAGTCTTTTAAAATTCAGTCTCTCAAGCATGGGCTCCTGTAAAATCCAAAATATTAAATACGTTTCACTTCAAGAAAGTAGAACCAGGGCAGAGTCACAATCTGAAAAAAAAGCAAACGAAAACCCAAAAAGCATTAATAATTCAATGTGAAGTTATCTGGGATTCACTCATGATCTGGGCTCCTCAAAGGGGCTTAAGTCACTTTCCCAGCTCTACCTTTTATAGCATAAACAACTTGTTTTCTCAGCTCATATTGGTTTCCATTCCACAGCTGCTGCTTCTTGGTGGACATCCATGGTCCTGGCATCTCCAAAAGTTCAGGTGTTCCTTGATGCAACCGAGCTGCACTTTCACCGATCACCTCTCCCAGGTTCTCCATCTCTATCATGCATTGACAAGCCTCAGTCACTCACTATCATCCTTTCATGCCTTTAAAACCAATACTGGTAAGATTCAGACCAAGCATTCCTCACTCCCTCACCCCTGACCTGCTGAGAAAAATCATGTTGAAATTTTGTCAAAAGTAGCAATATAGTTCTGATGGATGACTGTCCATCAGATAAAAGCAATACCAAGATTCACATTTTTATCAGGGCTATGCCCTCTGTCTACCATGAATGAGATAAAGAGAAATAGTAAAAGATGGTAGAGAAATATGTGATAAAGATCACAGAGAAAGAGATGAAAGAGAAGTGATGAAGAGATATGATAGAGAAAGATATGACAGAGAGATGATAGTGGAAGAGATGATAGAGAAAGAAATGATGGAGAATAGAGATGATAGAGAAAGAAATAATAGAGAGATGATAGAGAAAGAAATGGTAGAAATATGATAAAGGAAGTGATGATAGAGACATGATAAAGAAATAGAAGAGATGATAGAGAAATAGATGATAGAGAGACTAGAGAAAGAAATGATGGGGATAGAGATGACAGAGAAAGAGATAATATAGAGATGATAGAGATATGATGCAAAAGAGATGATAGAGAGAGATGATACAGAAGAGATGATAAAGATAATAGAGAGATGATAGAGATATGATGGAAAAAGAGATGATAGAAAGAGATGATAGAGAAGAGATGATAGGGAAAGAGATAATAGAGAAAGAGATAAAAAGAGATGATAGAATAGAGAAAGAAATGATGGAGGATAGAGTTGATAAAGAGATGGCAGAATGATAGAGTGATAGAAAAAGGTATATAGAGAGAAATAGAGAGATACATATAAAGACATATAGAGAGAACAGCAAATTGTAGATAGATTGCACATTCATTTCTTGGTCACCTAGACTCAAATCAGCACACAAAAAATATATTAATTACAAAATTGTTTGGTCAACAGCTCACACATATTCCTAGCTAGCTCTTATAACTTAAATTAACCCATAATTCTTATATATGCTTAACCACATGGTTTGGTACTCTACTCAGTGTGGCATTTTCATCTTGCTTCCTCTGCATCTGGGTGGTGATTGCAAACTGAGCTTTTCTTCTTCCCAGAATTCTCCTACTCTGGTTGCCCTGTCTATACTTCCTGCCTGGTTTCTGGCCAATGAGCATTTTATTAAACCAACATGAGTGACAAATCTTTACAGGATACAAGAGCATTATCCCACAGTAGCAAACAACATGTCACAATACTTCAAGATAACTGAGTTCTATCCTGGCCACTCTTGCAATATATGGGTCTTGGAGCCTTGCCCTAGAGATCTGGTCTACTGTGTTACACTATATTAAGACACTTTTCCACAAGATCAGACCCCTCTCTCAAGCCATAAGAGGCACATAGGAAAACTAATTTGGGAGTTCCCTCACTATATACACGAGTCTATAGAAGTCACAGAAACAAATTACTGGGTACAGAGTGCTTCTAAGGCTAAGCAAATCACCCTACATATTCTTCCAGAAGCATTTTAGATGACACATGTTTGGAGGACCATCAGCTGTCACCATGACTGAGGATAAAGACTGATGCATAGAGTGTATAGGACTGGACTTTTAAAAACCCATCTCCTCATAATTGAGACTTTCTATTCTGCCAGACTAAAAAGACTCTTGCCTTTTAATTCCAGAAGGTTTTGACAGAGCCTTCAAACTCTCATTCTCTGCAAAGCTCCAGATAAAGGAACACACTAATGATGAAAATTGAACTTCCTTGTTACTGGTCTGATATGACTTCTCACTGGCCAGAGGCCACCCACACCTATAGACTGCTCCTTGTACCTTCAACAGACGTACTAAAGTTAAACAAATGAGATCAAATTCAGAGCTCTTTTTTTGAAAAGGAAAAAGGGTGAATGCTGTGGGATTATATTTATGTAGACTATAAAGATTTGTCACTCATATTAGTTTAATAAAACATAGACCATCCTGTAGCTAGGCAAGAAGTACAAGTGAGGCTTCTAGACTAAGAGAATTATGGGAAGAGGAAAGGCAGAATGCCTTATTAGCTAGATGCAGAAGAAGCAAGATGAGAATGCATTATTGAGAAAAGGTACCAAGTCCTGTGACTAAACATAGATAAGAATTAAGGGTTAATATAAGATGTAAGAGCTAGCTAATAATAAGCCTGAGCTAATAGGTCAAACAGTTTCTAATTAATATAAGCCTCTGTGTACTCTTTGGAACTAAATGGCTGTGGGACTGGGCAGGATAGAATCATCTGTCAGCAAGGTAACAAGGAGAATCCTAAAAGGATGCATGCATGGATCCCCCTCGGAAGGGGAAATAGAAAAGATCTCCTGAGAAAATTGGGAGCATAGGGGGAGAAAAGTGGGAGGAAGAGGAAGGAGAGGGAAGAAGGAGAAGGAAAGAAGACTTGAAAGAATGGGATGCTCAAGATGGGGGAAGGACAGAGAGGAAGAACAGAGATGGAGGTTAAATTCACCTAGGCATGGCCCATGAAAAACATAGTCTCTAACTACAAGTTCTCTTGTGTGATAGATAACATGCTCCCATTCTAACTTAGCTTTGGGACTCTTAAGCATTGTATTCCTCATATATCAGGCACAATTTTCCTGTGTTCTATTAGTAGGATAACTTTTCCCCAAAACTGTGCATTCTGGCAAATAAAACAATACAGCCAAACCTTTAGGCCTACAAAGAAAGAAAGAAAGAAAGAAAGAGAGAGAGAGAGAGAGAAAGAAAGAAAGAAAGAGAGAGAGAGAGAAATAGAGAGAGAAGGGAGGAAAAAAACCCTTAGAATCCTGCTGTCTATAATTAACTCCCTGACAGTATGATTTGATTTGACCAGACAGAAGTCCTTTTGGAATGATTTCAGTAGGAACTTTCACAAAGAGAAATTGCAGGTGCCTGGCCTTGTTAGATCTACGTACTTCAAACATTTATGATGAATTAGAACCATATTGCAGGTGTCTGTCCTAGTTATATCTTAGTCCTCCAAAAGATCAACAGCACCTAACTGCCTAACCATGTCCAGATATTATTAATCACACTTAAGAAATGTAAAATAGAAGTTTCTTAGTTTCAAGAGATCCAATTTATTAATTGTTGCTCTCAGTGTCTGTGCTACTGGGGTTATATTTAGGAAGTGGTCTCCTGTGCCAATATGTTCAAATGTACTTCCCACTTTCTCTTCTATGAGGTTCAGTGTTGTTGCTTTTATGTTGAGGTCTTTGATACATTTGGACTTGAGTTTTGTATATGGTGGTAGATATGGATCTATTTTCATTCTTCTATATGTTAATATCCAGTTATACCAGCATCATTTGCTGAAAATGCTTTCTTTTTTCAATTTTATATTTTTTGCTTCTTTGTGAAAAATCAGGAATTGATAGGTGTGTGCATTCATATCCATGTTTTTTATTCAATTACATTGGCCTCCTGTCTGTTTTTATGCCAAAACCAGGCTGTTTTCAGTACGGTGGCTCTGTAGTAGAGTTTGAAGTCAGGGAATGTGATGTCTCCAGAAGTTCCTTTATTGTACAGAATTGTTTTGCCTATCCTGGGTTTTTTGCTTTTCTGTAGGAAGTTGAGCATTGTTCTTTCAAGGTCTGTGAATAATTTTGCTGGGATTTTTATGGGCATTGCATTGAATCTGTAGATTTTTTTGGTAAGATTGCCATTTTTATTATGTTTATTCTACCTACCCAAGAATATGGGAGATTGAGAAGCTTCTGTAAAGCAAAAGACAAAACAGCAGCCTACAGAATAAGAAAATATCTTCACCCAACCTATATCATACAGAGGACTAAACTCCAAAATATATAAAGAACTCAAGAAATTGGTCAACAAAAGAACAAATAATGTAATAAAAATGGGGTACAGACCTAAAGACAGAACTCTCAACAGATAAATCTAAAATGGCTGGAAGACACTTAAGGAAATGCTCAGCATCCTTAGTCATCAGAAAAATGAAAATCAAACAACTATAAGATTCCATCTTAAACCTGTCAGAATGGCCAAGATCAAAAATACTGATGACAACTTATGCTGGAGAGGTCGTGAGGTAAAGAGACTACTCCTCCACTACTGATAAGAATTCAAGCTGGTATAGTCACTTTGGAAATCTGTATGACAATTTCTCAGAAAATTAGGAAACAACCTACCTCAACACCCAACAATGCTACTTTTGGGTATAAACCCAAAGGATGTTCAATTATACCACAAGGACATATGCTCAGCTACATTAATAGCAGCATTATTTGTCATAGCCAGAACCTGGAAATAACCTAAATGCCCTTCGACTGAAGAATAGATAAAGAAGATGTGGTACATTTACACAATGGAGTACTAGACAGTAGAAAAAATATTGACATCTTTAAATTTGTGGGCAAATGGATAGATCTAGAAAACACCATATTGAGTGAGGTAACCCAGACCAGAAAGACAAATATCATATGTGTTCACTCCTAAGTGACTTTTAGAGGCAATATAAAACAGCTTACAATTCACAATCCCAGAGAACCTAGACAACAAAGATGACCCTAAGAGAGACATATGTGGATTTAATTTACATGGAAAGTAGAAAAAGAGAAGATCGTCTGAGTAAATTGGGAGCTTGGGGATAATGAAAGAGGGTAGAAGGGAAGTGTAAATGGAGGGGAACAGAGAAAAATGTATAGCTCAATAAAAAAGAAATTTAAAATAGTATATGTACTCTTTGTCTCTTTCTTAGATTTCTCAGTGGTTTAGTTTTCTTTCTTTGTAACCTGTAGAGGCTCCCTTTAAGAGAGGGCAGAGGTCTCCACACAGTTGCAGCTGCAGTTAGCTACAAACTAGCTGATAAGTTTTGTTACATATCTTCAAAGAATGCCTGTGTCTCTGAGAATTTTCCTTGTTTTTTATTACTAACAAGTTGCTAATACACACACACACACACACACACACACACATTTGGGAATGTGCGACAGCAGAAGAAATAAGATTGAAAGAGTAAAGACTGTAGGAAAATGAAGAAAAAGAAGAAGAAAGAATGTAGAGTTATTAGAACAACAATGAATTGGGACAGAGATTTGTAATGGCGAATTGAAATTAGAATTGAGAGAGAATTGGAGATAAGAAACTATAGACAATTAGGGCAAGAAAATTAGACTTAAAACTGAACAATAAGGAGACATGACTGGAGCTGAAAGCATACGAGTCTTTTCCCTCAGATTAGAGCTATCCTAAATACTTTTTGCTATGCTGAGGCAACCTGACAAAACCATGGTCAGACCTGCTCTTTCTATCATCCAAGAGTTTTTTACTCCATGCAATGCTCCTCCTGTTCACCCTCTCTCTCACTTCTATGTCACCATTGTTCTACATGGTCTCAGAGCCAACAAACCCATTCCTCCCCCATGAAGGCTTAAACCAGTTTCACCCTAAAGCAAATTTCCTTGCACAAAGCCATGCTTGTATCCAGAGAGGAAAGCTGCTCTCCGCTTTCACAAGAAAGGGCTGGCATATATCAGAAAGATTTTCTTTGGTGAAAAATGCCATCCGAGCTATATTGGGCTTATTTCTAAATGTGGCACTTATAACATCCTCCTAATCTCAGGGGAAATTGCAGAAGAAGGGGCCAGGGCACATTAAAAACTAGAAGCTATGGGTAAAATGTTTTGAAAAAATATTCTCGATCTTCAATACTTTGTCTTCAGTTGTGTACCCACTGCTGAGTCGACCCACTCAGGCTCTGACAGATGTCTATAAATCCATGGTCACACAGAAAGCCCTGTTCAATTTGAGTAAGTCGCAGAACAATGGTAATCATGAAAGTGTTATAAGATTATCAGGAGGCTTGATGCACCAGATGTCATAGGGAGGTGAAGGGTGAGAGTGGCCAGTATGGATTGTTTACAGTTGAAAAACTGTCTAGAAACAAACTTAATAAAAATATTCAAAGCCAGAACTAGAATCCAGCATCCTGGCAAAGGCTGTTGCAGAAACCAGAAGGACAAAAGAGTGAGAAAGAAATCCAGAGGGGAACGGCATTGCAACAGAACTCATCCCATTGATGACAGTAATAATTCATTCCTGAGATTGAGTGGTGCGGGATAACTGTCTGTATTCTGTCAATCATATTTTAAATAAATACTGATCGGCCAGGCAAGAAGTATAGGTGGGAAAACCAGACAGGAAGTAGAGGTGGAGCAAAGAGAACAGGAGAATTCTGGGAAGCAGGAAGCTCACTCCCAGTCTTGCCCAGATGACTGAAGAAGCAACATGTGAGCTGCCATGCTGAGAAAGGTACTGAGCTGTGTGGCTAACATAGATAAAAAATAATGGGCTAACATAAGTTATAAGAGATAATAAGTAGCCTGAGCTAATGGGACAATCAGTTTTATAACTTATGGAGATCTCTGTGTGATTTTCTTGGGGGCTTGCTGGTTGTGGGGTACCAGGCAAGACAGAAACCCCCAACAAGCTGGCCCTCCATGTTACAATTGAGTCTTCAAAACTTTCACCCCTCCAATTAGGCCCTAATTCCCATACTACAGCATTTTGGATCAAAATCCTTACATAAGAATTTAAGCATTATATTCAATGAATAACAGGGGCAATAGTTTTGATATCATGTACACTTGACATTAATAGTTTAAATAATCCTTTAACTTTTAAACACAGCATTACTAATGGTGATTTGGCTCAGAGGTAATTGCAGCTATTCCAGATAAATGGTGTTAGATCCAAAAGATGAACATGGTAGAAGAAAAGAAAAGATATCACAACTTGTACTTATCATTTCCATATTTATGTCATGGCACATGCACCCTTCACCAACACACTAGATATGTAGATAGATGGAGAGATAGATGATAGATAGATAGATAGATAGATAGATAGATAGATAGATAGATAGATAGATGCATACAGACATACATAAATACATACATACATACATACATGATAAACACACAGACAGATGTAATGATAAACACCAAATCTCGCTGTTCTTCTCATATGCACACTGTGCTCAGTTTACTACTTCCAATTTAGGAGGGATTGGGGTGAGTGTCTAGAAGGAGAGGGAGGAGAGAAGGGAAAGTGTGATCAGGATGGGAAAATGCTAATTAATAAAATTTAAAAGGAACTGTTCAATTAAAAAAGATTTAAAGATTGGACATTCAAACTACAATGCCTTCTAAAAAAAACACATACAAAATACTAAATTTCTTGTTCAATGTCCATTTGATATACATAGATTTTGTTAGTAACTGGGATTTCTGAAATTCTTCCTTACATTTTATTATTGCTTCAGTTATTACTGTGTATTTCTAATTGATATTTATAGTCAACTAACAGCAATGACACTGAATGTATTTACGCTGCTGAAGATATTAAGTCATACACCCTAAGCTCTAAGATCCATTATTTTAAGACACATTAATAAGAAAGGATCTTCCAAATGGCATCAAATGAAATTTTCTCTGCATATATGTTACAATTGTGTGGTTTGATCCTATTGTGGGACTCCTGACTATGGGAACAGGTACTATCTCCAACTCTTTTACAGGCTTTTGAAAACCTCCTCCTCATTCTGGGTCACCTTGCCCTGCCTTGGTGCATGGGAGATGCTTAGTCTTACTGAAACTTTGTTTGCTATGTTTTGTTGATTCCATAGGAGACCTGCCCTTTTCTGAGCAGAAATAGAGGAGGAGTGGATTGGGGGTGGAAACAGAGGGGGATAGAATAGGACTGGGAGGGGAGGGTGGAGGTTGCATCTAGGATGTAAAGTAAATAAATAAATGAATTTAATTTTTAAAAAAATAACTTTAATTTTTAAAATAAAATATTCACCCATAAGTGGATTCTAACCATAATTAAAGGTCTTTGAGCCTATTGTTCGTGGTCCTAGAGAAGCTAAATAGGAAGGTGAACCTGATGAAAATCATGTAGCTATCCTCCTGGAGATTGGAAATAGACAAGAGTGCCAGGTAACCTCGGGTGCATGATGGGGTGGGGGGGGCTGTTGGAAGGGGAGAGGGTTAGAGAGAAGGGAGTAGGGGAGGAATGGGGAAAGATGGGGGACTGGGATGGGGGGAGGGAGAAAGGATGGATATGGGATCAGGGAAGTATATACCTCAACTAAGGGAGTCATTTTAGGGTTTACAAGAGACTTGATTATAAAGGGGATCCCAGGTCCAAGGAGAGATCCCCAGATTGTTCTCTGGACAGAGGAGAGGGTGCCTGAACCGGCCTTGGCCCACAACCATACTGATGAATATTTTGCATGTCACCATAGAACCGTCATCAGGCGATGGATGGAGAAGTAGGCAGAGACCCACGTTGGAACACTGGATCTGGCTTCCTAGGTCCAAACGAGAGGCAGAAGGAAAGAGAACGTGAGCAAAGAAGGCAAGAGCAGAGGAAACCTTCATCCGACG
This sequence comes from Myodes glareolus, assembly GCF_982192425.1. Taxonomy (NCBI): domain Eukaryota; kingdom Metazoa; phylum Chordata; class Mammalia; order Rodentia; family Cricetidae; genus Myodes; species Myodes glareolus. Next base: position 3,082,199 of record NC_142047.1, on the reverse strand, counting down.
TTGGATGGCGATACAGACGGAGACCCATATTGGAGCACCGGACTGAGCCCTCCACGGTCCAAATGAGGAGCAGAAGGATGAAGAAAATGAAAAAAGAAATCATGACTGCGAGGGATGCGAGCACCCAATGATACAAGGGGACTGATATAATGAGAGTTCACCAAGGCCAGTTGGACTGGGACTGAACGAGGACGCGATCCAACCAGATTCTCTGAATGTGGCTGGCCCGGAGCCTTTCTGAAAAGCCATTGATAATGACACTGGGACTTGCTTCCTCTGTATATACTGGATTTTGGCGATCCAGTCTGTTTGGATTCTCATCTTCCCTGGACCTGGAGGGAGGGGGGAGGAACTTGAACTTCCCACAGGGCAGGAAACTGACTGCTCTTAGGGATGGAGAGGGAGGAGGAGAGGGAGTGGGGGGAGTGGGAGGGTGTTGGGAGGAGGGGCGGAAATGGAAACTTTTATAATTTAATAAAATAAAATAGGAAAAAAATCATTAGGTGTAAAAACTTAACTTAGCACAGGAAATGGTTTTGCACACACACACATATCTTTGATACAAAAAGGTGGAAGATGTCAATACATTGTGATTTCCAAATAGAGTAGAACATGTGAAACATTTATCCAGTTGGTTGCCAGATTTTAATGCCAGTAGATAATTAACATACCAAGAAAATATCAAGGTGTCCTCTTTTAAGCTTAAAAGAAAACAATAACACCAAGAAGAGAACAACAATCAAAATAATAACAACTACAACAAAGTAACAATATCATCTGTGGCATCTTCAGAAGGATATGCAGTAATCTGAACATTGTTGCAGGAGCATGGCTGGTGTCTGTCGCTTTTTCAGCCTCACGGGTTGGTGTTCAGTCATCCTGTTCAGGGCACTAAGGTTGGGAGCAGTCCACTTCTGATGTTCTGATGAATGCCCTCAAGACTGATGGCTGTTTTCCAGACTCTCCTTGCTACTCTTGCACTCTGAGGCCTCAAACTTGAGGGGAAGAATGTTATATTGATTAGAAGGAGTGTGCCCAAGGCTTCTGTCCACCTCATGTACATGTGTCTCAAGCAGAGTGGGAATGTCAGACACTTGCTTGGTCAGAAGGTAAAACCAGAGGCCCTTTGGATAAAGATGTTAGTACAGACACTTTATGGAACAGAAAAAGAAGATCTGAAGATCTCTTGGCCAGACGTGGAATTTGAATACTCCATTAAAGGGAAAGAGCATGTGTGAGACACCCTTGGTCAATGGCAGCACTATTGAAGGCCTCATATTCAGACCTTGAATGCCCCCCACATAAGTAAGAAATATACGAATAGGGAACAAAAAGTCAGAGGTGAGAGGTCAGAGGCCTGCCAAGGTGCATGGGGAAGGAAGTTGGAAGCAAGAGCCCTGAAGAAAATACAAGGACCCCAGGGTCAGAGGGGAAATGTTTGAGGGCGTTTTTTGAGGAGTGTGGAAATCTGGGGACTATTGTAGATGTAGACTAACATGTTGGATTAGATAAAGTTGGAAATCAGCATACGCACTGCTTGACAAGAGATCAAGGTCCCAGCCCACCTCATACAGTGGAGCCCATTCCAGGAACTGCCTAAGCCTCCAGCTCTTCATCAGATACTCCAACATCTGTCCACTGTAGTGAATGTGTGGTAGGTGAGGCAGCAGTCAGTATTTTCCAAAAGTCTGCATGAGAGTCCCAAGCTTGTTCTCCTTCTCAAGCATATGTTCAGCTGCTCAGATCTAGGTTTAAATGATGGGGACCACATTATATTGATTTTGGCTTTCAGGCAGTGGGTTTCAGTTCTAGACTCTATTTGATAAACCGGGACTTGGAGACTTTAAGCCTGGGAGGTCTGGAGAAGTCATTGTGTGAAGAAAAATATTCTGTGGTCTCATGTTTGGGTGGGAGAATGTCTGAGGCCACTTAATCAGAGGACAAGAGTGTGAGGCTCTCATTGGACAGAAAGTCCTATTTGAAGACAACTTGCAAAATGAGAAGATTTGAGGCCATCTGGTAAATCAGAGGCAGTAGACTGAAACTTATTTGGTCACATCAGAATGGTATGTGGACCAATTATATGAACCTAGTAAGTGTACTCCCACCACAAGGGCATATTCAGAAGATCTGAGAACCCTTTGTATGTTGGTGGACTGTACCTCTCTATTAGAGCAGGCAGGACTGAAACCCTTTGGTCAGAAGACAAAGACTTGGGGGTATACTTGGGAGAGGGGATAGTCTAAAAGCCACTTCAGTAAGAAAGAGAGGATGCTCTCAGACTTCTCTGGGTATGTGGAGCATATCCATGATGTGGGAGTCCCCTCTATGTGCTGTGATTACCATTAATAAAGAAGTTGTTTTAGACCTATAGCAAGGTAGAACTTAGGTAGGCAGGGAAAGCCTAAGTGGGCAGAATAAGAAATTCTGTTACCACTTTGGGAGCAAGTGAAAGATCTAAGACCCTCTAATTTAGAATGAAGAGTCAGAAACTCCCTAGGACTGGGTGGAATAATCTCAGCCTCCCTTGGCCATATGTCTGTGACTCTATTGGGCAGAAGCTGAAATTTGAATGATACCCTCAGAATTATAGGGAGTCCCAAACACTCACTTCTTCTTCGGCACCAAACTGGAAATCACAGTCTAGAATACACATTTTCTGAATGTCCATGTCAGGCATGTCAGCAGTCTTAGAAGTCTTCTAAAAGGCTGCACGACAGTAGTCTGTGACTCAGTTTCTTCATCTAGTATAGGCCCATCCACAAATTTCTCCTCTTGTAGGACAGGAATTCTCTGTCTAAGGGACTAGAGTGAAGACAGTAGTCTGAGTTACCCTCATCTTTCTGTTCTTGTGTTCAGGGACCTCGGTCCAGAGAGATCTGAGATCTCTTTAGTCAGAACAGTACTGTCCAGGCCACCCAAATTAGAAGTTATAAGTATGAAATCAACTATGAAATTTCCTTGATCACACAAGGCAGGCCTGAGGCATTCTTTATTGATGTGAATGTCTAACCCTCAGTATGTAAGATGGGGTAGGCCCTTGGTGCTTTGGACAGAAATAGAAGGACTATTATGCCCTTAGTAAAAAAATGTAATGTGGCAGAATTCATGGGAATAATGAGAACTATTAATGCACTCTTGTTATAACTAGAATTTCTGAGATATTTTGTGCACAGCTGAAGGTCTACACCTATTTTTCAGAGGTGTAAAGTCTATGGCAATGTGCAATGAAATAGGAAAGGCAATTTCCCATTGAGCATAAAGTAAATACCTTGTGGAGCAGAGGAAGGGCTGGTCCTGCCTGGTCAGCTTCCAAATCTTTTTCAGTATTGAGAATATCCTTACCTTTTGCGGGCTTCTGAAAGGCTGGGCAGTAATCATTGCCTGTTTCCCAAGTGGTTGGACGGTTATTTTCAGTCTAAGAAGCCGTTGGTCAGATAAGATAAGCCCGAGACTCCTTTGTTCAGAGGGTAATGTCTTATATTATACGTAGTAGGAAGGAAGTTTGAAACAATCCTAGACAGTTGGGAATATAGCAGACATACAGAGTCAATAGAAAAAGATCTGTGGGCCCCATAGTAGAGCTGGTAGGCCTGAGTCACCCTTGGGAAAAAGAGGACATATTTCAAGCCATCTTGGACTTTGGGAGAAAGTTTTATTTCCACCTAGATAGAGGGGAAAGACAAAGTATTTCTGAATAGTGTCTGATGCTATGATATGCTGAGTTAGACACTCAGAATCTCCTCTATGAAAGAAAGACATTTTCACACCTCTTAGCCAGATGATGGAAATTTGAGGGCCCTGGAACAAAAAGAGGATAATGATGACCTTTCAGATGATATGTTGGAGGTGAGAAATATTTAAGTAGAAGGGGAAGGTCTGAACCCTCCTTCATCAAAAATTGGATCCTTGCTAAGTGAAGGTAAGTTTTGAAGGTTTTTTATTGGAATTTGGAAGTTTGGGGGGCCTTGGGCAGGAGATCTTCCCTGGCCCCCTCAGTCATGCAAGATAGATATCAGGTCCTCTTGGTTACAGAGAGTGCATTTGATGTCTTATTGACAGAAATAGATGATGGTTAGGAATAGAAGATTTCAGCAGACTTAAAGAGAGAAGCAAAGTCACAAACCACTTAGACAAAAGGGAGTATCCTAGTCTACTTTGTGCAGTGGAGGGAAGACTTCATCACAGTTTAGAAGATTCACATCTTCAGGCACACTGTGGCAGGCCTGGCAGTGATCTGAATATCATTCGGAAGTCATGATCGGCAAGCTCCAGTTCTCATCAGCTACATTGGTGTGTGCTTGAAGGATGGGACCTCATCATTCTGGTGACTTTAATGAAGCAAAGATGACCTAAGTCTCAGGCTCTGTCACCTCAAAGCAGAGCAAGATGAAGACCCTTTGGTCACACATGTATTTTCCTAGGAGCCGTAGTTAGAGGGGAAAGATCTAAGGTCCTCCATTATGGGGATAATTCTGAAACCCACATGCACAATGGGGTGGGGGGGGGGTCTTTTGATCTTGGTCACCTTGAAAAAATGGAAGTTCTGAGATGACTTTAGTAAAAACCAGTTATTCTTATGAATTTCCTAAAACAGAGAGGGAAGGCCTTGGGTATTATTTATAATAGCAGAAAGGCCTGACAGCTACTTTACTCAAAAGGGTGTTCTGATAACCAGTCATCAAAAAGGCACAGTGTGAGATGTCTTGAGAATAGGAACAGTTTGAGGAACCCATGTTCAGAGGGGAAACTTCTGAGGTCATTCTGAACTGTCTTGCTTAGAGAGAAAATGCCTGACCATATTTGACCAAATAGCAAGATCCAATCACCCCATTGTGCAGAAGGGAAAGGGCCAGTTTAATTTGGTGGTTTGGTTCAGCATCATCTGCTTTCAACTGTCTTCTCAACTTCTATGATCCATATATTACAACAGCTGTTGGGAAGAGTACAAGAAGCGATTACAACACCCTTTCAACATGTGTGAACTCTGATGCTTCCTCAGGGTTGTATTGATCTGTGCTTATCCATCAATGTAAGTGATGTGGGATGTCCTTCTATATATGTTTTTCTTTTTTGTTTAATGAATAAACCTGCTTTGACCAATGGGAGGGCAGAATATAGCCAGGCTGGAAGAGATAGAAAAAGATTAGGTGGAGTCCAGGAGAGGCCATGTAGCTGCTGAAGGAGAAGTACACCAGAACCTTTCCAGTAGGCCACAACCATGTGGTGATACATAGATTAATAGAAATGGGTTAATTTAAGATGTAAGAGTTAGTTAATGAGAAGCCTGAGCTAATAGGCTAAGTGGTGTATATATATATATATATATATATATATATATATATATATATATATATATATATACATACACTGTATATATATATATATATATATACACTGATATATTTTCTGTGTAATTATTTGGGTTTGGGCAGTTGGGAAACATAAGCACAGTCTTTGTTTACATGAAAGATGGAAACATTTCACATTTCTGACAGCTACATTCTAGGCAGATGGCATGATTATTAGTTTTAGCTTTTTATATTTTGCCCTCTGATCTAAACCTAGAATCTTGTGAGGTCCCATGGTTACAAATGTGTTTTCCTAGCAATATTAGCCCCTGGGATTGGCACTAAGACAATATGAGTTCAAGGGTCAAGTGAAATGTGTCCATGAAAGGAAGGGGATGCTCTAGGGCCTCCCGGGGTCAGTGGCTAGACCTGAAGCTCAATTAAATGCAGAGTGAATGATTTCAACCCCTTTGGACATGGAAACAAATTCTGACATCTTATTCATCACTGTGGAATATCCCAGACACCTTTTGGCAAAATTGGGATCTTTGTAATTTTTGTGGTTGAAGTTTGTAATCATAACTCCCCTTTTCACTACATTTTACTGAATATGGACAGATCTGATTCTCATTTGTACAGTGTGAGTTGTGTAAGTAATATTTAATCTGAGGCCTCTTTATTCAATGGTAAAGTTTGAGGGTCTTTGCCACAAAATGAATACTTGAGACCATGTTAGGCTAATGGGGGAAGGTCTGCAGTTGGCTTTGTCCTAGGAGGGAGGTCTAATACTCTCATCAGTGAAGTAAAAGGAGTGAGCTAACTTGAGAAAAATGGAAACATTGGCCCTTTGTGAGAAAGGGAAAATTTTGAGACCTGTTTAGGGCAAGGGTATGAGTTGGAAAACGCTTGCACAGAAGGGAGAAATGTCATGCACCATACTGTTGAAGGTGAATGTCCTTACTACCTTATTCAGTGAAGGAAGGTCCCATTACTGCACTTCAACTTCCAACTCTTCTTTAGAGCTTCCTCATCTTGTGTTGAGTCTTGGAGAGTTCCGGCAGCAAAAAGAGCCTTCTTCAATGTGTCTGGATGGCTGTCAACAGCTAGGTTTCCTCTTCTTTTTCAGGTTGTCTTTATAGTCCATATATGGGCAGCAATGATGGGGTCAGTTGATTTCTAGTGATTGGATTGAAAAACATAGCTTAGGATTCAGTTTCTAATTCTTCAGTTAGGACCGGGGACCACAGCCTACAGTGGAGCAAAGCATTTCCCTAGCCACCAGTGCCAAATATAAAAGGTTTAAATCATTTTTATTTAGAGCAGCATATTTTGGAGGTACTTCAAAGACAGAATGGAATGTTTGAGTATTTTTGATAGAATCCTACAAGGTAGAATGCGGTATTATTCAAAACAACATCTCTAATGTTGCCTTGTGAATAAAAGGAATGCATGAGTTTCCTAGAGTCCTAGTCTCCCTTGTACAGGTGGATAAGGTGTAAGTACACATTTTTAATGGAGGGAAGGACAATTCTGACCCAGGGTAGTTCTCATGAAAACTTCAATAAACAAAGTATTTATGAGGTATCTTGAAAACAGAGGAGTTGTGAGAACCTCTTCTCAGAAGAGGAAGTTAAGATACTACCTTCAGCAAATGAGAAATCCCGAATGTCTTTATTTACAAGGAGGAGGGCTCCAGTCATATTTGGTAGAATAATAGTATGCAGTTCATCCATGATCAGAAGGGGAAGGTCCCAAACCATCGTGGGTAATGGGAAAAGGTTCAGGCTCTGCACTAGCATCAAGCTATTTTTCCCAATGCAAACATACATACCCACCTAATCTTTGAGAGTGTAAGGCAAATCTCATAACAAACTTCCAACAGGCTAAGTGGATATGAAAGCACTGATGTTTCCTCAAGGTTGTACTCAGCTGTACATATCTGTAAATAAAAACAGGAATAGTGCATTTTTGATAACCAAACTTGGAGATAAATGACTTGAGAGCCAATTTCCTCTTTCTATCTTCTGTCCTGTGATCTAAAAGCAGAAAGTTGTGAGATCCCATTGATCGCATATGTGTTTGTATGATTATCTTAGTCAGAGGGGTCAGCTCTAAAGTAATCTTATTTAATTGGGGAATGTATGAGGTCACCATCTAAGGAAGATAAGCATGCTGATTCTTTAGTCTTAGGGTGGACTAAAGAACTGAAGAGCAGAGGGTGGAGGTCTGAGACATCCCTTGTATACAGTGGCCAGTTTTGAGAGACCTTTCTGAGGGTAGAGATTGGACGCTTAATGAAAGGAATCCCACATTAACTCAGAACTAAGAAATATACAGGTATTTATTAATAGATAAAACTTAGAAATCAGGATTCTCTGCATGAATAATAGATAAAGATGAGATCCAAAAAAAACGAACCAGCAAAACCAGGGTCCAGAGGGGAAGGCAGAGAGGAAGAGGAAAGGGCTAGATATGCTTCTACATCCAGGTAAATAGTCCATAAGGCCACACGCCAATAGGCAGATAGGTATTAGCTGTAACCTTTTCACAGCAACTCCTCATTTAATTTAAATAAGAGAGTTCTAAACCTACTATAAAATTATATACAATAAGAACAAATATCCCATTCTAACTAAGTCTTGTATAATAAATAACTTGGCCAAGTCATGAGAGGAAAGTAACTACATTTATCGAGTCTTCCACTCCATAGAAGATCTGAGAAGGGAATAATGTTACCTGAGTAATTAGGAAGTACAATCAAACAACTTCCAAAACATGTAGCAAATGACAGAGACAACTGGCTACCTGGGCAATCACCCAAAGTCACATTTGCAATGTTGAAGCAACCAACTTTGGCTAAAGCCTAGAATAACTGACAGATTATTTTTAAAGGCAAGAAATTTTTCAAAACCATCTCACCCTGTCTTGGCAAGATTTGACAGTTCTGCTTATCCATTTCCAAATACTATGTATTTTGTCAGTAGTTGAGGAATGGGCAGTTCCTTGCCCAAATGCCAGTTTTGCCAAGAAGAAGACAAGCTCAAAGTGGAGTGTCTTTGATGCTCAACAATCTCTCAGGAATAGACCATTGTTGCCAGGAGCGATTGTGTCTCACTACCACAGAACTCTAAGTTAGATTAAATGCCATTTTCTACAGCTCTTTGAAGACATTGAAGGTTATCTATTTATACAGAATATAATCTCTATGTATCTAAAGAACCTCATTAGTCTAAATATAAATATGACAACATAAATGACTATTGATCTATAATTCTTAATACCTATCTAACTTAAAGACTAAGACAATTAACAACTGCGCAATAAATGAGGACAATGACCTTCAAATGTAAACAATGTATAAGTATCTTGATCAGAGGTAGAAATGTATACTACAATATAGTAAATATATATATCAATACATAAACAATGTATAAGTATCTTAATCAGAATAGAAATGTATACTGCAATGTGGTAAATATATATATATCAATACATAAAAATGTTTTAAACAGAGGTAGACGCATGCATGCCTATAATATTCAATATAATTTAACTTTGTATCCATATACAAAAATATATACCAATGTAATTGTCTATAAACAATAACTCACAAATACCAATCTATTATCCCATCATCTAATTTTCCCCCCCCCTTTTTTTTTACAAAAGGATCCCTGAGCTTATAAAATTTCCCCCCAACCCTCAACCATATACCAATTATAATCAAACCCTAAATGATATCCCAACCCTGAGGACAAACTTTCCTGGGAGAGGGGATGTCATCTTCTAGAATTACTTCCAGCCACCATGGGGGTGACATTATTTCTATGGGATTCTGTGAAAGTAAAATGATGGTTAAGTTTCAAGATTAATGTCTGGTAAGACATCAGTCTCTCCTAATTTGTGCCTTTTGTGTCCTAATTTTTTGCAAACCTATTTTATGTCCTAGGTAATTAACACAATCTCCTCTTTGAATCTTTTCAGGAGCGATCTGTAATCCCCATTTAGGCAAAACTATCTTTACTTCCTCAAACATTCTTTCTAAAGTATCTATGCTTGAATCAGATAGCAAAATATCATTCATGTAATGGTGAATTATAGACTTATGGAACTGCCTATGTATTATTTCCAATGGATGACTCACAAAGTATTGACACAGGGTTGGGATATTGAGCATCCCCTTTGAGAGGACAGTACACTGGTATCTCCTAGTAGGTTGAGAATTATTTTAAGTAGGCACTGTGAAGGCAAATTTTTCTCTATATTTTTCTTGTAAAGGTATAGTGAAGAAGCAATCCTTTAAATAAATAAGTATAAGAGGCCATCCTTTTGGTAACAGAGAAGGCAGAGGAATTCCAGATTATAGAGGGCCCATGTAACACCAAACAAATGTTTTAGGATAGGCCTCATTGGAAAATGGAGTTTAGGGAAATCTAAGTCTTAGGAGAGTTCTGACATCCTGTTCCATGTACTGAGAATGAATAGGTGAATAATAATAATAATAATAATAATAATAATAATAATAATAATAATAATAATAACAATAATAATAATAGAGAAGTCAAAATTCTGAGCCCAATGTAAGAGAGGAAACCTCTGAGACCCCACTGAAAGATGATAAGGACAGAATCACCTTTGAGCAGAGTGTGAAAGTATCCTACACACTGCTGTTGAAGGTGAATATCCTTGGCACCTTATACAGTGGAGAAAGTTCCTAGCACTGATCCTGAGCTTCCAACTCTTATTCATAGTTTGTGTTCATTCTGGGAGAGACAAGGCAGCAACAACCTAGGTCTTCTTCCAAAGACCTGGATGATTGTTCCTGGCTAGGTTACTTCCTCTAGCTTATGTTCAGAAGTCCTTATCTAGGCAGAGTTGTTGAAATCATTCCATTTATATTGACTGATCTTAAGACTGATGTCATGGGGTTCTATGCTCTGATTGCCAAACATGCCAATGAGACTTCAAACCAGAGTGGACTAATGTCCCTTGTTTTTAGAGAGAGTCTCCCATGGACCTATACCTGAATATCTTGATGTAAGGTCTATTGGGACATTCATGGGAGATTTCAGGCCCCATGTTTGAAAGGGAGAATGTTTTGGGAAGGTAGGAATGAGTCCAAAGGTCCAGAAACCCTCAAGCAGAAGATTAAGCTCCCAGGTTACCTTGGGAACTAGAAGAAGAATAAGCCAATATCTTATCAGGTCCAAATGTCCTCACACTATGAAATACCTGCATGTTTTGGGTCTCTGAAGCTTAATTTCAAGCAATCAGAGTGGGGTTTTTTTGTTGATTTTTATTGAGCTCTACATTTTTTTCTGCTCCCCTCTCTGCATCTCCCCTCCCCTTCAACCCTATCCCAACATCCTTATGTTCCCAATTTACTCAGGAGATCCACATTGGAGGTAGAGTGTTTTTCTTACAGGTTGGTTGGCAATCCCTAGTTCTGTGTCCTCCACAAGCCTTTCATCATTAACACAGGCATATGAGACAAGATGGGACCACTCCAATTCTGGTGAAAATCTTAAAAGTAAAATGGTTTAATCATGGATCAGATTTTTACTGTTTTGTCCCATGATATCAGTTCAGAGTGTTCTGACATCCCTTTGGTCATTTGGGCATGCCTGGACACCCAGGTCAGAAGGTAAAGATTAACATCTTCTCAGTTAGAGAAATAGAATTGAGGTTTCTGCAGATAAAAGTGGTTTCCTGAGGAAGCCAAGGTCAGGGAGTGCTTATTTGGAGTTTACATGGCAAAAAGATAAACATCTGAGTGAGTCTTCATGTTACTGGACTGGTCTGTATCCCCTTAATCAGATAAGTTTCTATCAGTACCCTTGAAGGAAAATGGTATGTCTGAAGTCCCCTTTTTCAAGGAAAGTAGAATATAGCCATCATCCTTGACAGGGTATTTATTGGCAGAGACTCTCATTGGATCAATATTGGGCCTACAGTTTACCTTGTACTGAATGTAAATATGGGTCCCATTTATTAAGAATAATGTCTGAGGTCCACTCCATAATAACAGGAATTATATGGGCCCCTCACACAAAAGGAACATCTAAGCCTCCTTTGAACAAACTGGAAAGATGTAGGGCTCCCTTTGTTCCAGGATGAAGATCAGATGTCTCCTTGATCAAAGGAAGGAGTGAGTACCCTTGGGAAGAAAAGAGTTTCTGAGACCCATGAGGCAGGGGAAATATGATCAGAATGGGGAAATCCCATATAACCATGAGCAAAAATTCACTTGACTTCTATACCTCATAAGCTCCTAGAATTGCCTCACCATCTAACTCTTCTTCATATTTTAGGATGTCCATATCATTAGCTGAATCTGCAAGAGACCAAGCATCAATATCAGAATTCATTAAGATACTCAGTGGGAGGCAGAGTGTGACTGACTCCTAAGAATTCTGTGCAAGCAAACAGGACTGGGTATGATTGAGAAGTCTATAAAATGGCTACTTTATGTAAGGAAGTGGCATGGGTTCCTGAATTTGTCTACTCTTCTAGACTTCTGTGAAATAACCACAGGAACCAATGCTCTTTGGTCAATGGTGAAATATCCCATGTGCCCTTCCTCAGAGGGAAATTTCTGAAGGCCATTTGGGTCAAAGGAGTTATTTTAAGGCCTAAGTTGTAAGAGCAAAAAATAATAATATTTGAGAAAGGAGACATATCCCAGATCCCGTCAGCTAAAAGGGAATGCCACTCTGCTTACCTTATGAGGAGGAAGTCCCGGCACTCACTAGACAGTCTCTAACTCTTCAGTGAACTCTAGAAAATCCTTATCTCTGAGGACTCATTTTGAGGCTTAACAGAAATCAGTGGGTTCTTCTTACAAGTTGAATCATAGTCGCTAGGTCTGTTCCTTATCTAAATTTTTAATGTAGGAGATCCTTTTGTATATATGTTGCTTTTATTGGCTAATCAATAAAGAAACTGCTTGGCCTGATAGGGCAGAACTTAGGTAGATGGAGAAAACAGAACTGAATGCTGGGAGAAAGAAAGCAGAGAGAGAGAGCTGCCATGGAGCTGCCAGAATCAGACATGCTGAATCTTTCCTGGTAAGTCACGGCCTCGTGGTGATATGCAGATTAATAAAAATTGGTTAAACTAATATGTAAGAGTTAGACAATCAGAAGTTAGAACTAATGGCCAAGCAGTGTTTTAATTAATACTGTTTCTATGTGGTTATTTCAGGTGTAAGCTAGCCAGGTGGCCAGGACAAGCAAAGGACCCTCCCCTCTTTGCGACAAACTTTGGATACGCCGCACAGGTGTAGACATAGAGGATAGGCATATATCTGGTGTGCATCTTGAAAACAGATGATCTTAGATCCAGGGTACTTTTTATTCTTCTGCCATGTAACTTCAATCTAGAGTTCCATGAGGTTCCTTTGGTGGTCAGAAGTGTATTTCCTAGCCATTCAGTTCTGAGGGAGAAGTTCTAGTCTCTATTAGTTATTTGGTAGACCTGAGTCAGCCATGAACACAAAGAGAAGCTATGTTTTCCTGGTAATAGGGAGTCAGTCTCAAGTACCTGATAGCCAAGTCTGAATATTTGAGACATTTTTCAGTCACAGGGCCAGTTCTGTAGCTTACTTCCTCAAACAGGCTCCTCCAGTAGAGACAAAGGAAGCTATGGTTTTTTTGTTCAAAAAGAGCATGTTACAGAAACTCCCCTTTAGCAAAGTATGAAAGTCAGGGCTACTGTGGTTGAAGAAAATAACTTTAAAACCCTCTTCAGAAGCTAGTCCACCAAGGTGTAAGCTTCCTCAATTAGTGAATTAATTTAATTTTGAGGGGGATATCTAAGACATGATGGAGTTGGTAGCTGGAGGCCTGAACTGTCCTGGTTCTGGAGTAAATCTGAATCCCCAGTGCAACTTAGCAGAAATTCTTTGGCTTATTAATTCTAAAGGGTTAGTATTTCTGGTCTTCTTGGAGCATTGGGGAAGTCTGAGGCCTCTTTGCTTCTCAAATTATGTCTCAGGCTCCCTTCAGCATTGAGGATGTACATGACACCCTTGTTCTGAAGTTGTAAGTATGAGGTCCATTTTGACAATTAGTGAATGTCTGAGGTCTCCTGGTTCTCAAAGGAAAAGTGTGTCAATCTCCCCTTGAACACCAGGTAATGACTGAAGCTTTTGTTGTTGATGGATTATTAGTTTACTGGTAAAAGTTGTCAGTTACTTTGGTTCTAGACAGAAACGATTGAGGCCACCTGGGCCATTGGGGAAGATCTGAGACCCCCTCCCCCCAGTTCTGAAGAAGAGGTCAGAAGCTCCCTTCATCCATGCATCTGTTTAGAAGAGCTCTGGCTCTGTAGTGGTTGGGACTGCAGCCTGCTTGAGAATTAGTGGAGTGCATTCTGCATTCTGGTTCAGAGGAGATGTGCCTGACCACCCGGTGAGTCCTTAAAAATAATTTGAGCTCCACTTCAGTCTCTGAGGAAAAGAATGAGTCCTCCTGGACCTGAAGGAATAAGTCTGAGGCCCCTTTTTCAGAAAAAACTTTGGAGAACCCCTGTACATAATGAGAATGAAGCATCCACAGACAAAGAAGAAAATTTGAGTACAAAATTTTCTTTCTTCAGAGACAGAAATTCTTATGCTATTTTGAGGAATGCAGAAAAGTCAAAGACTCTTGTGGGAAGCATGGGATATCAAGAGTCAATTTGGGAATTAGAGAAGACTGAACATTTCCTGATCAAATCTTCTTGGGAATATAGAATATCCATGTCATGCAGGGCAGGCAGCAGTGTGATCAATCTCCAACTCACTAAGAGGCAATTTTCAGATAGGTCTCTGAACCAGTTCAACTAACTACTTCTGATTCTGTGATTTCTTTATTTATGCTGATCAAGTTAAGGCACATATACTGGGTTTAGGGTACTGCTGGATGTTCTAACGCTCTAGAACTTCAGGCACCAGGGTAGTTTTAATTTGGACAGAGGCTTTGAAGTCAGATGATTAAAATAAGAAACACTCAGAACATCTTAGACAGAGGAAGTTGATCTGTCACCCACTAAGCCATATGAAGTAAGTCTAGGGCCACATTAGTCAGAAGAAGCACATGCTATTCTCAGTGGGTAATAGATTACATATCATGGTCTATGTCGAAACTGTGACCTATTCATAATCAGATGGAAAATATCTGCCTTTTATAGTCAGATGGACCAATCCAACGCCTCAATGTGCATCTGAGATAGCCAGGAATGGAAATCAAAGGTTTAACAGGTGTTTGATGAGAAGGAAAAGTTATAAACTCCTGTTGTTCATGTGGGGCACAGAGTAGGAAAATATGAGGGTAGCTTGTAAATAAGAAGATCTAAAGATGCCATAAGAGAGAGTAGGACCCAGGATCCCCTCCTGAGATGAACATCTTTAGAACTTCAGTTTGACAGGCTTATAAGGTTTGAAGCCTCCATGGGCAGAAGGATTATGTTGGGGGCTTCCTGGGACAGAAGTTGAAGTTCTAACCCATTCTACATTCGAGGGCACATTTTTTAGTTCCCTTTGGTCACAAGAAGCAAATCTGAGGCTCAGTGTTTTAGATGGGGTATTCTTGAGGTTTCCTCTTTCATATTGAAACATTCTAAAGCTGCCTTGGACAGGGTGGCCATAGGAAAGTCTGAGGCCCCTTTGGTCACACAGAGAAGGTCTGATGCCTCTTTGAGGGAAGAAGTTAGAACTCAGGCTCTTTTTTTGCAGTGGGAATCTTTGGAGACTGCATGGAACTGAATGTGAATATCTGTGGCCTCCTAAGACAGAAGGGTCACATATGGGGGTCCCATGTTCATATTGGAAGGCTGTGTCTCTGCCTTGGTAAGAGAGGGAAGATCTCAGGTCTGCTAGTTGAGGTCGTATATGTCTGAAATTTCCTTGAACAATAGAGAATGATGTAGCACTTCGTTTTTTAATTGGTGAATATATGAGTCCACATTGTACAGGAATCCAAGCCCTGCTCCCCTCTCTGGCACCAGTGGGAGGTTTCTGTCCCTCTTGGACATAAAGAGTGTGTTTAAAGTCCTCCTTTGTAGAAACAGGATGTCTGACATCATTGTTTTGGGGTGATGATAAAGACTTGACACTCCCACTGGGACTGTCTCCATCTGGAGATGACCTGAACCTTTCTTGGGCTTCAGTGGAAGTTTTGATGACTTCTTGAGTATAAGAGGAATGTCTGAGTCTTGTCCTGGTAGAAGTAGTAGAAGTAAGGCTGGAAGTCCCATGAGGGGAGGAGGAAAGCCTGAGGGTGTCTTCACGAGAGGGAGTAGTTCCTATATCTCCTTCTGTAGAAGTGGAAGCTTCTGTGCTCTCTTTGGGAGTAATGTTTGGTTTCTTGTCCCTTTTGGCAGATGAAGCATGTCTAAATCCTCTTTGTGTCAAAGAGAGATGCTTACAGCCCTCATGTTCTGTATGGGAAGCATGAACATCTGCTTTGTTAGAGGAGGCCTCTTCCAATTTGGTTTTGGTAGATCTGGAACATCTAGGGATGCCTTGGGAAGATGGAAAACATCTGAGGCCCTTCTCATGAGAGCATGAGGATCTACAACCTCCCTTGGCAGAAGGAATAGTGAGGCTCTCTTTGGGCTCAGTTTTAAGCCTTGCACCAACTTTGTTGGAAACGGAAGCTCTGTCTCCCTTTTTGGAAGAATTGTGAAATTTCAAGCCTTTGTCTTCTGATGGGACAGATTTGAGGTGTGATTTTTTAGAAGCATGTCTCGATTTTGTTTTCTTTGATTTCGAATGTCTGGAGTCACCTCGTGCAGAGGAAGAACATCTGAGATCTTCTTTAGGAGGGGACCTAGATCTAAAGTTCAGTTCTGATGACACTAGTGGTGGGACACTCTGAGGAGGAGAGGTAGAACTTGAGTCCTTTCTGACATATATAGAAGTTGTGAACCTACTTTTGGCAGAAGTCAATGATCTTAAGGCATCAAGTTCTGAAAGTGAATATCTAATATTTCCTTCAGGAAATGGAGCATACCTCACTATTTTTTTGGTAGAATTGGAAAGTTTATGGCTTTTATTGGGATAAGAGGAATATCTCAGGCAGTCATCATGAGAAGGAATAGGAATAAAGTCATCATGTGCACAAATGGACAGTCCCAAAAACTCTATTGAAAAGAAAGGTCCTACACCTTTTTGGGTAGATGGTATAGGTTCTAGAACCCCTTGGGATGGTTTGGAGTTTTCAAGAGTATCATGGAGAGGTGTTGATGGCTCCAGAGTCCTTTGGTCATATACTGAAGGACCCAGAGTATATTGGTCAGAATTCAAATGTCTCAGAGCCTCTAACAAAGATGGAAAAGATTCTAGAGTATCTGACACAGATTCTGAAGTCTTACAAATCTCTTTGGCTATTGGCAAAGGTTCTAAGGTCTCCAGTGTAAGAGAAGGTTGCAGAGTCTGCGCTGAAGGAGGCAGATGTTCTAAAGAATCTTGGGAAGTTGTTGAAGTTTCTGTAACCCCATTGTTAGAAGATGATATTTCGAAAATACTTTGGGTAAATGGTGGGGTTTCTAGTGTCCCCTGACCAGAATCAGAAAGACCAAGATTTTCTGCATCAGATGATGAATGTCCTAAAATTCCATGGTCCAAAGAAGGGCCTAGACCCTCTTGGGATGACAAAGAAGTAGCTAAAGACCCTTGAGCAGATAGTGAATGTTCCTGTGCTGATATTGACAGTCCCAGATCCTCTTGCGAATGCAGTGAATTTCCTACATAGCCTTGCTGAGATGGTGAATCTCCTTGTACACCTGAAGTTATTTCCTGACAACATTGTTCTGAGAGAACATCGTTCTGGGACCCAGTCCCAGATGCAGATGGAGTGGGTATCAGAGACCCTTTGTCAGGAGGAGAAGGTCCCAGGAATTCCTCAAGAGATACCGATGGTGCTAAAATTTCTTTTTCAGATACAGATGGTCCCATAGTACTTTGAGCAGAGAATGAAATTTCCAGAGATCCTGGGATAGATGGAAAAGTTTCTGAAGTTCCTGTGGAAGAGTCTGATATATTACAAGCCTCTTCAGTAGATGAAAAAGGTTCTGATGTTTCTGGCATAAAGAGAGCTTGTTGTAGAATCTGCACTGAAGGAGACAGATGTCCTAGAGAATTTTGGGCAGGTGTTGAAGTTTCTATAATCCCATGGGTAGAAGATGGTATTTCTAGAGTGCTATGAGTAGATGGTGATGTTTCTAGTGACCCCTGTGAATATTCAGATAATCCAAGATCACCTAGATCTGATAATGATAATGATAATGGTAATGATAATGATGGTCCTAAAGGCCCTTGGTCCAAACAAGTGCGTGAAACCTCTTCAGATGACAAGGAAGTATCAGGAGACCCATGAACAGATGTTGAATGTCCAAAAGATTCTTGTGCTGTTATGGACAGTCCTAGAGTCCCTTGTGTAGATAATGCATTTCCTGAACAGATTTGCTGCAGTGGTGAATCTCGTAAAGTCACTTTTTCACCCGAAGACATTTCCTGTAAACCTTTGTCTATCAGTGAAGTTCTATCAGGCCCCATTCGAGATGAGGCAGATTTCACAGACTGTTGGTCAGATGGAGAAAATTCCAGAGCTTTGTGGGAAATTGTTGGTGATCTCAGTATCACTTGGTCAGTTGTAGAAGGGTCTGCTGTACCTTTGGCAAATGTTGAAAATCTCAGTATCTCTAAAATAGATGTCAAAGTTTTTATAGAACTTGAGATGGATTTCAAAATACTATAAAACTCTTCAGAAGATGGTTCTGATGTCTCTGAAGCAAATTGGGAAGTATCCAGAGGCCTCTGAATTCCTAGAACACTTGGAGCTGATGGTACAGTTCCTATAGACTTTTGGACAGATGATGGTGTTTTCCTAGCATCTTGTGTAGATATTGATGTTCCTAAAGTATCTTTTGAAGATTGAGAAAGTCCACAATCTTGTGGAGTAAATGATGAATGTACTAAAGCCTCTTGGGCTAAAGAATGGCCAAGATCCTCTTGGGAAGATGTGAACATTTCTGGAGACTCTTGATCAGATTTTGAATGTTCTAAAAACTCTTGTGCTGATATGGAAGTTCCATGAGCCCTTTGCACAGATAATGAATCTCCTAAACACCCTTGCTGAGGTGGTGAAGATTCTAGAAACCCTTGGGCAGACATAGACAATTTTGGGCACAATTGGGCTGATAATAAAGATTGGGGGGTCCCTAGTACAGATGGAGTAGGTCTCAGTGAACCTTTGGAAGATGGAGAAAATTGAACAGATTTTTGGACAGATGATGATGATTCCTGAATCTGTTGGTCAGAATCAGAAGGGAACAGAGCACTTTGGGCAGATATCAAATGTCCCAGAGTTCCTGATAAAGGTGGCAAATTTTCTAGAGTCACAGGTGAAGATTCTGAAAATTTAAAAACCATTTGGGGAGATGACAAAGTTTCTGATGACTTTGGAGTAAATTGGGAATGTCCCAGATACCCTGGGGTATGAAGTTGAAGTTGTTGAGCACCATGCACATCTAATGAACCTTCTATATCTTTCTGGAGAGAAGATGATGTTTCTAGAGTAACTTGGGAAGATGACAAATTTTGCAATATTCCCTGGGCAGAGAGAGAATGTGTATCTCCTGGGACAGATGGGAACTGTGCTACAGATCCTTGATTATAAGTAGGGTCTTGCTCTTTGTTGGAAGATGTGGATGATTCTGGAGACCCTTGGTAAAATGAACAATGTCTTAGAGACTCTTGTCCTGATATAGACAATCTCACAGTTCCTTGGGCAGATGATGAATTTCCTTCATACCCCTTCTGATGTGGTGTCTGTCCTAAAGTCACTTTTGAAGGTGTAAACACTTTCTGCCACCCTTGGTCTTGTAGGGAATGTTTCAGAGTACCTGGTTCAGATGGGGTAGGTCCCAGAGACTCTTTGGAAGATGGAGAATGTTTCAGAGAAGTTTGGGGAGTTGTTGAAGATTCTAGATGCTTCTGTGAAGATGTGGACAGTTCAAAGTTATTGTGGGAGGATAAAGGAAAGCTCCCAGCATCTTGGAGTACAGAACTGAAAAGCCGTGGTGTCCTTGAAGCAGATAGCAATTTTTCTACAGGCCCTGGAGTAGACAGAGCAGGTTTAAAACTCCCTTGGGAAGATGGTAATACTTTTAATTCCCCCTTTGAAAACTGGGAATTTCCTTCAGTTCCCAGGGAAAGAGACCTGAGTCCCATATCATCTTGGGCATATGGTAAAGGTTCTGTTTTCCCCTGACTAGCTGATGAAACCTCTTGGGCAGATGTAGATGTTCCTAGAACACCCTGGGCAGACATAGGAGGTCTCAGAGTCCATGAAACAGATGGAGACATTCCTAAATCCACTTTGGCAGGTGGAGAAGATCCTAGAGTCACTGGAGTATATGATGAAGATCCCAAATCCCCTCTTGAGGAATTGGATAACACTGGATTGCCAGGTGCATAGGTAGAAACTTCCACAGTCTTTCTCCCTTGTGAAGAAAGGCAAGTTCCCCCAGCTTCCTGTAAAGACAATGAAGGTCTGGAACTCACTTGAACAGATAAGGAAATTTCCAATGGCTCTAGGGACTCTGATGTAGGCCCTAGAGTCCCTTGCCCAGATAAAGAAATGACCATTTGCCCTTTTGAAGGCATAGATCTGAAATAGTCTGAAGCAGATGGATCCATTTGTTGAACCCTTTGGGCAGACTGCCAAGATCCAAGAGATCCCTGGGATGAAACAGAGGGTCCTAGATTGGTTTGCATAGGTGTAGAGAGACCAAAAGTCCCTTCTACAGATAGAGAAAGTTCCAAAAGGCATTGGGAAGAATGGAAAGGACTCAAGTTTGCCTGGGCAGATATGGAAAGTTTTAGAGGCCCATCATCAGATACCACATGTCCTCTGGTAGCTGTAGAAGTTTTGCATGCATCTGGTGCAGATAATGAATATCCTGGGGACTCCCAGGGAAATAGCAAAGGTTCTACAGACCCTTGTGCTGTGATAGAAATTCTTTGAGACCCTGGGTCAGAATTCAAAGTTTCTACAATCTTTTTGGCATGCTGGCTATATCCTTGAGACACTGGGGTAGATGATGAATATGCTACTGTGCTCTGTGCAGAAGTGGACTGTGAGCATGTACATTGTGTATGTGAGGAAGTACCTGAGAGCCCTTGGGCAGGTGGAGGATGTCCTAGACTCTTTTGTGCAGATAGTCCCATAGACCCTTGTGTAGATAGGCAGGAACCTATAGTTTCTTGAGCACATTGAGAAGTTGTTTGACTCCCCTGGCCTAAGGAGTAAAGTCCCAGAGTTTCCTGAGGACAAGGTTGGTATACTGAACTTCCTACATGAGATGGAGAAGTTTCCAATGTCTCTCTTATATGTGACAATTGCCCATGATAACTATGTGTATTTTGGACTTTTCCTTGGATGTCTGCAGAAGATAACAAGGACCCCAGAGTTCCTTTTGAAGATGCTGATGGACTCAGTGAACACTGAGCAGATACATTAAGTTCTAGAGGCAGATGAGCAGAGATTAGAGATGCTGAATCACCTGGGACATGTGATGAAAGTTCTCTAGGCATTTGATTAGATGGTGAAGGCTCTCTAGGACCTGGGACAGATGGAGAGTTTCCCACAGGCTCTCTGACAGATGACAAATGGCTAAGACTCATTTGGTCAGGTTGAGCTTTTGCTAGATTACCAGAGAAACAATGTAAAGGATCAAGTTCTCCTTGAGGAGATGAAAAAGGACACAGAGTTCCCTCTGCACACACAGAAAGTTCCAGAGGCAATCCAAAATAAAGCAAAGGTTCAGAATATCCTGAACTTGCAGAAAGTTGGAATATTTCCTGAGAACCAGGGACAGATATTCCAGTACCTGGAGGAGAGGACAAAGATTCTAGTTTGCTCTTTTCAGGTTGGGAAGGATTCAGAAATTCTGGGACAGATGGTGGATGCTGTAGAGAATTTTTCACAGACTGCGAAGTTTTCTGAGAGGTTTGGGGTGAAGCAGGTTGTTTCCTAGTTCCTTGATTACACAGCAATGTCACTGGAGTCCCTTGTGCAAACACAGGTAAGTCCAGAGACCCTTGGGGAAATAAAGGATTCACAGGCCCTTCTGCAGCCTGAGATACTTGCAGAAAACTCTGACCAGACTGCAAAGATCCTAATAACGCATGGGTATTTTGGATAGACCTCAGAGGTCCTGTCATTGATGTAAAAGGTCCTACAGTCTGTTTTACAGATGTCAAATTTCCCATCGTGCCTTTGGCAGATAAGAGAAACTCCCCAGTGACCTGGGAAGCAGAAGAAGATTCTAGAGTCCCTTGTGCAGATTTGGACATTTTCAGAGTTCCTTGTGATGATGAATAAGTTCCCACAGTCTTTTCACTAGAACAAGAAGATAGTGGAGTTGCTTGTGTTGATGCCAGGAGACCCAAATGCCCTGGTACAGATGGGATTGTTCCCCTAGTCACTTGGGTATATGGGGAATTTATATATGGCTCTGAAACTGCTTGGGAAAGTGTAGAAAGTTGTAGAGTCCCTTCAGCAAATTGTGCTGAATGCAGCATTTCCTGGGATGACACAACATGTTTCGGAGGCCTTTGGGCAAGTTTCAAAGGTTCTAGATTCCCTTGACCAGAAGGGAAAGATTCTGCAGATCCTTGGATAGAAGGTAAATATCCTTTAGCCATTAGAGGTGGTGGCAAAGTTTCTATAGTCCTTGTAGCAGACTGAGAAGTTTCCACACCATCTCTCACACATGACAAATGCGGCAAGGTATTCTGGGAATATTGGTGTCGTCTCAAAACCCCTGAATGTTTTGAAGGCCTTTGGATAGATGACAAAGAACTTAGGACAGGCAAAGTTTCCTCTGTAGCTATGGAGAGTTCCTTAGGCACTTCAGAAGATAGCAAAGGTCCTAGAGTCCATGGATTAGATAAAGGATTTTCCTGAGCACTTGGAGCAGGTGGCAAATGTTCTGTGTGTGCTAGTGAAGACAAAAAGGATCCTTGAAGTTTTGGGCTAGATTGAAAAAGTTCTGTAGCCCTAGGGGAAGATGCTGAACTTTGAACAGTATGTTGGGCAGATGAATAAAATTTTGGAGATTCCTGGGAAGAAATTGGATGTTTCAAAGCCCTTTTAGAAGGTGCCAGAGTTCCTACAGTTTCTTGTGTTGGTGTAGATAGTTTTAGAGACCCTTGCACAGATAGGGAAGTCCCCAGAGCCCCTTGGTCAGATGAACAAGATCCTAGAGTTCCTTGTGTAGATAAAGAAATTACCACCTGCCTTTGAGCAGGTGGAGAAACATCTAGTTCCTTCTGGGTACTTTGATTAGTCCCTGACTTAGAAGCTGAATGTCCTTCAGTACTCTGTGCCCCTGTGGGCTTTACCAAAGTGGGTTTTGTATAAAGGGAAACTTTCTCAGGAACTTGAGTAGTTGGTGAAGGTTTCAGAGTGTCCTGCCCTGATGTGTTCACTTCCAGAGCTGCTTGTGAAGAAAGGCAAGATTCATCATCTTTTTGCAAAACTGAGGAAGGAACTGGACTTGCTTGTGTTAATGAGAAAAGTCCTGGAGTCATTGGGGTTTGTGGCAATGTGCCTGTAATCATTGGAACAAATGGAGACATTTCCAAATTATCTGGGACAGAAGGCATATGGCTATGTGTGCACTGGTCAAGCTTGGATGGTCCCAACATCTCTTGGGAAGATGATGAGTGTTGTAGTGATTGTTGGCTATATGGTGAAGAAGCTAGAGTTCCCTGAGTAGATATGTAAAGTTGGTCAGATAGAAAATGTGCTAGATCTTTGGATGCTGATAAAGAAGATTCATGAGATATTGTGCCATGTTGTAAATATCCTGTAGTCCCAGAAGGAAATGACAAAGGCCCTGTAGGCCCTTGGAAAGATGGTGATGTATCTGTGCAAAACACATGTTCTAGTTTACTTTGGAAAGATTCTGGTGGAGCCAGAATCAATGGGGAAGATGCTGAATGTTCTACAGGCCCTGATCTGGATGAGAAAGAACCCAGTATACCCTGGAGAGACATAGAATTTTCCCAATGTCCTTGATTATATACATGAGTTGGTTGATTCATTAGAGTAGTTTGGAGAGGTTTATTAGTATCTGGTGTAGATGATGAAGGTTTCACTGCACCTGGGGAAGACAACAAAGGCTTTTTAATTCCTTGGTTAGAAGATGGTCTCAGAGTCTCTGAAGCAGATGGTGAATCTTGCAGAGGCCCTTGGACAAACAGAGAATGTCTAGAAGTTTCCTGAAAAGAACTGGAATGTTTTGTAAGTTCATGATCAGATTGCAAATTCTCAAGAGTCCTCTTTGCAGATATGGGCAGTACCAAAGATCCTTTAGGAGACAGAGAGCCCTTTTGGGTAGATGGCAATATTTCTGGTAGTTTATGGGCATATGGAGTAGATCGTAGAACTCCTGTTATACATGGCAATGATCCTAAAATGCCCTTTACTGAAAAAGACTGCTCCACAGTATCTTTTTCTAACTGAGAATTTCTCCCATCCCCTTGGGAAGATGCCAAAGGTTCTAGGGTCCCTTCTGCCAAAGACAACACTTCTAGAGCTCTTTGTGAAGGTGGTCTAGGTCCCACTACCTTTTGGTCAGTAAGAGAAGTTGGTGAAGTCACATGTAGTAATGAAGAAAATGTCAAAGCTTGGGAACCAGATGGTGAAGTTACTATACTCCCTGAAACTGATGTAAAAGTTTCCACAGGCTCTACTTCAGGTAAAACATATTCATGAATCCTCTCGGAGGATTCATGAGTTCCCACATCTTGGAAAGATTCAGAAGGTTCTTGAGACTCTTGGGCAGAAGCTGAAGGATGCAACAACCCTTGAGTCAATATAAAGGGTTTCTGAGGCACTTGGGAGGAAAGCAAAGTTGCTAGATTCACTGGGCCAGATTGGAAAAGTTCCTGAACACTTGGGGCAGATGATAAATGCCCTCCACACCCCTGCAGTGAGGACAATTTTCTTGTAGTTTGTGAGACTGTTGAAGACTGTTCTATAGTCTTTCCTACAGTTGAAAAATATTCTAGTTCCCCTTGTGCAGATTGTGATGGTTCCCAACACTCAGGAGATGATGTGGAAAGCTCTACAGTCTCAGACTCTAGGGAAGATGGAAAAGGACACAGAGAGTCACAGGCAGATACAGAAAGTTTCAGAGGCTCTTGAGGCCCTAGGGTAGATAGAGAAGGTTCCTTAATCTGAGCACTAGCTGAAGATGGTGGGTGTTGTGTATCTTCTGAGGGGAACAACAATGATTCTTCAGTTTCCTGATCAGACAGAGCAGGTATCAAAGCCTCTTTGACATGTGGTGAATGTAATAGATGATCTTGGTCAGATAGAGAAGATTTATTAGCCTCCTGGGAAAAAGTTGAAAGTTTTGTAGTTCTTTGAGCAACTGATAAATTTTCTAGAGCCACTTCTGCAAACTTGGTCATTTCCAGAGTCCTTTGATCAGACTGAGAAGCTTCAAGATCTCCATGAAGAGATGGCAAAAATCCCTCCTTCATCCGGTCATAATATTTAGATGCTGAAGGCCCAAGGGAAGATGTCAAATGTGCTTTGATCACTGGTGCAGATGCAGATAGCTGTATAGTATCTGCTTCAGATATAGAAGGTCCCTCAGCTTCTAGAGTAGATGTCAATGGTTTCAGAGAACCATGAGCAGATGGAGACCATCCTAAAGACCCTTGTCCAGATATCAAAGATCCCACCACCTCTTGAAGACAAGGGGAAGTGGCTTGATTTGCATTTTGTAGGGAGGAATGTTCTAAAGGCTCTGGAGCAAGTAAAGGGATGTCTTTAGTTCCTGGAGCAGAGAGAGAAAATTCCTCAGACTCTCCTATACTGGACAAATGGTCAAGAACACTTGGGAGAATTTGGGATTCTCTTGGAAACCCTCGAGAAAAAGTGGAGTGTTCTATATCCTCTACTGTAGATGGCAAAGGGCACAGAGTCTGTTCATCAGGTGTGTTAATTTGCAGAGGCCCTTGGGTAATTACAAAATGTTCTAGGGCCTGTGAAGTAGATGAAGAAGGTTCCTGTGCATGTGGTACAGAAGGAGTGCCTTTTGCATCTTCTCTGGAAGATAACAAAGACCCCAGAGATTCCAGACCACATGAGGAAGATTCCAAAACCTCTGTGATGAAAGGTAAATATGGAGTCAAAGGGGAAGTTGATTTAACTGGTTTCTCAAATTGAGACATTTCTCCATCTTTCCCCATATGTGACACATGCCCAAGTTTGTTATGTACTGATTCTGACAGTTCCATGAACCCTGGAGAATATACCAAAAGTCCCAGAGTCCCTTGGGTAGATGGCAAAGAATCAAACATTCCATGTGCTGATATGGGCAGATCATTGGGTCCTTCAGTAAATTGCAAATGATCTAGAGTTTCTGGGATCAATGGGCAAGATTTCCAAGAACCTGGTTCCCTTGATAAATTTCCTCCAGTCTCTGGAGTTGATAAAGGTCCTTGAATGCCAGAGTCAGTTTGGGAAGGTCCTAAAGGCCCTTGGGAAGATAGTGGATGTTGGTAAGGGCCTTGAATCAATGGAGAAAGCCTTGAAGCCTCCTGTAAAGAAGTAGGAGGTTTCACTGATCTGTCAGGAGATGATACATTTTCAACTCTCCCTTTTGTGGATGAGAATATTTCCAAAGCCCCTTGGGAATGTGATAATGTTTCCCTAATCCCTTTTCCAGGTAAAGAATTTTCCAAAGACTGTTGGACAAATAATGTATGATTTAGAGCTCCTGTGGCAGAAGACGATTCCACAACACTGTCAGCATATTGTGGGTTCTCTAGTGACTCATTTACTAATGAGGAAAGTTCCATATGCTCTAGAGCAGATAATAAAGCTCCTAGATCCTCTGAAATACTTGGAGCACTTTCCAGAACAATTTGTGAAGGTATCAAAGTTTGGAGTTCCTTCTTGGTAGATTGGCAAGGTCTCAAATTTCCCATTGAAGGTGTTAAATGTTCTTGAGCCTCTTGAATAGATAGTGAATTACCCAGAGACCCCTGTGTAGATATAGAAAGTTGTTCAGGCTGTTTTTCAGCTAGCATTTGTCCAAGAACCTTTGGACCAGGTGGAGAGTATAGCAGACCACCTGTGGCAGAAAGAGAATTTTTGACATGTTCAGAGTTAGATGACAAAATTTTAAGAGACTCTTGGGAAGATTTCAAACTTCCTCTAGTCCCCTGAAGGGTTGAAGAATATTTAAGAGCTCCTTCACTGGGTGGCAAATGTTCTAAAGCATATTGGGTACACTGAAAATGTCCAGTAGCTCCTTTGGGAGATGGTGGGTTTACCAGAGCCACTTTTGCTGCTTTCACAGGTTGAATAGACCCTTGTTCCAATGTGGGCAGTTCTGGAGATTGTTGGACAGACAGGGGAAGTCCTACATCCCCTTGAGCAGATGGCAAATGTCTGAGAGTTCCTTGTGCAAGTGAGTAAATTACAACAGGATTATGATCAGTTATCGTATATTCTGGGATATTTTTCAATTGTCCTAGAGATCCTGTGTTGTGTAAATATGTTCCCATATCCACTTCCACAGAAGACAATGGTCCCAGAGTCCCCTGGGAAGACATGAAAGGTGACATATTATCTAGAGCAGACAGAGAATGCTCTGAAGTTGCTTTTGTGGACTTGGAAATTTCTATAGGCTCTTGTGCAGATAGGGAATGTCCCACAGATCCCTGGACTGAAAGCACAGGTGCTATGCTACCTTCTGAGGATGAGAGACTTCCCTGAAGCCCTTGTACAGATGGCATTGATGACGGGGCCACTGAGCCATATTGAGGTAATTGTAGAATTCCATTAACAGGCAACAATGGGGAAGGGGTTTCCTGAGACAGAGTTGAAAGTCCCCAAGCCTTTGGAGCCACTGGTAAGTACTCAAGAGGCACAAAGGCTGAAGGAGAATTTTCCAGATATTCATGTGTAGATGGTAGAAACCTTTGAAACCCTTGTGCAGATTGGGAAGTTCCTACTTTGCTTGATAAAGATAACAGAGATCCCAGAACCCTTTGGGTAGATGGCAAAGTACCAGCACTTTCCTGAGTAGGTATAAAAAGATCCAGAGGCCTTTGTAGGGACAACAAGGGCCTTTGTAAAGACACCCCAGGTGAGCATGAAGTTTCCAGAGAGCCCTGAGCAGGAGGGGCATTTTCTAAAATCTTTTGTTCTAGTGAAGAATCTTCTTGATCTCCTGGGACGTTGGGCAAATGTTCTGAATAACTTAATGAAGGTGGAAAACTTTCCTGAGGCCCTTGGGCAGATGACAAAAGATCTTTTGCTCCCTGGGCAGCCTGGAAACAACACATGACCCCTGGGGCAGATGGTGAATGTCCAAGAAACCCTTGGAAAGATGGTGAAATTCCTAGATACCACTGCTTAGATGTTGATGGTACTGGAGACCCTGGGGAAGATGGAAAATGTTCTGCAGCAAGAAGGTAGGAGGAAGCATAAGGATCTTTAGATGGTTTGGAGGACATAGGAGGTGTAGGATCCTCTTGTGCTAATGGCAAAGGTTCAAGATGTTTTTGTTTACATTTGGCCTTTCCCTTAGACCCTTTGGCAGATAAGGAAGATTTCAAGGCTCCCAAGTCAAATTTAGAAATTGGCAGATCCCCTTGGATATAGGTAGAATTTTCTGGAGCCTTTGACAGAGATGGAGAATGTCCCTGAAGGCCTGGGACAGATGGTAAATGACCTAGACCCTTTGCGACAGACAAAGAAGGGCCTTGAGCCTCTTGGTAAGATATGGAATGTCCATGAGGCCCTTGGTTAGAATGGCAAGGTTCCACAGTCTTTTGTTCAGATGAGGAACATTGCAGGGCCTTTTGGACAGATATAGAAGGCATGGGACTTAACTGAGGAGAACTAGTAGTGATCAATGTTTCTTTCGGAGCAGTGGAAGATGCACATACCCTTTTTGAGGAAGAGAGGAATATAAAACTGCCTTCCTCAGATGAGGAAGTTCCAAAGTCTCCTTCATCAGAAAGATCATCTCTCAACCTCTTTTTGGTAGAAATGGAAGGTCCAGGGTATACTTGGGTAGAGGGAGGATGTTTAATATCTCCCTCCTGAGAAGGGATATGCATGAAACTCTTTTGTGTAGATGGGGAAGATGGTAAAGTACCTTCTTCAGACATGGTAGATCCTAGGGCCTCTTGCTCAGAAGGGGAAGGTGCTACTGTGTCAGGTGTATATGTGTGGTTTTTTACTACAGCTTCAGAATGAGGGGAAGTTTCTAGAACCTGTATATGTGTGGTATACCCTAAAGTTTCCTGTGCATATGTAGTAGGTCTAAAATCCTCATGGGCAGCTAAGGAAGTTACTGGAGTTCCTTGTGTAAGTGTGAAAGTTTCAGGAACACTTTCTTCAAGAGAAGAAGATGATAAAGCATTTTGTATAGAGACGTTCGGTTCTAGAGACAGTTGGATGGACAAAACAGGTTCCAAGTGCCCTTGGGAAGATAAGATGGAATTCAGAACCTTTGAGGTATTTGTTGGATGTTCTGGAGTCACTTGTGCGCATGTGGAAAGACTAACATCCCTTTGTGAAGATGGGGAATGGCCTATAGCCTCTTGTGTAGTTGTGACGGATTGTTGATACCCTTGAGGAGATGGAGAAATTTCCACAACCTCCTGTGAAGAGTAGAGAGGTTCTGTGGGTGTTTGTGGACAGGTAGAATCTAAGGAATCCCCTTCTCTCAACGTGAAATTTGCTACAAATTGTTGTGTACATGTGTCACATCCAAGAGCCATTTCTAAGGATGGGGATGAGTCTGGAACCCCTTCTGCAGATGTATCCTGTCCCACAGTCCCTTTATCACATATGGTAGAACCCAAAAAGTGTAGGACAGGTTGTAAATGGCCTGGTAATCCTGGTGTATATGTAGAAATTTCAAGAGCCTCTCCTATACATGTGGAAAGTCCTAGAGACCCCTGGGGAAGAAGGGAAGGCTGTATTGTCTTAGCACCCTGGGTAGTTGTGGAGCGAGCATGGTTCACTTGAACTCCCTTGGCATATCTTTGGCTATTTTGTTTCTGATGACGAATCAGAAGGGCCTTTTTGATTGGCAGGGTATGTTTTAAGCCCTCTTGGTCTGATAAGGACACTGGGAATCCACCTTCCTCAAAAGGAGGATCTGTCTTTCTCTTTTTGCTGTAGTGGGAATATCCATTGTCCATCCTCATAACTGGAATAGGTTTGAATTTCTCTTTGTGAGAGAGAATAGGTCTTCGACCCTCTTCTCTAGATGTAGACAATTCTGGAATCCTCTTGACAGATACAGAAGGACTCAGAACCCCTAGGGAAGTTGATGCAGGTGCTAGAGCCCTTTGTGTATGTTGAGAAGGTAAAAGGGTCCCTTGGGTAGATTTGGGAGTTCCTACCATCTCTTGTAGACATGTGTAACTCTCTAGAACCCCTTCTGAAGATGGCAAAGGTTCTTGAATCCCTGATGTAGATGTAGATAGATTTGTTTCTGCTTGGGTAGGCATGAGTGGTGTGAGGCTCACTTGAGTAGTAGTGATAGGGCTTGGTTCGCCCTGTGCTGTAAGGGAAGACTGGAGCCCATTTTCTGGTGGAGGACATTTAAAACCCTCTTTCTTTAATGGGGAAGTTATAAAATTCTCTTGGTCAGAGGAGGCAGGACTCAAGCTCACTTCAGCAGCTATAGATTGCTTAGGGTCATTCTGGGGAGAGGGAAAACAGCCTTGGCTCTCTTCATGAGAGGGTATAGCTCTCCAGCCATCTTTGGCAGCTTTCAAAGGTGTTGAACTCCCCTGGGAAGTGGGAGTAGGACACATTTCATTTTGGGAAAATGAGAAATCACTGAGCACCCCTTTTAGAGAAAAACGTTTGGAGCTCTCTTTGTCTAATAGGGCCTGCTGTAGGCCCCCTTGATCAGAAGGGGCTTGTCTAAAACTCTTTGGTGGAGAATTAGAATGATTGATGACACCTCGGCTAGAGGATGGACTTCTGAAACCTCTTCTGAAAAGGGAGACATGTTTGATTTTCCTTTCAGCACAAGGGGGAGGCTTCTGGGATGCCTGGGAAGATATGGAATGCCCCATAGACCCTTGATCACATTGGGTTCCTCCCAGAACCTCTTGGGTGGATAGGGATAGTCCCTGAGCATCTTGGCAAGAAGTAGAAGATCCCAGAGCTCCTTGAGTAGGGGAGGAAGGTTGCAGGAACTCTTGAAAATGTGGGGAAATTACCAGTCCACGTTGGTCAGAGGAAAAGTTAGCAGAAGACAGCCCAGGCACTGTGTCATCCTTGTTGACCTTTTCACTGGCATCTCCAGCACAGGGTCTTGGAGATGTTGCAAATACTCTAGAGCTCCAGTGGTCAACGTCCATAGGTTTTTCAAACACAGTAGACATATCCAGGCTTCTTTGTGCCTTCCCAGGTCTGTGCACCAAAGTTGAGGCCACTCTTTTTCTGGTGGTAGGAGGTAAGGCAGATGGTCTGGGCTCCCTGCTCAGTGGCTTACTCCTGCAGTCAGGAACCTCTGGAGGAAGTGGAACTTGTCCTTCCTGGATCTCTTTCAGCTCCTTAGGGAGGTCTAGGGTCTTCTTACTGCATACAGTCTTTCTAATAGCTCTAAGACTCTGCAGTCTATCTGTAGTACCAGTGCTGGGGATTTTGAATGTTTTGTTCTCATAAGGCTTTTGGCACCTAAACTTGTGTACCCCGGAGGTGCAAAGTCCCTCAGGAATTTGGCGCTGGTCAAGTATGTCTCCCATTGGGGTGCGCTGTCATCAGTCCCTTGGGGAACACTGGAGGAGGTCCCAGGCAGATTAGGCAAGCACTTCCCCGGGGAGGCTGGGAAAACTGTGGTCTCTTGGTCAGAGTGTGAAGGATCAGCTGAGGCTCACTGGCCTCTCTCCACAGGTTTGGCCATTTTGCCAATAAAATAGTTGAAAAACAAAAAGGGAAATTACCCCTCTCACGGGGCAGCGAATATACTTGCCAGTGGTGACTCGCAGCAAGCAGCAGCAAAGCAATATCCTCAGAGAGAGGCTCTCCTTCCCGATAACTGTGAACACGTCCGGTAAGCGAAGCACATAGAACTCGAATGATAGTTGGCCTCAGAAATCGAACAAAGCTCGAGAGCTGCACTTGAAATGCATGTCCTCGGGCCTGCACGGGCCAGTCCTGAACTGTCTCAGCGGTTCTGCGCGCACTAGCCAGGCAAACATTCAAGCTTTTTGATTGAGGAGGGCACCTTGGACCCTCTCCCCTTCATTAGGGTCGAGAGTGCTAGGTGGTCTGGTGCCCACTGTCAGTGATCAGGACATAGACTATTGAAGAGGCAACGTGATTGGGAAGGCAAGGGGTACTCGGGAGACTTTGCTTTCGGGTTCCTCTTACACCAGTCTAGACCCGCTGTCAGGAAGTTCTCAGTGTTGCAGTTAGGTCTGTTTAAGCCTCATAACTGAGTAAGAAAGGGTGATCCAGACTTTTACTTCTCAGAGACTGTGAGGGCCAGGCAATCACTGGTTGTGCTAGGGAAAGAAAAAGTAATAGTGCTTAAATAGAGCAGAGGATGTCTGTAACTGATATTACAAATGGTATTCTGTATTTTAAGGAAGACCTATCCTGGAATTTTCTAGTAAATTGGTGACATCTTCTATGAACATCATCCTGTATGCTGAAATGCATCTCTAGACTGCTTAATAGTACTTATTGCCATGCTATTATTATGTAAATGTTAGTATATAGGTATGTATGTATATATGAGTATATATCAGAGAATAAGAATAAGAAAAATAATCTTCTTATAATACAAAAGCAAGTTGTTTTTCAAATACTTTTATCTGCTTTTGCTTAAGTTCATCAATTCAGAACACAGGCACAGTTGAACTCCCAAATGTAGCCCTTATGGCCTTAAACAATTGTTTTGTCTTGGTTTACATGTTGGGTGCTATAACATTTACGTATTTGGGTTGTTTGGAAGGCTCATATTAGTGGCTCTGCATGGGCCATTCACTTCCATTCTAATGATGAAGCTGAAGTGTAGTTACACAGAATGATTTTGGAAACCCTTAGAGAAGTTGATTCTTTGAAAGGTCATGTTTATTGAGCAGTTGATATACTGAGAATGTGGAAATTTGAGGATATGGATGAAGACGTTATCTCACTAATAGAGAAACTTGCTTTGCTTGTTGCACATTTTTTTTCCAATTTTACTTTGAGCACTTTTTGTTCTTGCTGGATGAAAGGCTTTTGTTTATTTATTTCAGTGCTATGTCTGATTTTTGTGAAGGATTTCTGTCTGCCTTTGGCTACACAGACAATAAGGCTTCAGAAGCATTGGGGCATTTTTCTATCATCTAATTATCTTCCTTGCCACTGTCTTGGCGATTTGACACATGCTTTCTCCTTGGAATTTTTGAAAACTTCATCACTCCCTTTCTTTAGCCCTAATTTATCTCACTAATTTCATTTTGAAAGGTATCTATCTCCAAGAATTTTGTAGTTCATCGTGTTTATCTGCATACTAGCTCATATCATAACTCTTGTATACTTTTCAACCATTTATCTGAATTTTCTGTTGGTCCCTTGAGGTCCTTGGAGACATTGAATTTGCACACCAGCATAACGCTTCTAGGCATGAAAAACTTGGTGCAGCCTACAATGGATAGAGAATTATGAATATCAATTTATATAATATATACCTCATGAGAATTTGCTTGGCAATTCTAATATCAGGACAACTTTCTTAATTTAAGTTACAGTGTCTATGTTTAGTTCAGATAATCTATCAAAGGTAGTTTATACATACATGAATGACTGCTCAAAGAATGGTAATATTTAAGAGATTTCTTAAATATTTTACTTTGATAAGGTTTTACTTTGATAAGGTTGTTCAACTACAAGAACTTTAATGTATAGTAGATTTAATAATGAAAATAACTGAGTAGTATACTTTTGTAGTGTTTAACTCAGTAATTAACATTCTTTTCTAAAGTGTTTATATTTTATTCATTTTGTCGGCATACTAGGAAATGAGTTTCACTACAGCAGTTTCATATATATGCTTTTATTGATTTATTGAGTGTGTGTATAATGGGAATAGCCTAGGTGACTGCCCAGTTTACTTCCTGGCATGACCAAACAAGGGGATGAGCAGGAAAGACAGTAAAACACAAAATTATTAGTTTATCCTTTTGTTCTCGGAGAAGCTTGGAGCAGGAATTCAGTTAAGCAGATGTTAACAAGGATGTTTTCTAGGCCCCCTGGGTCCTTTCCTTTCCAGTATTGGTCCTGTCTAACTATCCACCTGTTAGTATTCAGGCATGTGTACTGGCCTGAGCTTGGGGTAAATGTCCTCAACTGTAGTCATTCAGAGCTCCTTCTGGGCACATTCACTACATTCCCTTTTAAATGGACCATGACAACCTCCTAACTCTCTCTTTCTCTCTTGGTCTCCATTTGTCTCTCTCTCTCTCTCTCTCTCTCTCTCTCTCTCTCTCTCTCTCTCTCTCTCTCTCTCCCTCCCTCTTTCTTCTCTCTTCTCCTCTGCCACTCCTGTCCCCAGAAGCCAGGCTTCCCCTCTCCCCTTCTTCCTTTTCCCATTCACTTCCCTCCAATAAAAAACCCTCTACCTGAGCTTGTCACATGGCATCTTTCTCTCACATGCCACTTTTTCTAAATTACAGCACACCTGTGTGCCTTCATGCTATTTCTCCTGGCAGGATCTTTGGGGAACAAGAAGATACCATCTGAGGGAGCCTGCCTTCATTTACGCTGCCTACTTATGTTCCTCTAACCTCATCTTGTGTGTTGTGTGTGTGTGTGTGTGTGTGTATGCATGTGTGTGTACATGCGCATGAGCATACCTGCATGTGTGTGTTATTGGCATGAATGTGTAGTGTGTTTTTATATGTGTAGGTGCACATGTGAATGGGTATATGTTCGTATGTGTGTATGTGCATGTAGAGACCCCATGTTGATATTGGTTGTCTTTGAAGACTCTACACATTTTTTAACTGAAATATGATTTGACTTGTCTAGCTAGTTAGCATGTCCCTTGTGCTCTCTGGTCTCTAACTCTCTAAAGTACAGGTGAGCAGCCACACTTACCATTTATTTGGGTACTGCAGATTTGAACTCTAGTTCATATGTGTGGCAAGTACTTTATCCACTGAACTATCTCCTAGCACCTATTATTCTTAATGCTATTAAAATTGATTTTATTTCCTTTATTTACTTCTCAGTATGTTCTTTGTTGACACATAGAAAAGCTTCTGATGTTCATGCTGGTTTTGTATCCTGCTACTTTGCTGAAAGTGTTAATATGCAAGTTTTCTACTAAAGACTTTAAAGGACAGATTATATTAGCTATAAATAGGGAAAGTTTGACTTCTTCCTTTCCTGTTTGTATACCCGGTGGAATGTAAACTGGTGCCAGCTGTAGAAATCAGCTTATAGGTTTTCAAAAATAAATAGAATTATTATAAGACCTAACTATAACACTTCTAGACAAATACTCAAAAGACTCTAAGTCTTACTTCTGACATACTTGCAATTCATGTTTATTGCCACAATATTCACAACAGTTAAATGGAACAATTCCTTTCCATTATGAGATGAATAGATAAAATGTAATATATATATATATATTATATATATATATATATATATATATATATATATATATATATATATATATATATATATATACCCAATGAAATTCCTCTGAAAAGATTGTTGAAATCATGGCATTCAGAGGGAAATGGATAGAACCAAAGATTCTTATGTTAGGTGAAGAGGTACAGATTTGAAAAGAGAGAATTACCAGAGGTTTTTTTTTTCTCATATATGGAATTCAGACTTAATTTTTCTATATTAATATACATATGTGTGGTTATATAGTATAGGTCATAAAACTAGAAAATGAAGCATGAGAGGAGAAAAGAGATCTACAGGGGTAAAATTAAGAAGTGTAATAGAATACATATGACATAAAGGGGTGCTTACTAGTTACTGTTTTATTACTGAGATAAAACACATTAATCAAGGCACTTGTGGAATAGAGAAGTCATTTGCCTTAAGGTTCCAGAGGGTAATAAGTCAATCAAGGTGGGAAAGTATGGCAGCAAGCAGCAAGCATGGTACCTTGAATAGGAGCTGAGAGCTCACATCTCAAACCACAAGTAAGAGACTGAGAAAATGAACTTGAAATGGTGTGAGTCTTTCAGCTTCCAAAACAACATAACCCTAGTGACATCATTTCCTTAGGAAGGCCATGCCTCCTGAAACACCCCCAAACAGCCACCAGCTAGGGACCAAGTATTCAAATTCCTGAGACTATAGGAGAATGTCACTCACTCATACCACCACGGGATGGCTAGTGAGGGGAGCAATGAAGCAGCAGGAGGGAGTCATGGGATCTGGGATGTCACTATAGGAGGAAGAACAACATGGAAAAGGGAACACTGGAGAGATGGCTTAACAGTTAAGGGAACTGGCTGTTCTTCCAGAGGACCTGGGTTTGATCTACAGATCCACATGTTGGCTCACAATTATCTGTAACTCCAGTCTAGTGGGATATGATACCCTCTTCTGACTCCTGCAGGCACCAAGCACGTATGTGGTGCACAAACACATGTGCAGGCAAAATACCCATATACATAAAAATAAATAAGAAAATGTAGTGAATGAAAATGCCATAATGAATCTCACTTTGTATGCTAACTTTTACGCTTCATAAAGTATGTGTATGTTCAGCATCTGCATATTTGTAAAGTTTCTGTACTTTTTTGTTGTTGATTTCTATTTTTATTTCTTCTATGATTTATAAAATAAACTGTATTTATCATTTAACATTGTTAAGATTTAATTTGCACAGAAAGCCAACACATGTGGTACATTTTAGAAGAGCCTCCTTAGGGTGCCAAGAAGAACACATATGCCATTCCAATTCACTAAATTATTCTGTAGGTATCATCTAGTCTTATAGTAGGTATCATATATTATGTATAGGTGTAGTCAAATGTTATATATTCTATGTATCATCTAGTTCAGATCTGACATTTCTTTGTTAATTTTAGTTTATATGATGTGATGTTTTATGTGGATTGCCAACAGGACCTATAATAAAGAGAAGGAGCCTATGGGCATGACTGTGAGGGATTATCTAGATTAGGTTATCCTCTGTGTGTGTCTGTTGTGCCTGTGAGGGATTATCTAGATTAGGTTATCCTCTGTGTGTGTCTGTTGTGCCTGTGAGGGATTATCTAGATTAGGTTATCCTCTGTGTGTGTCTGTTGTGCCTGTGAGGGATTATCTAGATTAGGTTATCCTCTGTGTGTGTCTGTTGGGATATATTGATTGACTCACCTGAGTTGGGAAGACTCACCCTAAATGTGGTAGGTACCATTTCATGGCCAGAGGTCCTGGACTGAATTTAAAATGAAGACACCTGAATAACAACATTCATCTCCCCCTGCTTCCTGATTGTACATGTACAATTACTAGCTGCCTGAAGCCCCCGTGGCCACAACTTCCCTGCTGTGTTAGACTGTACCCTGGGAATAGTGAGTCAATATAAAATCTTTATTCCTTATGTTGCTTTTCTCAGAGTATTTTATTATAGAAATCAAACAAGTAACCAATACAGATAATCTAATTACTGATGAGGATGTGGTATTGAAATCACTGATTATTTTTATAAGAGGACCTCTACGGTATTTCTGTTAGTGTTTATTATATGAAATTGAGAGCACCAAGACTTGGAATCTGTGTGTTTATAATATTCATATATCCTTGACAGATTAGTAAAAAATCACTTTTACTAAAATTTACTATACATTTACTAAAATTTAGCTACTGTCTTTCTATCTAACTATTCTAACTAATTTCGATTTGAAGTCTACTTATTCGTATACCAAAATAGCATGATTGGCTTGTTTTCATATCTACTCACTTGTTAGCTAGTCAACCATCCTTTTGCTCTTTGTCTGTAAGTGATTGTACCAGTGAAATGTGTTTCTTTGACACAACAGGACAGTTGATTCTAGTTTCAATCCTGTCATCATCTAGTCTTCATCTCTTCATGGGTGAGTTTAAGTTATTTATACTTAAAGTTGTTATTAAAAGATGTTTAATAGTTCTTGTAATTTTGCTGTTTTTCTTTTTGGATTTATTTATTTTACTATTTTCTGTTTCTTTTTCTCTTATTTTGCTTTACTGAGTTATACTTGATGGGCCAAGAAGAGTCCCTGCTGCTGCACTGAAGAGATCCATCCAGAGGGGTCAGTGTGTGCCTGCCCAGCCGGAAGGTCTTGGGAACGGAGTACAGGGCCCCTTCAGCTCCTGCTGCAGGGGCTTTTTTGTTCCACATGACACTGCCTCCCCCAAGCCTGCCCTTTTGTCTGCGAGGTCCTTGGCCCAACAAGAGTACCTGCTCCTGTACTGAGGAAATCCATCCAGAGTGGTAAGAGTGATTACACCCGGCTGGACGATCCCAGGAACGGAGTACAGGGCCCCTCCATTTCCCTAGACGTTTCTGGCCATTCAGTGGGGTGTCTCTCC
This sequence comes from Myodes glareolus, assembly GCF_982192425.1. NCBI lineage: Eukaryota > Metazoa > Chordata > Mammalia > Rodentia > Cricetidae > Myodes > Myodes glareolus. The sequence continues at coordinate 3,044,314 of NC_142047.1, read as the reverse complement.
AGCTATTGGCTTTCTCTAATTACCCCATCCCATCCCATCTCACCCCCACGCACTCCTTTCCATCTGCGGGGTCCTTAGATCCACCAGCACAGCCTGCTTCAGTGCTGAGGGGTCCTAAGAGAGGGCAGACCAAGAAAATCCCCCAAGTACACAGTCAGTCACAGCAAAGATTGGACGAAGACGCCAAGACTCTCCTGGCTGCATTTGAAGGAAGAGATGGGCAGGCTCCAGTACAAGAATTCTTCCAACAACCTGAAAAGCAACCTGAAATACTGGAAGACTTGAACATCCTATTCCAGAAGTAGAAGAAATCGACTTTAAACGTAACATTATGTCCTGTCTTTTCTTAATATATTACTGACCAATATTATCAACAGCAGTTCATTTATGCTACAGTAACATAAGTCTAAGGCATGAATAGTAGGTATTGAAGAAAATCCATATTTGGCTATGGATTTAAATTGAGAAATTTAGTTGAAAATAAAGATAAAGAGAAACATAAAAATAGACATTGCTAAATGCTTGAAAAGGCTTTAATTTCCCTGCTTCGCCCTTCTCTGCCTTTAGAACCTTGTCTCAGTGTAGAGTTAAACTGAAAGTGCAAGAAAGTATAAAACAGCAGAAATATTGTAATCCCATGTCTTCACTGTTTAACATCCCTACTTCATTAGAAAACGTTTCGATCTGCGAGTAGAGAGAATCACAGAATCTCTAGGTCCATCTAAAAGAACACGATTCTGGTTCATTTAAAAGAAAACACTACGCTATGGGTTCTCTCCATTTAATATTCTGTTGTGTTTTTCAGTAAAATGCTGACAATCTACACAATTTAATGGTCATATTCTGAGACAGATTATAAAGTTATTATAGGTCTCTGGAAAGAGGACACCAAAATATAATCTAGGTAAGAGTTTAATAAACATTTTTATTGCTTGTCTCACACAAATAAATCCACTTCTTGTGTAGATCTACACATAACGATCAATAACTGCCATGATAGAATATGAGAAAATAGATGGAGAAGCAAATATAAACCAGATGAATAAAGAAGCAGTGAGAAACTCAGAATTAGGTCCTTAAAACCTATTTAGAATAATGTGAAGTAAATGATGAAGTAACTCTTATTGAGGCTGACATGAGAAGGTGCCCATTTGGCAACTGAAACACCTAAGAGCCTAAGAGCTATTTCAAGAATTTTAAAGACAGTAGACATTTCACTCCAGAGTAGGCTCTTCCTCTTTCTTATCTTCTTATCATGGAGTCATCTACAGAGGCAAGGACTTGAATGGACGATATCGAGTCCACCTCCTCTTTTCTATCCATTTATCTAGTAGACATCAGTTCTAGAGTTAACATTGTCATCAGTTCTAGAGTTAAGATTGTCATATAAAAATGGAGATGATTAAATGTCTTTCCACACATGGAGATTTTCTGGACTTTAACTAAAATGCCTAATTTCTTAATTTTTTTAACAGTTTACCCTTACAAGAGAATATTCCAGAGATGTATTAGGGATAAACAAGCATCCTTTAAATATTCCAATTTCAGTAAGTCTTATTGAGAAAAATGAGTAGAATTAAATACCTTCAACCTTCAGGAAAGGCATGGCCTAGTTACAAACTTATGCAGACATTGAATGGTGGTGTTAAAATGCAAATATGTTATCTGAGAGTAATGCAATAAATCAATTCAGCTAGCTCTATGCTGGCAAAAATTTACTAGACCCTTCCAAGATCAAAATTCCAGAATGGACAGGGGAGGGGAGCCTAGACCCCACCTCTAGCTGAGGAGCTATTAGCAGTTAATGACTGTTTCCTAGAGGAAGAATAAGGTTTCTTCAGGGATGTTGCCCCTGAAGAGTCATTTATGCTCCAGGAGGTGGTTTACACACACACATACACACACACATGTAACATGAGAAGGGCCGGCTTGTTTGTGTTTTCCTGTCCTGCCCGGCCCCCAGCTGTTTCGTCCCAGAGAAAAATCACACAGAAAACTCTATAAATTATAATGCTGATTGGCCCTTTAGGTCAGGCTTCTTATTGGCTAACTCTCACATTTTGATTAACCCATTTTTCTGATCTATGTTAGCCATGTGGCTTAGTACCTTTTTCAGTGGGGCAGATTACATCCTGCTGCTTCGGTGATCTGGCAAGGAGTGGGAGGAATTAACTTCCTCCTCCCCAGAATTCTCCTGCTCTCTTTGCATCATTTCCACTTCCTGTCTGGTTTTCCCGCCTATACCTCCTGCCTGGCCAATCAGCGTTTATTTAAAACATGATTGACAGAATACAGAGAATTCTCCCACACCACTTCCCCCTCTTTTAAAAAAAAAAAAACCAAACAAAAAAACAAAGGAAAATATCTATAGTCCATTTTTGGGGAATGTGGGCATAGTATTTCAGGCTACTTCCAGCTGGTTGGGGGCGCCGACAATCTTATGGGAACCTAAAGAAAATTTAGAGTTATGATCAAGTCCTGACTGAAGAATCCTGTGAGTCTTGATCATCTCAGGCAGCAGTCTTGAACCTGTTCTGGATGTAGAATTCTGTCATCTGGGCCATCTGTTCCTACCAGAGATTGCTCAGGTGGTCTCCCTTGGTCAAAGATGATTTTTCTTAACTCTGAATAAATCCAGAGCCTCTCATTTTCTGTGGAAACAAAAGCAAAATCTCTTCTCCAAAGTAACATACCTTTTGACTTCAATTTTGAAGCCAAGGTATTTTTAAAATACCTATCTTGGATTAATTCTGCAGCATTTATAACAAAATATCTTTTAGCAGCTGTTGCTCCTTTTTCAGCATTCAAACAATTTAAAGAGAGCATAATAGCATACAGTATCAAGATTCTCTGTGTATTTCCCATCTTTACGTGGCTTTATTTTAACCTCTATTTCTTTTATTTTTACTTTTAACTTTTGGCTTTTTGGGACAGGTTCTCTGCATATCTTTGTTCTGGAACTCCTTCTGTAGACCAGGCTGTCCTGGAACTCCCAGAGATCTGTCTGCCTCTACCTCCCAAGCCTTGGGATTAAAGGTGTGCACCACCACACCCAACTACTCTCTTTCTTTCTTTTTTATTTTAAGGACTTTAAACCATTTAGAGGTTTTTTTTTTTTTGAATCTCTCTTTACTGTATATCTCTTTCTGACCATGTGGGTCTTTAATTTGCTAAGGAATATGGAGAAGACAACACTCAAAAGCTATTAAGGCATTTTAAGGTCCTTGCCAGGAAGCAAGCTGCAACAGTGTTTCCATAGTCAGGACGGTCTGCTTGAAAGAGTCAGAGTTTTCCCAGGCAGGACTGCCCAGAAAGCCGGCATTTTAAAACAGAGCAGCTTTTTTCCTGGAAAATCGAAATGTTTTACTCTAGTCTTTCCCAAGCTTTCTCAGGCTTTATGTGGTTGCAGTTATCCACATGGGCGCCATTCTGTAACATGGGGGGGGGGGACTGTTTGTTTGTTGGGGTTTTGTCCTGCCCAGCCCCCCAGCTGCTTAGTTCCAGAGAAAAATCATACACAGATCTCTGTAAGTTATAATGCTGATTGGCCCTTTAGGTCAGGCTTCTTATTGGCTAACTCTCACAGTTTGATTAACCCATTTTTCTGATCTATGTTAGCCATGTGGCTCAGTACCTTTTTCAGTGGGACAGATCACATCCTGCTGCTTCGGTGATCTGGGCAGGAGTGGGAGGAATTAACTTCCTCCTCCCCAGAATTCTCCTGCTCTCTTTGCATCATTTCCACTTCCTGTCTGGTTTTCCCGCCTATACCTCCTGCCTGGCCAATCAGCATTTATTTAAAACATGATTGACAGAATACAGAGAATTCTCCCGCACCACACACGTATATGGCCGTCACTAGGTAGAACTAGTGGGTTTTTTAAAAAGAGCTCATGAAATTAGAAAAAAAATGGTATTTGGGGGTCTGATAGAAGAGTAATTGGAGAGGAAGGAATTGGTCTGTATTTGATTGTAATAAATTATATGCATGTATGAAATTTTAAACAATAAAAACAGACAATAAAAATCTTCCAAGTTAAGTTTATGGGAGATAATTTCTGATAAAATATGAAAGCAGAAAGGAGATTATTCCAAAGTCTTTAAGAACATGGGCCATGTTCCATGTTCCCTGCTTGCTTAATAACAACTACCAATGTGTTGCCAGCCAATCATGCACAACTTTACAGAACACAGAAAATTGGAGATCTAGTTGTTATGGTGAGAGTTTTGAGAGAATTGGAGACATTTTCAAGCAGGATTTTAATGGCATGACCTTTTTCTTTATGTATTTCCCCCTTTTTCCAGTCTATATGATGATTGTGAATTGTGTTTTAAATAGAAAATCATGTATCATTAAAATAATGAAAAGGTCTACACTTTTCCTTCTTCATTGTTTAGGTTTTATGCATACATGTGAATAATAAAAATAAGTCTTTAAAACTTACATGTAATAACATGAACTTTGTTAGTGTTAAGTTCCCATTATCAGCTCTTATGTCTGAGTGTATGTATATATACCATGTGTGTGCAGGAGCCTGTGAAGGTCAAAATATGCTGTCAGATCTTCCTAGAAGAAGATTTAAAAGCACCTGTAAGCCACTATGTAGGTTCTGAGAACTGAACCTATGTCCCTGCAAAAGAAGGAAGAACTCAACAGCAGAGCCGTCTCTCCAGCCACTATACTTTGTGTTCATGTCACTATTTCAGCTAGTACATCCATTGCCATTTTCTCAGAGCTCTGGAATTTTCACCCAAATTTGTGTCTGTCTGTGTGTGTGTGTGTATGTGTGTGTGTGTGTGTGAGAGAGAGAGAGAGAGACAGAGAGAGAGAGAGAGAGAGAGAGAGAGAGAGAGAATGATTCACAATGGTTAAAATTTACTTTTCTGTTCTTTACATCTCAAGAGGAAATTGTAATTCAATTTTTGAATTTTGATCTTTGCTCAGGCTACTAATATAAGATAGTGTAACTCTCTTTTATACTTGGAAACTGGCCCAAGCCACACCTGTGAGTCAATTAGGCACAGTGTGCTGTATCACCATCCCTCTTTAGATATTATCTTTGGACCTTTGCATAACATCACCTCTGTGAAACGCACATTGGTGCACATATGTGAGACATGCCATTTTGTTATAAAGTAGACTTTGTGTTTGATGATTTCTGCCCCTCTATATGGTGATACTAGGTACACAGGAGGTACATGAAGGACATGAAAAATAAAATTATTGAATTTGCATGGAAATGCAAGGAAATGGAGCCCACCATGTTAAGATAGAATCAAAAGATAAATATTTCATATTTTCTCTCATAGAAAAAATATAATTTATAGTTGCATCTTTATATCGTTTGTATCTACTGCTATGACATGAAAGGTAGATAAGAACCATTTGGAGGGAAGTAGGGGACCAGTGGGGGGGTGGGGAGACAAGCAAAGATAATGGCTGAATATTAGTAAAGTGCATGGGACACATGTATCACATGTATAAAAACGTAAACTGCAGGTTTAAATTCGGTCTGAGTACTGAGACACTATGAGTAATTTGTCTCAAGACTTTCTATTTTTAATTTTATTTTTTTAAATATTCATTTTTATCTTTAATGTGTGTATATGTCTATTCTTGAAGGCTTGTATGCCGGTGCACACGTCCAAGAGAGAACATTGGATCTCTTGAAGTTATAGTTAGTGACAGGCATTTATGAACCACACGACATGGGTAGTGGGATCTGAATTTTGGTCCTCATGAAAGAGCAGTAATTGCTCTTAACCATTGAGCTATCGCTTCAACTTTGTATTCCAAGTGTAAGAGTACAAGGTAGATGGAATTTCCCCCTAAGATTATATATACTACCAAACCTACAGTTGACTAGAGGCTGTGGATCTCACATGACTATTTACACATGTTTCTGGTGCTTATCTCTTTTGGTGGTAGTTTATCATTATGAGTACAAAATGTTCTAACTATTCATTGATAAAAAGTATGTTCTAGGATCTTTACTATGCTCTGGGGATACAGTGTTGCAAAATATTAAAATGACAAATGCATCTTGTACTAGACAGGCAAAATCTTAATAGAGATATCTCTATTTTACTGATCATTTTGGAAAACAAGATTTCGATTCTGTTTTTATCACCATTTATAGTCACATACATATACATATATATGTGTGTGTGTGTGTGTGTGTGTGTGTGTGTGTATCATGCACTTATTTTCCCTTTTCCAGCTTTTTAGCTTGTCTCCTTTGCACTTTTACAGCATTTTCCTAATGTCAATTTCATTCTTCAAATCCTAAACTTGGTGAAAAAATTTTAAGATTATGTGTTTTAATCTGATGGATTAGAGTTAGCTTCACCCTCAGTGTGAAGTGCACTCATTTTAAATGTTGCAGAGATAAAAAATATTTTCTCACTGCTACAATATTTTGTTCTTTAAAATATAAGTTGTCTAGAATCCTATTTGTTATTGTTTCCTCAGTGTATAGAGGTTGGCTATGTTACTTTTGTCGACATCTAATTTTATATATTCATGAACATAAGTAGAGTACATGTCTTATTTTCAAGTGTATTTTTTTACATACACCGAGTCCGTTTTTCATATGGATGTGTATTCTAACAACAGGTACAGACTTAAGCTGTCCAAATTCAATTTGTTATCTCTTATTTTTAAAACCAAAATCGCATCCTTACTTGTGGTTTGTAGTGCCATGTCATCTCTTTATTTCAGTATGGTCTATCCTAAAATCTTGGGTATAATTTTGGATTTATATTTTTCTGTATGTAATTCTCCATGCTTTCTCTGCTATATCACAACCCTAAGTTACAATAGCATCCCCCATTTTTGCCTTCCTTTGCTCTTTCTCACATAACCTTTTAATTTTCTAACATGCAAAAGTTAGCATATTGCTATATATGGGATTCAATAACAGCACATTATTTTCAGTTTGAGTGCATTTATATTTATCTTCATGTTTGAATATGTTCATGTCTGTGTTAGACTCGATATGACCATTCCTATCTTTTCCAGTTCCTGCAGACAACATCCCGGCCAAATTTGTTCTTCCCTTACAACAAGGCCCTGCTTGTTACCATGTTGTTCCTATGCAGCAAAAAATCCTTCCCTTCTCTGTTATGATCTAATGTCTACTTATTTATTAAGGACTTTTCCCACATAAACCCCTTTATTCAGCCTCACTTTTACTTACCACTCCCTTTAAGACTTCCAGAAAACCAAGGATAAAAGGGTAATTTAATATTTTTGTTGTTGTCACTGTATTTAACTAGACCAGACTCTTTGAGACAGAAACTGCATTTTCTGTATTGCAGATGTGACACACAGCAGGAGTGCCGTCAGCTGAGACTACTTGACAGTTTGAAAGGCATTGTTTTCTAAATGGAGAAATTGATGTTCATCTGCAAAGGAATACAGCACTGAACACTCAGTGTTACTCAATTCTTCAGCTCCGGCTGACCAGACACACAAAAGACCCAATAGAGTCTTTGCTTCCCCGTGAAACTCAACAAGTCAGATCTCCAATGAATGCAGCGTTCTAAGCATTCTTATCTTCCAACTCCCTATGGAACACCCACTGAAGGCAGAGGCAAGTGGATCTCTGAGTTTGAGGCCAGTCTGGCCTACAGTATAAGTTCCAGGACAACTAGAGCTGTACAAAGAAACCCTTTCTGAAAAAGAAAAAGAAAAAAGAAAAATAAATTTCACAATTCTCCCCAAAACAACATAGTTAGGTCTGTCACATCAGTACCCCACTGCTGGTACCAACTTCTGTACTAGTTAGAGTCACTATTGCTATGATGAAATACCACGACAAAACAACTTGAGGAGAAAAGGTTTAATCACCTTATACCTCCAAATAACAATCCACACTGAGGGCAGTCAGGACAGAAACTCAAACAAGGCAGGAACCTGGAGGCAACAACTGATGCAGAGACTATAGAGGATTGCTGCTTACTGGCTTGCTCCCCATGGCTTTCTCAACATGCTTTCTTATAGAACCCAGGACACCACCCACAAGGGACTGGGCCCTCCCCCATAAATCACTAATTAAGAAATGTCTTACAGCCAAATCTGATGAAGGCATTTTCTCAGTTGAGATTCACTCCTTTTAGATAACTCTAGCTTATGTGAAGACGAAGCAAAACTAGTCAGGAGAAGTGATTTTTCTTTATACCTCAAAAAGGTGGTTAGGGATATGTGGAGGGGATCAAACCTAATACCCCAAAAAATGGAAAGTCATCTTAAACTTACTGGACAGTTTTTGTAGGATCTGAGTATCTCTTCTACCATAAAAAGTTCACTTCCAATGCACTACCTGGGTTTCCTGGTTGTGTTGTTTAATAAAGCGTTGTTTGGGCTCAAGAATATCTAAAACTGCCTATGCTTCTAGGAAAGTCTACAGCAATGATGAAGATTAGAGCAGTAAGCCCCTAAGGACAAGGGAAGTGGAAATGGGGCCAAACTGTAGAATGAAAAAAGAGTTGAGAAAATGAGTTTGTCGTTCTAAGCCGACATTTGTGGTTGAGAAACTCACCGACAACTCCTATGGAGAGGGGTGGTGTGGGAAGTCCTTCTGTCTATGTGTTGCTTTTATCGGCTAGTGAATAAAGAAACTGCTTTGGCCTACAGCAAGGCAGAACAGAGCTAGGTGGGGAAAACTAAACTGAATGCTGGGAAAAAGAAGACGGAGTCAGAAAGATACCATGGACCTGCCAGAGGAGAAAAATGTGAACCACCACCTGGAATTTTGCCGGTAGGCCACAAGCATGTGGCGATATACGGGTTAATAAAAATAGGTTAAATTAAGATGTAAGAGCTAGCCAATAAGAAGCTAGAGGTAATAGGTCCAGCAATGATTTAATTAATACAGTTTCTGTGTGGTTATTTTGGGGCTGAGCAGCCAGGAACAAACAGGCGGCCTCCTATAACAGAGGGGTTTCAGGAATATGACTTCAATAGCCATACTTCTCAGGTTTTGTGTGCAAGACTGAGACCTGTGTGTGTTTATGGGGTTGTTCACCTGAGCCAGAGATCACGATGAAGTAAAACTCTGCTTGCCTTCTCCACACTATAGGAAATTGTGGTCAACATGAGATACACAGCAAAACCTTGGGGCAATCCTTCAAGGCCCATCTGGTGCTCTCCCATATCCGGAATCCCAACTCATATTCTGTTGTCGAGGTCATGCTGAGACAGAGACAAAAAGAAGACAAAAAAAAAGTGATGGGAACACAGGAGAGCAAGAGACCTTTCATCCTGATATTTAGTTTGACTTTCCTTCTCAAAGAGTCAAGAAATTTCAAACACCACTGATGAAGCCAAAATTGACTACAGGAATAATGCATGCTTTCCTAAACATACTTCAAAGATATTAAAAATAACAGCTGTGCTTACTTAGGGCCAAAATGTGGGTAAATTTGAATTTTCCCGCATCAGCACTCCTCTCTCATCCCTAAACCTAAACAAAATACACTTTGTAAATCTACTTTACAGTTTACTTATAAAAGGAAATTCTTTAAGATAAAAGCAATATGTAGATCAGCTTGTATAGTTTTACTTAATTTTCAAACTTACATTTTAAACTTTGCTTAATCTTTAAATCTTGTTGGAAATTTTACCCTTTAATTAACATAACTTTATACCCACAAGATTCTATATACATATCATTTGCAAAGGCACCTAACCCTTGGGAATATCCTACTTTTTCTGAATGCCTATTTGTTTATTAACCCTCAGACTCAAAATCTATTTTAAAAATCTCTCTCTAACTCTGCTTCTCACAGGTTCATCCTGGAATTCTTCTCTGTAATGAAGTCAAAAACCTAGATATCCCTGAAAGATGAAAGGGAACTCTTCAGACCACCAACAGAAGCTACTGTCCCTGCCTTCACTGTTAGATTATCACTAGCAGATTAACAGGGACAGAAAAGGCAGAAAGAGAGGTGAGGCTGACCTTCAGGCATGCAGGTCATCTCAGACCTCACCCACATGGGTGAAAAAGCATACACAGGTCAGACTGGTGGAGGAGAGAAAAATCCCACACTGGAAGAAGTTGGCAGTTACCTTTATTCTCTCCTGTAGTCCCTTCCTTGCCTAGCTGCAAGGGAAGCTGGGAAGTGTAGTCTTTCAACAGGCAACTATCACACACTGACTAGACAAGTACTTAGCAGAGATAGCCCAAAATTATAGGACAGCAAATAAGCTCCATCATCACACTCCTCGGCTAGACGTGGGACAAGTGAGCCCTCAATAGAGTCTGATCAACAGAAACTCTTGAAGGAATTGGGTTTTAGGCTTGGATCACCCTAAGTCAAGTCCTCGGGACATGAAATGGGTACAGAGATCAATGGTTGTCCCCAAAACACTGAAAGGAAGGCTGTGGGGGCTGTCAGCTATTCATGGGATGTGATCTCCCCCTGAAAGACAAGACTATGGTGATTACAGGCTTCAAGGAAAGATGTAACTCTCACACTAGAATTGGACTATCCCAAGACACATGGATGTGTGCTAAGAATAGTCAAAGTCAGAGAGGTGAGTGGCTACAGGGAGGCTCTATAGGAATTTGGAGACTCAGGCTGCCTTCCACAATCTGTCACCAAAAATATATATCCAAGGAAGATGAAGACTCAGTCTTATTGAAGAGGGCATGAAAGTTGCAGCTTCATTCTGCCCATCAGGATAGCTTCCATACTAAGTAGGAAGCCAGAGTCATGTGCAGAAATGGAGGGAACTTGTGCCTTTAATATGGAGCTGAGTCATCTCCTGTTGGCATACACTAAACATAGTGATACAAGATTCTCAGACTGCCATGACTGAGTCCCTTTCAGTCACAGCCTACTCAGTTCTCCACTGTAGCCTCAAGTTTAAAGACTGATCCGCCTCTCTCTAGCAACATTGCTGCCCTCCACACAAAAACAATTTTGTTAGGGTTCACTGTTCATACATAAGATCATGGGGCACGGCAGTCAGTAGAAGAGACCACAACCATTTTCTAGGCCCTAGAAAACTAGAGAGCTATGTGGACATGACTACCAACCCTAAAATGATGGTGTTATTGCCTCCCCAGAAATGAACTGCTCTGTCCCAGTGATTACAGTGTCCAGACCTGAGTAATCATTTACACAGTGCCCACTAATGACCAAAGAAACTTAGCACGGAGCCAGGCATCCCTTCAGATCCCTTGACCTTTTGCTCTGGAATGCCTGGGAGATTCTAGTGGCCTGCGGCGAGATAAGAATAGAATGATGGTTTGTGGTGTAAACCACGGCTGTGGCTTCTGTAAAACTCACTATCACTATGGGAAAGTGAAGGAATGGTCTTTTTATTACTATATGGCAGGAAAGAAAGAAACAACTGAGGGGAGTAAAACCATTTTTCCTGCCCAGTGTGAATTCCATGGGTAGCTGTAATACACACCCTTCTGATAACCACCTTAAAACCTCACCTGAGAGGCCACGACCCCTCAGGAGCAGGCCTGAGCCAGATACCAGAAAGACAAATATCATATGTACTAACTCAAAAATCAAAGAAAAACTAGTCTACAATTCACAATACCAGAGAACGTGGATGACAAAGAGGACCCTAAGAGGTCACGGATCTAAACTACATGGGAAATAGAAAAAGACACAATCTCCTGAGTAAATTGGGAGCATGAAGACCTTGGGAGAGGGTAGAAGGGGAGGGAAGTGGAAGGGAGGAGAGCGGAGAAAAATATATAGCTCAATAAAAACAATTTAAAAAAAGAACCTCACCTTAACCCCCTTCAGCACGCTGGCTCCAAGGCTCTTGTCCTTCTGCTAGCAAGAAGAATAAATTCATTTAATCTAAATTTTATTTGAGTCTAAGTCTCTGGTTTCTCCCACTGGATTTGAACGCCACAATGGATTATATCTACATCAAATAGCCAAATGGGATTTCTGCAGCTCCTCTACATGTGTCCAGCTGTCAGTCAAGATATCCCATAAAACAGGCAATCAAGTCAATCTGACGCAGCCAAGCGTAATATACGGGAAGGTGCAGTGAAACCACACAACTAGCCCACTCTGTAGCAATACAGTTTATTTGGGGAGACAAACTGCTAGGCTCTCTTGGCAGGAAAAGCCTTGTCAGTGTCCCGGGGTCAGGTAGCAACACCAGAGAAGTACAGGCCAGGACAGCCTGGAAGTCAGCATGGGGGCTTTGATCTGTTGCAGTTGTTTGGATTAACCAGGAATGAAGTGCTCTTTGCCAAGGTAACTGATCATTGTGGGTGGATAAGGGAAGTAATTGCTTCCTGGAAAAGAGAAACTGCCTCACACGATTGCTGAAGAATGCTGTTTGCATTGCTATTTACCCAGGACCAATCCTTCTGTTTACCCAGTCAGAGCCCTGCCTGAATTGGGCCCAGGCTATCAATTAGGGCATTGTCTGCCACAGTGCCATTTTGGGACCCAGTATGGATCTAACACATAGAGAATTTCTTAGCAACCTGGCACTACTCTTGACTGTGACTGTACAAACCCTTTCTTAACAATGCACTTAGTAACCTGTGAGCCCACCTACATTAAAATGCTCATACGCTCCTCTCCAAAAAAGGCAACAGGTCACCCTAGAAGCCCTTTGGTAACTCCCCTTCTGGGGTTAGCTCCTTTTCAAATATACCCCTAAACATATCTTCGAACTACAGGTGTGGGCTCAATCCAGCATGAACTGATTTAGGTCCACATGCAGTAAGGCAAGCTGTTTTCTCTGGTGTGAACTTTTAGGGGAAAGATTTCCAGTTTACTCTCTTATGTATGTACATAATCGGACAAGCATATAATTAAAATAAGCTGTGTCCTTGGAAAGGATTATACAATACAACACAAGTCTGTCAGTCAAAACAGAGAACCATCCACATACCTGGCAGATTCATCCTCCTGATCTGGACTAAAGGAAACCTCAAACAACAGAGGCTCCTGGGCTCTCTAGCTCAAGCAGCCTCTCCTGTACTGTCTCTTTAAATAAAACTTCTTACTGTTTTGAGATTTGTGTGCTTTCTCAATTCTTTGATGTTTAGACCACAGTCTCATTATGCAACCCTAGCTGGCCTGGAATTTGCTATGCAGACCAGGCTGGCCTCAAACTCACAAAGATCTGCCTGCCTCTGCCTCCCCTGTACTAAGATTAAATATGGACCACATCATATCTGGCTGCTTTTTCAATTCTTTGAATAAGCAAGTACCTGGGAATGCCTGGTTCAGAAAGGAACAACAGCAACTGGTCTGCCTGGTGAGGAGAGAGACCCAAAGCCTCAGAGCGGCATTCCTCAACAGCAGCTGCTGGTAAGGATGCCACAAAGTCATGGCTGTCCTCCTTTGCTAATCAGGTTGTCTAAACCTGAATTCCAGGTCCTTAGTCAAAACAAGAGACTGAAAGATACACAGACATCAGGCAAGGGCAGAGCACACTCAGTCCATCCCATAACTGTTAAGACAAGAGAAGCCAGCCAGATGTAGTGGTTCATGTCTTTAATCTCAGCACTCAGGAGGCAGAGGCAGTTGGATCTCTGAGTTTTGGTCCTGTCTAATCTCAGAGTGAGTTCCAAAACAGCCAGAACTACACAGAGAAACACTGTCTGGTATAAAAAAATAATAATAATAATTAAAAAAAAACACAGGAGAAGCCACTAGTGAGAATAGTTGGTGGTCTGTCAGTTACTTTTTCTTGGATCACAGAAGCCCAAAGGGAAAATTCAGAACTATGTATAGAACTAGACATCAGTTCACTGCAGTAGGAGTTGAAATGTCTCAGACGGGGCTTCAGGATGAACCTTGACAGTACCCACAAGGTGGCGCACCAATGTCTGTAATTCCAGTTGCAATGGATCTGGTGCCCTCTTCTGGCCTCTGAAGGCACTGAATGAAAAATGTAGTACAAATAGACAGAAAAAAAAGGAACATTAAGACAGACTGTTGGGAGTTTCTGCAGCAGGATCTTCGGTGTTCTGCTGGAATCTTCCCTGCCCCCACTGTCGCCCTTTTGTCTCCTGTGTCCTTGGAATACCAGCTGTCCCTATTTCAGTGCTAAGGAGATCTATCCAGAGGTGAGTGTGTGCTAGCCGGGGCAGACTGTCCCGGAAGAGAGCACAGCCCCCCCTCTCAGTTTCTGGTGCAGGATCTTTGGTGTTCTGCTGGAATCTTCCCTGCCCTCACTATCGCCCTTTTGTCTCCTGTGTCCTTGGAATACCAGCTGTCCCTATTTCAGTGCTGAGGAGTCCTATCCAGAGATGAAGAAATGGGCAGGCGCCAATGCAAGAATTCCTCCAACAACCTGAAAGGCAACATGACATCACCAGAATCCAGGGATCATGAAACTAGAAGAATTGAACACCCTACTCCAGAAGAAATAGAAGAAATTGACCCTAAGCGGAACTTTATGAAAATAATAGAGGAACTTAAACAAGAGGTGAAAATCAGTCATAAAGAAATGGAAGAGAAGTATAGCAAAAAGATTGAAGAAATGAGTAAAGAAATGGAAGAGACATATAACAAAAAGTTTGAAGAAATGAGTAAATCCGTAAATGAAACCCTAGGAAACCAAGAAAAAAACAATCAAACAGGTAATGGAAACAGTTCAAGACTTGAAAACTGAAATGGAGGCAATGAAGAAAACACAAACCGAGTGCCAGCTGGCTATGGAAAATCTAGGTAAATGAACAGAGACTTCAGAAACAAGCATAACCAATAGAATATAAGAGATAGAAGAACGAATCTCAGACTCTGAAGACACCATAGAGAAAATAAATGCTCTAAACAAAGAAAACAGCAAATCCAACAAATTCTCATCACAAAACATTCAGGAAATGTGGAAAACAATAAAAAAAAAACAAATCTAAGAATAATAGGGATTGAAGAAGGAGAAGAACTGCAGATCAAAGGCCCAGAAAATATATTCAACAAAATTATAGAAGAAAACTTTCCAAACCTAAAGAACGATATCCCTATGAAGGTTCAAAAAGCATACAGAACACCGAATAGACTGGATAAAAAAAAAAATCCCCTCGCCATATAATAATCAAAACACAAAACATTCAGATTAAAGAAATAATATTAAGAGCTGCAAAGAAAAAAGGTAAGGTAACTTATAAAGGTAAACCTATCAGACTTACCGGACTTCTCTATGGAAACCATGAAAGCCAGAAGGTCCTGGATAGAGGTACTGCAGAAACTAAGAGGCCATGGATGCAAGCCCAGACTACTATACCCAGCCAAGCTATCATTCACTATCAATGGAGAAAACAAAATATTTCAGGATAAAAACAAATTTAAACAATACGTAGCCACAAATCCAGCCTTATAGAAAGTTTTAGAAGGAAAATCACAACCCAAGGAATCCAACATTGCCAATACTGCCTACAATAACTCAGACATCTAGTGACCCTTCACAAGCAAAACTCAAAGAAGGGAAACAAACACACTCTACTACCCCCACCAAAAAAAAAAGAAAGAAAAATAAAATAACCGGAGTCAACAACCACTGGTCATTATTATCACTTAATATCAATGGACTCAATTCACCTATAAAAAGGCACAGACTTAGAGATTGGACACGAAAACAGGATCCAACATTCTGCTGTTTACAAGAAACACACCTCAACCACAAAGACAGACACAGACTCAGAGTAAAGGGTTGGGAAAGGGTTTTCCAAGCAAACAGTCCTAAAAAACAAGCAGGTGTGGCCATTCTAATATCTAACAAAATTGACTTCAAACTGAAATCAATCAGAAGAGATGGAGATGGACATTTCATACTCATAACAGGAACAATTCTGAAGTCTCAATCCTGATTATCTATGCCCCTAATATAAAGGCATCCACTTATGTAAAAGAAACACTTCTAGAACTCAAGGCAGTCATCAAACCACACACACTAATAGTAGGAGACTTCAACACACCTCTCTCACCAATGGACAAGTCAATCAGACAGAAACCTAACAGAGAAATAAGAGAATTATTGGAGGTATTAAATCAAATGGACTTAACAGACAACTATAGAACATTCCACCCAAATAGGAAAGAATATACCTTCTTCTCTGCAGCTCATGGAACCTTCTCGAAAATTGACCACATACATACTCAGTAACAAAGCAAACTTCCACAGATACAAGAAAATATTTGTAACCACCTGTGTCTTGTCAGATCACCATGGATTAAAGTTAGAATTCAACAACAATGCTACCCCCAGGAAGCCAACAAACTCATGGAAACTGAACAGTCAACTACTGAATCACCTCTGGGTCAAGGAAGAAATAAAGAAAGAAATTAAAGTCTTCTTTGAATTCAATGAAAATAAAGACACAATATACTCAAACCTATGGGACACTATGAAAGCAGTGCTAAGAGGAAAGTTCATAGCACTAAGTGCCCAATTAAAGAAAATGGAGAAAGCACACATTGAAGACTTAGCAGCACACCTGAAAGCTCTAGAAAAAAAAAGAAGCAGATTCACCCAGGAGGAGCAGAAGACTGGAAATAATCAGACTGAGGGCTGAAATCAACAAAATAGAAACACAGAAAACAATTCAAAGAATCAATGAAACAAAAAGCTGGTTTTTGGAGAAAATCAACAAGATCGACAAACCCCTATCCAAACTAATCAAATGGCAGAGAGAGAACTTGCAAATTAATAGGATCAGAAATGAAAAGGGGGACATAACCACAGACACCGAGGAAATTCAGAGAATCATTAGATCTTACTACAAAAGCCTGTATGCCACAAAATTGGAAAATGTAAAAGAAATGGACATTTAGTTGAACCAAGACCAGGTGAACAATCTAAATAGACCTGTTAGTCGTGAAGAATTACAAGTTGTTATCAAAAATATCCCTACCAAAAAAAGCCCAGGACCAGATGGTTTCAATGCAGAATTCTACCAGAACTTCCAGGAAGAGCTAATACCTATACTCCTTAATGTATTTCTCAATATAGAAAGAGAAGAGTCATTGCCAAACTCCTTTTATGAAGCTACAGTTACTCTGATACCATAACCACACAAAGACAC
Source organism: Myodes glareolus (assembly GCF_982192425.1). Lineage (NCBI taxonomy): Eukaryota > Metazoa > Chordata > Mammalia > Rodentia > Cricetidae > Myodes > Myodes glareolus. The sequence continues at coordinate 3,027,284 of NC_142047.1, read as the reverse complement.
AACCAAGAAAGAGAATTACAGGCCAATTTCACTCATGAACATCGACGCGAAAATTCTCAATAAAATACTGGCAAACCGAATCCGAGAACACATTAGAAAAATTATCCATTATGATCAAGTAGGCTTCATCTCAGAAATGCAGGGCTGGTTCAACATACGCAAATCTATCGATGTAATCCATCATATAAATAAATTGAAAGAAAAAACCATATGATCATTTCATTGGATGCTGAAAAAGCATTTGACAAAATTCAACACCCCTTTATGATAAAGGTGTTGGAGCGATTGGGGATACAAGGATCATATCTAAATATAATAAAAAGTTATTTACAGCAAGCTGACAGCTAACATCAAATTGAATGGAGAGAAACTTAAAGCCATTCCACTAAAATCAGGAACACGACAAGGCTGTCCACTCTCTCCACTACAATCAGGAACACGACAAGGTTGTCCACTCTCTCCATACCTCTTCAATATAGTGCTTGAAGTTCTAGCAACAGCAATAAGACAACATAAGTGGATCAAGGGGATTCGAATTGGAAAGGAAGAAGTCAAACTTTCATTATTTGCAGATGATGTGATAGTGTACATAAGCAACCCCAAAAACTCTACCAAAGAACTCCTACAGCTGATAATGTGGCAGGATACAAGATCAACTCCAAAAAATCGGTTGCCCTCCTATACACAAAGGATAAAGAAGCAGAGAGGGAAATCAGAGAAACATCGCCTTTCATGATAGCCATAAATAGCATAAAATATCTTGGGGTGACTCTAACCAAGGAAGTGAAAGACCTATTTGACAAGAACTTTAAGTCTTTGAAGAAAGAAATTGAGGAGGATACCAGAAAATGGAAAGATCTCCCTTGTTCTTGGATTGGGAGGATCAACAGAGTAAAAACGGCAATTTTACCAAAAGCAATCTATAGATTCAATGCAATCCCCATCAAAATCCCAGCAAACTTCTTCACAGACCTTGAGAGAACAATAATCAAGTTAATATGGCAAAACAAAATACCCAGGATAGCCAAAACAATCTTATACAATAAAGGAACTTCTGGAGGCATTACCATCCCTGACTTCAAACTCTATTACAGAGCTACAGTATTGAAAACAGCTTGGTATTGGCATAAGAACAGAGAAGTCAACCTACAGAATCAAATAGAAGACCCAGATATTAACCCACAAACCTATGAACACCTGATTTTCGACAAGGGAGCTAAACGTATACAATGGAAGAAGGAAAGCATCTTTAACAAATGGTGCTGGCATAACTGGATGTCAACCTGTAGAAGAATGAAAGTAGATCCATATCTATCACCATGCAAAAACTCAAGTCCAAATGGATTAAAGACATCAACATTAATCCGACCACTTTGAACCTGATAGAAGAGAAAGTGGGAAGTAGTCTACAAGACATAGGCATAGGAGACCACTTCCTAAGTAGAACCCCAGTAGCACAGACAATAAGAGAATCGATGAATAAATGGGACCTCCTGAAACTGAGAAGCTTCTGTAAAGCAAAGGACACTGTCATTAAGACAAAAAGGCTACCTTCTGACTGGGAGAAGATCTTCACCAACCCTTCATCAGACAAAGGTCTGATCTCCAAAATATACAAAGAACTCAAGAAACTAGACACTAAAACTCTAATTAACCCAATTAAAAAATGGGGTACTGAACTGAACAGAGAATTCACAACAGAAGAACTTCGAATGGCCAAAAGACACTTAAGGTCATGCTCAACCTCCTTAGCGATCAGGGAAATGCAAATCAAAACAACTTTCAGATACCATCTTACACCTGTCAGAATAGCTAAACTCAAAAACACCAATGATAGCCTATGCTGGAGAGGATGTGGAATGAGGAGAACACTCATCCATTGTTGGTGGGAATGCAAACTTGTGCAGCCACTGTGGAAATCAGTGTGGTGCTTTCTCAGGAAACTGGGAGTCAACCTCCCTCAGGACCCAGCAATTCCACTCTTGGGAATATGCCCAAGAGAGGCTCTATCATACTACAAAAGCATTTGTTCTACTATGTTCATAGCTGCACTATTTGTAATAGCCAGAACCTGGAAACAACCTAGGTGCCCCTCAATGGAAGAATGGTTAAAGAAGGTGTGGAACATATACACATTAGAGTTTTACTCAGTGGTAAAAAACAATGGCATCTTGAATTTTGCATGCAAATGGATGGAAATAGAAAACGCTTTACTGAGTGAGTTAACCCAAACCCAAAAAGAGGAATATGGTATGTACTCACTCATAAATGGATTCTAGCCTTAATTAAAGGTCTTTGAGCCTATAATTCATGATCCTAGAGAAGCTAAATAAGAAGGTGAACCTGAAGAAAATCATATAGTTATCCTCCTGGATATTGGAAGTAGAGAAGATTGCCAGGCAAACTTGGGTGCACGGGGGGGGGGGGGTGGAGGAATGGAAGTAAGAGGAGAGGGCTAGAGAGAAGAGAGAGGGGGAGGATTGGGGATAGCTTGGGGGAATGGGATGGAGGGGAGGGAGGAAGGATGGTTATGGGAGCAGGGAGGTATATATCTCAACTAAGGGAGCCATTTTAGGGTTTACATGAGACTTGATTCTGGAGGGGTTCCCAGGTCCATGGAGAGATCCCCAAATTGTTCTCTGGACAGAGGAGAGGGTGCCTGAACTGGCCTTGGTCCATAACCGTACTGATGAATATTTTGCATATCACCATAGAACCTTCATCTGGCGATGGATGGAGATAGAGACAGAGACACACATTGGAACACTGGACTTAACTCCCTAGGTCCAAATGAGAAACAGATGGAGGGAGAACATGAGCAAGGAAGGCAGGATCAGAGGGAACCTTCATCTGACGATGGATGGAGATAGAGACAGAGACCCACATTGGAGCACCGGACTGAGCCCCCAAGGTCCAAATGAGGAGCAGAAGGAGGGAGAACATGAAAAAGGATGTCAGGACCGCGAGGAGTGCGTTCACCCACTCATACATGGGGACTGATCTAATGAGAGCTCACCAAGGCCAACTGAACTGGGACTGAACGAGCATGGGATCAAACCGGATTCTCTGAATGTGGCTGACATGGGGGCTGACTGAGAAGCCATTGACAATGGCACTGGGTCTTGTTTCGTCTGCATGTACTGGCTTTTTGGGATCCTAGTCTGTTTGAATGCCCACCTTCCTAGACCTGGAGGGAGGGGGCAGGACCTTGAACTTCCCACAGGGCAGGAAACCCTGACTGCTCTTAGGACTGGAGAGGGAGGAGGAGAGGGAGTGGGGGGAATGGGAGGGTATTGGTAGGAGGGGAGAAAGTGGAAATTTTTATAAATAAATAAATAAGTAAATTTTTAAAAAAGACAGACTGTTGGAAAATTATTAAATGAGTTACTAGTGACTAGTGCCTGAAGAGGAAGACAGGTTCATGCTTGCGTCTCTGAAGAGAGGCAGAAGTGAGAGTTTCTTCTTTACACGTTTCTGAGGACGGAAGTGGTTTCTCAACCGCAGGCTGATTCCCAGGCCAGCGGAGGCAGGAGTAGGAAACCCGCTATGTGGCCACCAATACCCACACTGATGTAAATTTTTCTCACAAAATGAGAGATACTGGGACCTGAGACTCTCTTGGCTGGAGAATTATGTTGTTTTTATCTGAGGCGCAGTAGCTGCACCTGGCCTTAGCTGCGGACTGCACCTCTGCAGTCACCACTGCCTCGCTGCTGATGCCACGGCCTGAGGGGCCTTTGCCTCCTGCTGCCACCTCAGCTGCCTCCATGTAAACAGGCAAATCTTTTAACTTTCTTTTTACTTCATAAGCAAAGACATGGGAGCCAAAGTCTGTTAGCTCAGGGAGGCAGAGAAAGCAACTGGCTGACCTTCCTTCTCCACTACCATCCCAGAAAGAGAGTTTTCACCTGTCCCATCTGGAGAAAAACAGAAAACAAACTTTTTTTAAAAAATGAACAAAAATTATAATTTAATAAAATTACTTTTTAAAAAATGAACAAAAAACGAAAAAATAAAAGAAACCCAACTCCTCCAAATGAATGCCCCTCCTTTCTACTTCCTGTGCCTCCCCCCTTCCCACATTCCAATTCCCCTCACACTCTATGGTTACTGGTTGCCTGCTCTGCCTCTTGGCCTGTGGTTGATTTTACTTAAATAACACAATCTCAGGGTTCACAGTGTGATCAATTATCCCTCAACAGACTTTGGCAATGTCTTACTACAGGTTGTTTGTATGGCTCTATGAAAAAAGAATGGCTTCTGCTTGTGAAATTATCTAGCTCAAGTGGGAAGGAAACACAGAACATACAACAAACCTGAGAAGCTCACGCTCCTTCCAGATAGCTACCTGAAACAGGAGGATATGAAATGCATATTTGGAGGCTGTGTACACATATAAAGATTGTCCCTTTGCTAACTGGGCACACAAGTAAGGACTGCTGATGAGTGGTGGGCAAGGAGTGCCTGTGTCTCCACTACCCCAGTGTCCGATACTATGGCATACCCTGCTCTATGGGTCCCTCACATAAAAAGGAGCTGCCATCTGTGTACCAGGTATATGTGGCCTGGGACAGTTTGCCCTCCTGTATATGTGAGGAGTGGGGCAGTAGATCCTCTAAGGTTTCTATGCAGGAGTGAGATGGGGAGTAATTAATGTTAGGTTGAGCTAGGAGATTTGAGATATTAATAGGTGGGCAGCATTGGAAAGTGAGTGTGGCATCTTCTACTAGTGCCACCTGGAGAGAAAGAACTCGGGAAGGGGGTAAGCCTTTGTAAGTTAAGAGATGGGACAGATTGTGGTGGGAGATGACAGTGGTGGGCGGCCCAAAGATTAGTTTCTTTGACTCACGAATAAGAAACTCAGCAGGCACTAAAGCACATATGCAGGGTGCCCAGCCCTGAGTGGTGAGGTCCAGCTTCTTTGACAGGCATGCTACAGGTGCAAAAGAAAGTCCCAGCTGATGTCCTAGGCCCCCAAAGACATATCCCTTCTTCCCTGCTGCATAGAGGGATAAAGGATGAGTTAAATCTGGGAGATGAAGAGCTGGGGCCTGGATAAGGGCTTGCTGGAGTCTCTGGAAGGATTTAGTAATGGGATGGAGAAGGGACTCATGCAGAGAGCTGAGAGCTGCCTCATATAAGGGGTGGGTGAAGAGAGAAAAAGAGGGGATCCAGGAACGCAGGAAGCCAGCCATTCCTAGGAACAATAAAACCTCTTATTTTGTAGAAGGAACTGCAAGGATCTGAATTAGCTTTTTTCTATCTAGGGTAACAGCTTTTTGGGTTGGGCTAATAGTTAATGCCAAGTAAATGGCTTGAGAGGTAGACAGTTGGGCCTTAGAAGGTGAAATTCTATAGCCCCTTTTGGACAGGAAATTTAAAAGAGCAGAGGTATCAGTTTTGCTGATCTCCAATGATGGACTGCAAAGTAAAATATTATCTACATACTGTATGAGTTTAGACTTGGGGAGAGACAGCGAGAGTAGATCAGAAGCTAAAGCCTGACCAAACCGGTGTGGGCTGTCCCAGAATCCCTGGGGAAGGACTGTCCTGGTGAGCTGTGTGGAGAGGTGAGTGCCAGGGTCAGTCCAGGCGAAGGCAAAGATGTTTTGAGATTGAGAGCTGAGAGGAACAGAGAAAAAAGCATTCTTGAGGTCCAGAACTGAGAAGTGGGAGGTTCCTGGAGGAATAGCGGAAAGTGTGTAAGGGTTGGCTCTACAGGATGAAGAGGGACCACTGAGGAGTCAATGAGCTGGGGGTCTTGAACCACGCAGTAGGTTCCATTTGGTTTTTTAACAGCAAGTATAGGGGTGTTAAAAGGAGAAGAGGTGGGGCGAAGTAGCTTTTTTCTTAAAAGGTCAGAAATGATAGGCTTAAGTCCCCTAAGGCTCTGGAGAGAGAGGGGTTCCTGAGCTTGGGTAATGTACTTAGTAGGGTCTTTTCGTTAGATAACAATGGGTGAATGGTGTTTAGCAACAGAGGGGTTTAGGGTGTCTCAGACTTGGAGTTTTACCTGAGAGGCTGGTAGCGGAAAAGACACATTGGGGCTGGGAGGTTGGCAGGCTAGAAGAGGAGGAGGGGAGCTGCTGGCGAGTGTGGAGTAAGGTGAATGGGAGGAGTAAACGAAATGGAAGCTCCGACTTTTGCTAAAAATCTGTTCCCATAAGAGGTACTGGGCAAGCTGGAATGACTAAAAATGAATGAGTGAGATAAATACCCCAAAAAACACAGTTAAGTGATGGGGTCTGCTGAGGTAGATAAGGTTGTCCCCCTACCCCAACATTAGGGAAACAAGAAGGAGAGGTAGGCCCCCAGAATTCCCTCAGTACCAAATATGTGGCTCTGGTGTCTAAGAGAAAGGAGATGGACCATCCTGATACCATGATGCTTACCCGTAGCTCTCTGTTAGACGGTTGTGGTTGGGTCAAAGGAGCCCGGGCAGCCTCACTCGTCCATGCCAGACCTAGAAGGTCAACTTGGAAATTTTCTGAGTTGTGCATGAGGACAATCGACTGCCCAATGTCCTTCCCTATGGTATCTTGGACAACGTCTTGTGAGACCAAGATGAGGATTAGGACATGCTCAGGTCCAGTAACCAGTTTACCAGCCCTGAAGGGCAAGGGAGCAGCACGGACAGCACGGGTTGGGAGGTCTGTCGCCTCAGCAGGTCGGAGGGCCATGGCTAGCACGTGACAGTGATTGGCATTCCTCGCATGGTACACCTTAAAAGCCAACTCTAAGACTTCTGCCTGAGGGGAAAGGGGCCTTTCTCCAGACTTCTAAGTTTAGCCTTAATGTCAGGTAGCACTGAGAAAAAAAAAAAAAAATGAGTCATGAGGAACTGTCTGCCTTCCGTGGTTTCTGGATCTAAGTTAGTATACTGTAACAGGGCTTTAGTGAGGCGTTCCAAAACTGCAGAAGGATTTTCCTTCGTATTTTGAATAACCTCTGAGAGCTTAGTATAGTTTACTGGCTTGAGGACAGCCTTTCGGAGACCTGCCCGGAAGCAAGTCAGAAACTGGTCCTTAGCTAAAATGCCACCTGGAGTGTTTTAGTCCCAGTGAGGTTCCTGCTCTGGAGAGCCTCTGCCCCCGGAAGGTGTGTTGCATGAGTTTGGTGAATCTCATCTGCATGTAGTCTGACCTGCTTCCTAACTCACCTGCGTTCTTCAGGAAGTAGGTTATTAGATAGAATCATATAGATATTATGAAAGGTGAGATTATAAGAGTGGGTAATATATTGGAATTTCTTAAACTTATGAAAGTAGTAGAGTTAGACTTATAGGACCCCAGTTTTTGCTCTATATGGGAGAGTTCTGAGACGGAGAAAGGAACTTGTACCCTAATCAATCCATCTACGCCAGCCACCTCTCACAATGGGAGAACTTCAGCCAGCTCGGCTTGGTCAGGGTTGAGTTCCATAGCAGCACGTGAGCCTAAGAGAGGAGGGGTAAAGGTAGGTGCCGGAGCTGGGTGACTACTGCGGCCAGGGAGAGGAAGAATGATCCAGTGGGGCTGATGGAGTAGTTAGTGGGGGGGGGGGGGAGAGCCGAAGAGCAAGCAGAGGGAGGTGGAGAGGCAGAAGTATCTGTTGAGGTCAGGAAGGTGTGGATTCCTTAGTGGGGCCCAGAGCAGTAGCTGAAGGAACTGGGGTAGGAGCTGAAGGAACTAGGGTAGGGACTGGGGCTGAAGGAATGGAGGGGTAGTTGCCTGCTGAGGTTGAAAAGGTAGGGGTTCATTAGTTGGGTCCAGAGCGGAAGTGGAGAATTCTTCCAGTACAGACGGCACAGCCAGGAACATGTGAGCAGGCAAACAACTTGCAAGGACAGAGGGCTTCAGCTTAGAGCTTAGATAGTAAAAGGCCTGTATGTAAGGAAACTCCTTCCATCTGCCTGTGCACTGACAGTAGTTAGAAAGCTCCTGGAAAATTTCTGGATCAAAGGTGCCATTAGGCGGCCACTTTAGATTGCCATCTAAATTGTAACAAGGCCAATTTTTTGAACAAAGATGGACAAGTGTGGGAATCTGTAGGGTATTAAGGTCTGGGGTTTCAGGGCCTCTAAAAGGCATCCCAGAGTGGAGGCTGCATTGATGGGCTTGGATGGCTTGCTACCCGTAGCTGAAATTGTGAAAACCCATGAAAAATGGCAAAAAAAAAAAAAAAATACAAGGCCTACAGCGAGACGTCTGTCCACTATAGATGGAGTGTGAATCGACAGTGCGAACACCACAGAACCCATGGGAGAGCATCCTCCACTCCTGGGTGGGGTGTCCAATCAGAGTGACTCAGAAGCCAGAGAGACCAAAGACCACTCCAAGAGGCCTTTCATGGTGGGGAAAGAAAAGGAGAGGAGAGGAGAGGGGAGGGGAGGGGAGGGGAGGGGAGGGGAGGGGAGGGGAGGGGAGGGGAGGGGAGGGGAAGGGAAGGGAAGGGAAGGGAAGGGAAGGGAAGGGAAGGGAAGGAAAGGAAAGGAAAGGAAAGGAAAGGAAAGGAAAGGAAAGGAAAGGAAAGGAAAGGAAAGGAAAGGAAAGGAAAGGAAAGGAAAGGAAAGGAAAGGAAAGGAAAAGAAAAAAGAGAAAGAAGAATATGAGGGACCTGGGCCCCAGTCGCAGGAGGACTGGCTCTGGGGCCATCCAAACACAATTTTAGCTAAGGAAAGCAATCCAGAGATGGATGTCAGCAAAGGGCTCAACCATAACCTTAAAGACCATAATTGGGGGCTGTCCCCCCATTTCTAGGAACACCAGAAGATTGCCAGAACTCAACGATCAATTCCTCGGGTTTGAAGAAGTGGTTAAGCTGACCAGAATGGGGGAAACTCACCAACTGAAGCTGGTATTGTACAGAGAAATCGTGCTCAGGCATACGGAACACATGGTTGCTGTGGAGAAAATACCCGGTTCCAGATCCCCACCCCGGGAGAGGAGCTCAGGGTGGGAGAGCCTCCCTAGTCTCATGGCACCAATAAAATTACCTGGCACAAGTAGGAAGGAAACACAGAACACGCAACAAACCCGCTTAGGAATTTATTAGAGGGGGCATGTACAGGCCTGGGGAATCGGTGTGCAGAGAGAGAGAGAAAGATGGCGCATCCAGCTTTTTAAAAGCTGCCTAGCACATGCACACAGGGGTTGACATGACTATATGCAGATGACACAGATGATGGGTTCACTCATGCACGCAAGGGCTTAGCTGAGTCATAGTGGATGTAACCACGCATGTGCGCAGGTGGGTCACAAAGCCCTTTAACATTCAGGCACTTCTGCCCGAGGGCTTGTCTGCATGTGCACGGCTCTAGAACCCAGAAGTATCAGTCTTATGTAGCTGAAATCATTACAACTTTTACTATGGATTCTACTATTGTACTATTACATTCTTACATATCCTAAAGCAAGACAGACTAATGCCACTCCAGTAACCTATGTAGCAGAATCAAAACAAACCAAAAACAAACAAGACAAAATTCCCAGCAAGCATTCTCAGAGAAGTTCTTTGGTAGGATCCAGCTTTACAGGCTTGATGAAGACCACCAAGGCACCAAGGGAAATGCCTAACATTCCAACCATTATAGATAGGATCACCTGATGTCCCTTAACCCAACACACAGCCATCCCATTTCACCAACACACCCCTAAGCAAATGTCAGCCAATCAGGGGTCCTGAACCTTAGAAACCCCCTCATCCCAATCTTTGCTATGATAAAAACCCCACCCCAATTTAGTCTATGGTGCTCCAACCTCACCACGGTCGGATGGATGGAGGGTCCAAGCTTGAATTTGAATAAAGGCTCTTTGCTTTTGCCTATGAGTGGTAATTTGGAAGGCATAATCTGGGCATAAAATTTGGAGGTGATCTGGGGTTCCCCAAGCCTTCCAGGACTATCACCCACAGAGCCTTCAGCCTCAACTGGACAGTAAGTTTTCTGTGTTTTCTTCATATTTTCTGTGTTTTGTTTCGTGTCTTTCTGTTTTGGATATCCCTCTGTAAGTGGGTCCAGAATTTGTAAGAGCCTTTAGACAATCTACGTGGACACATGTGAGGACCACGGGCAGAGAGAGTACCTAAGGAGGCATTCCAGGGCCCTCCTGTTCTGTATAGAATTGAATCCCTCTGGTTTCTGTAAATGCAGCAGACTGCACCACAGAAAGGCCGCAGGCAGCAGGAGGACTCTATATTGTTCTGTATACTGCTTTGTTGTTGTTTTATTTTCTGTCTTTTGTCCTCTTTCTGACTTATAAGAATGACACTGACGATATGGAACAGACTCCTTTGACTTTGATACAGAATGACTTTCAGGGCTTTAGAGATAGGGCCATAAATGCAGGGTTTGAGATTAAACAAGGATATATATTCCTAGAGGGGTGAGGCAAACAACCACTACCAGCCTTGGTCATTTCACTGAAAAGAGGCAGCTGCCCTATTGCTCTCAGCCTTAGCACTCGGGCAACTCGGGCCGCAGGGCTGCGGGGCTGTGATGCTATAGCAAGGCTGCCAGCCACAGCTTACAAGGTGCGGGTGTGCCCCGACAGAATTTCAAACACTGAACAGAGAATCTAGGGTTAATTGCTACGGCTGAAAAATTTAACAATCTTTGGCCCCCACACTGCATGCCGCCCCATTCCATGCTGGTGAACGGGGCTCCCGTGGGAGTTACCCACCTGAACTGGCTGAATTTGACTCCATAAGCCAGCGGTGGGGAATCATTGCCCTTGCTTGCTAAGCTACTGCCAGGGCTGTAGCAACACAGCCTGCTACAGCTCCACCGTGGATGCTTTGGTCATCCAGATCCCATTGGTCATAAATATCCGCCTCATTTAGAGGGCTTGGTTACAAATTATTAGTGGTTAGGATGAGAGGAAAAACTACTGTTGGTCTCAGATGTTTCGTGCTCATACAGGTTTTGTGGTTGGTACAAATTTAGAACTATTTGATCATATTATATTAATTCTGGTTAAAAATATTGCCTTGTTGAAAAGTTTTGTCTGTGTTTTCTGGTGTGTTTGTAAGTTTTGCTGGAAACATGAAGCAGAAACAAGAATGGTTTGGATATTGTTGCTGTCTCTGTTGCCTATGACAGCCAGTCACCGCCCACCCCTGCTGTGACTGTATTTATGGTCAGGGTTCAAAATTTATATATGAGCTCTAGCCACTGAATTTGTGTTAGCAGGAATCCAGATGTCTTTTTTATATAGATAATGTTAAAACTGTTTTATGCTGTTCTTTATTAGAAAGTTGGCTCCAGAGTTAGATTATTTTTTCCTTCACTAGACCCAGGCATGCTTATTTTAAAAAATTCCTCTTTGTCGCTCTGTCAGCCTCAGCCCCTGACACAGTGACAAGGAGAGGGAAAAAAAAAAGCAGAATAGCCGGAAAAAAAAATGGAATTGGTTTATATGAACATTCTGTACCTTGAGATCCATAAATTTATTTTGTTATATATGGTAAAAATCTGGTTAAATAAAAGGTTAAAACAGTAACACTAAAAATTGATAATTAAAAATCTATACAAAGATAATTTTAAAGGCATCATATGAAATGATTCCATTTTGAATTGCCATCATTTTTAATCAGCCACATGGCTGGTTGCCATCCTTGCTAGGGTTAAAGAAAATAATGTCATATAATTTCACCACCATCTTGATTAAAGGTGACCACATGGAATGGGCCTACTAAGGAGGCAATAACAGGTCTCCAAGATATTTTAGATTGGGGTGGATTTTTGTATGATAATTCATATTCTGCCCTAAAAACAAGATTTATAAAAGATAGGACTTAAAGCAATGTTTGTTTACTAAGGTCCTCAAGCTGTGCCCCAGTGCTTTTAGACACAAGAATGCACCTTGCTCTGGCAGCGAAACTTCATAATTTAAAAGTCACCCAGGTGATAATGGTTTAAAAGATATAAAGGGATCATAGAAAACAGCTAATGAGAGTTTACCAAGGCCAGTTGGACTGGGACTGAACGAGGACGCGATCCAACCAGATTCTCTGAATGTGGCCGGATTCTCTGAATGTGGCTAGCCCGGAGTCTTTCTGAAAAGCCATTGACAATGACACTGGGACTTGTTTCCTCTGCATATACTGGATTTTGCGGATCCAGTCCGTCTGGACACTCACCTTCCTGGACCTGGAGGGAGGGGGGAGGAACTTGAACTTCCCACAGGGCAGGAAACCCTGACTGCTCTTAGGGATGGAGAGGGAGGAAGAGAGGGAGTGGGGGGAGTGGGCGGAGGGGCGGAAATGGAAACTTTTATAATTTAATAAAATTACTTTCAAAAAAAAAAAAAGAACTACCTTCTCATCTCCATCAACTCTCAGGCACACACTGTGGGAGAGGAACTGATGGGTAAGAACTACCTCCTCGTCTCCACCAGCTCTCTAATGTTTCCTTAATAGTCAATGTTCCCCCAAATAAGCTATAAATAATCACTCTGAGGGTCATTATATAATATTTTTCTGTCCTACCCTACAGCATCCAGGATCAAGTACTATGTGTAGACAATGTGTATTTATAGTATATGATAGTATATGTTTGTTTACCAATATTAAGGCAATTTACAGCTGAATGTGGTGATAATTCCTGTAACCCAAGCAGTCATGGGACAAAGGCAGGCGGACCACCACAAATTCAAAGCCAGAATCTACTTTCAGGCCAGCTAAGGCTACACAGTGAGAGCCTCTCTTAAAAAATAAAATGATAAAAAGCAGTCATATGGCAGAAAGCATGCCACCTTTTTGCATCTCAGTTCTTTCTACGTAAAACACATAGCTTGAGCCAAATTGTGAATATCCACAAGCAGTTCATCTGAGTTCCCCAAAAGTACTTACCATGTATGGTTGAATGGAGAGAGAAGTATCATTTACTTAATGAAAACCATCTCTAGTTTAGTTGCTTGCTGATTCATAGCAGAATACAATTCTGTAAATGTTCTCTAAGTAAATTCATTTTTAAAAGTAACCTGACTCAGTTGTTAACTGTAGTGAGTGTTTTGTTTGGTGATGGTCCACCCTAGTCTAAGACGTATGTGTGCATCCCTTGCCAGCATCCGGGGCTCTGTATTGATGATGTTTTCGTCTGTGTTCCTCTTTTATACAACCTAGGACCAACCATCCCCAATATATAACCCCTTCGCTTCACTTCTCATTCCCATGGACCTTCTTGGTATCTAATTGTGGGAAGAAACACCTCTACTTGGTTTGCATTCATTCTGGGTTCCTTCAGATTTCCCTCTCCAGGGCCTTCTTGCCTTGTGGTTTTTACTAGTCTCCCTTTGCCTGTCACAGTGTATGCGTATCCCCTGCCCCAAAACCAGTGTGTGTGTGTGTGTGTGTGTGTGTGTATACACACCCAAAATACTAAGAAATCTCAGTAGGTCATATCTGTGGAAAAAAAGACCTAACCATAAAGAAGGGAAAGAGATGGCAGAAGAAGAAGAAAGAGGAAAATTTAAAAATAAAAGGAATAGAGCACAAGAGGAGTGGAGGAGAAAGATATATCTGTCTTGGACACCAGAGAAATCAATTCTTCCTTCATAGCCTCCTTTCTACTATGTATGGAGTCACTTTAGACTATAACAGCCCAGTAAAAAACAAAAGGAGAATAAAATGTTTTCCTCCATAAACTACAATAAATTAGTGTGGCCTTGAGAAACTATCACAGGTCAAAAAAATGCACTAAAACACATATGTATGCATTATTATGTACATGTGTAGATTCATACGTATGTTCATATATAGTTTGTTTCATATGTTTGTGTATTGTGTTCACATGTGTATATGTCATATATGCAAGTTCAATCAGATATCTGTTGGTTACTATAAAGGTATATTGCCATTCTTGCACCTTTAGTGTTATCATGCTATGAGGGTCATTGTTGTGTTCCATGGGCATCAGAGATTGTCTCTTAGTTAGAGTTACTATTGCTGTGATGAAACACCATGACCAGAACAATAAACAGAGTTTATTTGGCTTACACTTTCATATGACTGTTAATCTTCTAAGTTAAGTCAGGGCAGGAACCTGGAGGCAGGAGCTGATGCAGAGCCATGGAGGGGTGCTGCTTGCTGGCTTTCTCAGTGTACTGAGTGGTTTTGTGTGTCAACTTGAGGGTCTCTGCATCAGCTCCTGTCTCCAGGATCCTGCCCTGTTTGAGTTTATGTCCTAACTTCCTTCACCGATGAACAGCAATGCTGAAGTGTAATCCAAATAAACCCTTTCTTCCCAAACTTGCTGTTTGGTTATAGTGTTTCATCCCAGTAACAGAAACCCTAACTAAGACACTTTGCCTGCTTTATTATAGAATCCAGGACAACCAGTCCAGGGGTGAACCCACTCACAATGGGCTGGACCCTCTCAAATCAATCACTAATTATAAAAATGCCCTACAGGCCTACCTGCAGCCCGACGACAGAGAGGATCTTCTCAGTTGAGACTCTCCTCTCTGATGACACTAGCTCATGTAGAGCTGACACAGAACTATCCAGCACAGCTGGGTAGGATTGTTGGTTCGTTTACTCTTTTATAAGGTCATACGGTGCCTTCTGGTACCATGAAAGCTAGTATTCAGAGAGAGAGCATTCAGATCATGCCTAGCTTGGATTGTCTAAGACCTATGTTCAGAGTGCAATAGGGGCTTACCTTTCAACTCTGGGTAATCAAGGGCAACAGTAATAGCCTATAATGTTTGCAGAGGCTCAAAGGAGAGCTTTTCATGCCTGGTACTGGGTTTTGTTTGTTTGTTTGTTTGTTTATCAGACAGTCTAAGACTCTTGGGAAGAATATGGTCAGCTTAAATGGGAAATTTTCATTTAAACAACAAATATTTAGTTTATACATACACAGACTTACATATGCACTATGGGTATTTTCAGGTAGATAACTAATAGTATAATTTCTTATGGCTTTTACAGGCATCCTATTATTTTACTCTTTGATCACCTTCTATATTTATCTTAGTCCCTGTCAATTAAAAGGGGTACATTTTTGCCTGTAGATCACTTATTCCCTGTTATTCCCCTATCCATTGTGACCCTTCCCCACAATGTTCCCTTTCTACTTTCCTGGCTTCTGCAGTTACTCCAGGTCATAAACTCATATGTGTATTTGGAGGTAGGAGCGTTCAATGAGGGAGAACATGTGGCATTTGTTTGGGGTCTGGGTTATCACATTTAGCATGATCTTTTCTAGTTCCATCCATTACCTGCAAATTTCATTTTTTCTTTAGAGCCAAATAATATTCCATAGTGTATACGTGTAACACTTTAATTTGTCAGTTGAAGAACATTTAGGTTGTTTCCATTTCCTACCTATTGTGAATAGAGCAGCAACGCACTTGACTGAGCAAGCGTTTGTGGAGTAAGACATTGGTTGAGTCCTTTGTGCATATGAAAGGGATGGAACGGCTGAATCATATAGAAGGGTTCTTTTGTAGATTCTCTGTTCTCCACACTGCTCTCCAGAGACAGGACCAGTTTGCTAGCTCATCAACAGCATTTGTTGTCAGTTATTTCATTGAGCTTTACAAGGCTGACTGGAGTGAGATGAGATCTCAAAGTTGTTTTGATTTGTATTTCTTTAATTGCTAGTGATGAAATTTTTAAAATATTTCTCAGTCATTTTTATTTCTTTTGAGAACTCTGTTAAGATATCAAGTCAATTTTTTGAATGATCTCTTTGGACTTGTTTTTTTGTTTTGTATAATTGGTGTTTTTATTTTTTTAGCTCTTTGTATACTGTGGGTATTAATCTTCTATTAGACATACAACTGGCAAAGATTCTCTCCTAGTCTATGGTTTCCTCCCAACCAAACTGATCATTTCTTTAGCTGTCTCGGAGCTTTTAGTTTTATGGCGCTCCACTTGTGGATAGTGGCCTTGATTCTTGAACAAAGGACGTCTTCTTCAGAAAGGACTTTCTAATCCATGTAGGTAGACACTGCCTTTGCTTTCTTCTAGAAGTTTCAGGTTTCACATCTAGGTTCTTGATCAATTGAAGTTAGTAGTTTTGCGGAAGGTGACAGAGAATTTCACTTTTCTGCTCACACACACATACACACACATTGAAGAAAAAGATGCCAAAACCTTGAACTTTAATTGTGGGTCCAGATGACTGAAATCAGTTGTGTGACTTACCTTCTTTCTTCTGAAATTTTGCCTAAAAGTATTTTTACTTTATAAAATGACATCTTGTAAAAGCAAATATATATATATAGATACACACACACACATATATATAAGCTGTATGATAATAAATAAAGTTACATTAATAGGCTTATTATTGAAGTATATAGTATTTTTTAATGTTTATTATTTATTTTATTTATTTTTTATTTTAATTTATTTTTATTTTATATATTGGATTTTTTTTTAAGACAGGTTTCTCTGTGTAACAGCTCTGACTGTACTGGAACTTACTTTGTAAACCAGACTGGTCTTGAACTCATAGAGATCCGCCTGCCTCTGCCTCCCGAGTGCTGGGATTACAGGTGTTTGCCACCACTGCTCGGCTAAAAATATATTATTTTTATCCTGATTATGTTTTCCCCTCCCCAAACTCCTTCCAGTTCCTCCTCCCTACCTCCCCTCCCATCTGAATCCACCCCCTTTCTGTATCTCATTAGAAAATAAACAGGTTTCTAAGAGATAATAGTAAAACAAAACAAGATAAAACAAAAATGAAGACATTGGAATAGGACAATATAAATAGACAGAAGGAAAAGAGCCAAAAAAAAAAAAAAAGCACAAATAACAGATACAGACACAGAGACCTATTAGTTTGTACTCAGGAATCTCACAAACACAAAAACCAAAAGCTATAATCTATATTCAAAGGAATTGTGGGGTGAAGAAAGAAAAGAGAGAGAAGAAGAAGGAGAGAGAGAGAGAGAGAGAGAGAGAGAGAGAGAGAAACAGAGAGGGAAGAGAAACTTAAAAATTAGAAAATAGATAAAGATGTTTTAAAAAGGAAGGACAGTCCAGAGTCAACATAAGGAGAGAAGGGGCCTGCAAAGTTGCCAGCCGTCTGTGTTCTGCTGGCCATCTGCTGCTGGGAATGAGGCCTACGCACAACAATAGTTAGTGAGACAAAAGGAGAAAGGGTCCTGAAGTGAACTTTGCTGGAGGAAGTTTCTATAAACCCCAAGAGAGACTCAAGAACAGAGTTGCAGGAATTGCCTGAGCAAGGATTCCCAGGAGGGCACAGAGAAGCTGAAGAACTTAGCAGGAAGCTCCTATGGGGAGACAAGGAAACTTCGGGGGGGGGGATAAGAACAAATGGAGCAAGAATTTCAATCCCAAACAGACTGATCACAGAGGAGAGGCGCCCTTTTCCGTGTGACAGAGGCCCAGTAGGGCAACAGGAGCATCCTGACACACTGGTGCGGCTTAGTCAAAGCACGCAACCCCAAGAACGTGTCATCCTTACCCAGTAGAGGAGAAGCAGCTGAAGGACAGAATGAGAGAGGCTCGTTCCAATAGAGCGAGAAGGGCAAGTGTCTTAGTAGAGAGATGCCCAAGTGGAGCATGGCAGGCAGGTGTCCCAGGGTCCTAGAGCTAGAGAGCGTACCAGCAGACACAGAGAGACAAATGGTTAGAGCAGGTAGAGAGAAGTAGCAGGAGAAGAGGCAAACTCTAGAATTTGGAGTCAAATTTGGTGTGTGGCAGAAGCCAGCAGAAACAAATAATCCATACGTACCTTAGGAGACTCAGCAGCTTGGTTCAGGAGGCGAGTCCCCTGGGGGAGCTCACATATGCTATTCCTGGTTTCAGCACCAGATGAGAGAAAAACTCAGGACATGACCACTCCTGGGTATGATGGAGGTTTTAACATAGGTCATGACCACTCCTGGGTATGATGGAGGTTTCTGTTGTGGATAAGAGGGAGAGAACATCCAGGAGCATCTAGAAGAATCCAGACTGAACGTGATCAGCAGAATAGACTGCACCATGGAGAGGGGAAGGCAAGAGGACAAAGAGAAGACCAAGAGGCCAATAGCAGAGCCAAGAGAGCACGTAGCCAAACTTTCTGAATTATATAGGAAAGAGAAGCTGATGGAAGGGAAACAAAGCTTGAACTGGAGAGGTTTAGGGGAGAGGGAGAGGTGAGAAGTGTTGCAAGGAGCTAGGACTTTGCAAGAGGTGCTTGTGTGCTGAGAGAACCTATTGGCCAGTGTCCGCTTTGATATATTAAATAGGCACCTCAGTTAGCCATTTGTGGGGAGAGGTCTTTTAGGCCTACAACACCCACCACAGAAAAACGCCTGTGGCCTTAGACAGCAGAGCATTCTTGAAGCCCCTGCCCAGCTTGGCTTCCCAAACCTTCTCATTGGTTCTTTGATTGAATCTAGTCCCTTTGGGAAGAAACAGAGGTTCCAAGACAGCAACATGTGCACAGCCACCTAGAGTCAATCCTGGTCAGACATGTGCCCTGTTGGAATCAATGCCCACCTAGCTGGGCCTGAGTTTCTCCACCAGCACTGAACTAAGCATTTTACAAGTATTAATTCTTTCAACTGACATAATCATCCAGAGGCATGGCAATACGATCTCCCTACTTTACAAAGGTGCAAACTGAATCATGAAGATGCTATGGAGGAAACATTGAGAACAATGAGAAACAAGAGAAGCATTGGCACCAATGCAAACTTTAGAGGCTACAAAAACATTCTTAGGGAACTGAGCTACCATATTTTCATGCAATTTTTTAAAATCTATATAGGAGATGACTGACAGTAAATTATGCCATGTAATCATGAGATTCTGAGTTGGACCCCTAGAACCCAAGTAAAAGTGTGGTTGTACATGAAATCCTAGCACTGGGAAGTGGAGACAGTCAGAGTTCCTGGGACTCACTGGCCAGCCAGCCTAACCCATTGTACATGAAATCCTAGCACTGGAAAGTGGAGACAGTCAGGTTTCCTGGGACTCACTGGTCAGCCAGCCTAACCCATGCGGAGAGCTCCAGGCCAGTGAGAGCTTTGCCTTAAAAATAAGGAGGATGATGCCTGTGGTAATTCAAACACATTTGGCCCTCATAAGATCAATGGAAGTGGCACCATTAGGAGGCATGGCCTTGTTGGAGGCAGTGTGGTCCTGTTGGAGATGGCTGGATGACACATGCCTTTAATCCAGGCCACAGTGTGGAGGCAGCCTTTGAGGTCTTTTTCTCAAGGTTCTCCCACTGTGACAGTCAGTCCATTTCCTGTTGCCTCTGTCAAGATGTAAGTACTCTCTCAGCCCCAGCACCACATCTGTCTGCATGTCACCATGCTCCCCACCATGATGGGGTAAATTTCTCTGAGCAATAAGAAAGCCACCCCAATTAAATGCTTTCCTTGTAAGAGTTGCTGTGGTCATGGTGTCTCTTCACAGCAGTAGAACCCTAACTAAGACAATGCCTGAC
This sequence comes from Myodes glareolus, assembly GCF_982192425.1. Lineage (NCBI taxonomy): Eukaryota > Metazoa > Chordata > Mammalia > Rodentia > Cricetidae > Myodes > Myodes glareolus. The sequence continues at coordinate 3,007,885 of NC_142047.1, read as the reverse complement.
ACCCTATGCTGCCTTCTGGCCTACACACATACATCACATATACACACAGGTGGTTCAGCAGGTAAAGGTGCTTACCGCACATGCCTTATGGTTTGCATTCAGTCTCCAGAACCCACACAAAGGCAGCAGGAAAGAACCAATTCCACCGAGTTGCTTTGTCCTCTGATCCCGAACACATGGGCTGTGGCACACATTCACACATATATGCTAGTAGTAAAGCTTTTTAAGTCACAGAGGACAGGGTCTGCTGTGTGATTGTGGAGCTGAGATCTTGTTGGAACTCAGACTATGTAGTGTCCTGAGTCTGGGCCTATGACATTGAGCAATGGCAGGCAGGCCACCGAGGGCACTTTCCTCCTCCACAGTCAATGTCATCAGAGTTTGGAGCTTTTGACAAAGACCTTCCCAATCAGGGGCGTGTAATGATGTATGGAGTCCACATATGATATGCAGGCATGTGACTCCTGTGTTCATCTTCCCTGACACGCCAGTGGAACCTGAATGTGGCTTCTGCCTCACAAATGGAGGAGGCTAGAAATGGAAGCCTGGACACTGCCTGGCCAGGTGGATCGCCTCTCTGAAGTTGCCACCTGCCAGCCCTTCTCCAGACAGCAGTCACCCAGTTACAAAAGTCCTGGAAAACAAAATGCTTTGAAATCAGTTGCTATGGACCCGGTTTTCCTGGGTATTTGCTGGGTAACATCAAGCAAACAACCCTACCTCTCCACGTCTGTTCAACTATCAGAAAGGGATCCAGTCCTAGGTTGAGTTGCCGGGAAGATCCAATGAGAGAACACAGGTTAAAGGTCAGCATGTGCTTCCCCTCCTACTCCCAGCAGCCTTTGCTGCTGAGCAGCTGTCAGGTTCCCATCAGTCCTCCAGGCCCTGACGCAGGCTGAGGATTGTCTCCTGAGTGACAGATTCAAGGAGGCAGAACAAGTACTCATTGTTCAGGGTGCAGGCTTCTCTGAAACCTGATTCTCAGGGCTCATTTTAGAGGTCAGGGGACTTAACTGGCATGAGGTTCTAGCCTCAGTCTCTCCAGGAGGGGCAGCCTGCTAACAGTTCATTTTACCTGCCCGCGGTTGCAGTTGTCTTCTTTGCTGTCAACCTCATTCTAGTGGCAGAACTGTGGGAGCAGGGAGGAGGGGAGAGAATGGGGAGCATGGGGCAGGCAGAGGGGAGGAGGGAAGCAGGGCATGGAGCTAGCAGGGGAGTGTCAGGGCTTAGAGGGTTGTTCTGTGCACATCTGACCCAGCTGGTCCCTGCCCACCCCATTTATAGATGGTGTTTGTTGAGATGGGATTTACCCAGAATCCCACATGGAGGACATGCAGTGGTGGTGATGGGCTAGGATATAACGGGGATACACTGGGCAGGACACTCAAGGTGCAGCACATTTTTCTTAGCTAGCTCTCCCTGTGGGACAGCCAAGGCGGTGACTATAGCACCAGGGAGTGGTTACTTCCATGTCTTATTCTACAAGACACAAGACCGAGAACACGCTCAAGCCACCCTCAGGGTGGCTAAGGGCTAGAGGAGCTAGATCTAGACAGGTAGGCAAGGTTCTCTCCACACCCCAATGGGGCCTAACCTACTTGTAAGTGTCCCTCTAGGGATTGTGGCTCCCCACTGGGTTCCCATTCTGTGGGCAGGGTCCTTCTATTCTTTGATCTCCACCTGCAGGCCCTGGCACCCTGCAGTGCTGACAGCCACTTGCCAAGCTGAAAACTGTTCGCCCAGATTCAAAATCCTGTCCTCACCCATGTAGGAGTCAGGTACCCATGATCCAGAACCTGCATCCACAGAGCAGTTGAGCTCTGTGCCCAATAGTTACAGAAAAAGATGGGTCCCTCGAAATTGGAACGGCCAAGAATGTGCTTAAGGTGGGCTAGCAACCATCACCTCCCTGCCCTTCCCTCTGCCTAGGGAGGGGCACCCAGCTACATAAACACCACTCATGGGGTCATTCAGGGTCAGATATCTGTGCCTCCAGGTGCTGTCCCCAACCACATCCTATTCCTTCACACTTCACAAAGACATACTGTTCTTGCCATTCAGAAAGGCATATATCCCCTGCTGCCCTTCTGTGGGCACTGTCCACCATCCCTATGGACTGTGTCCTGTGTCTCGGAAGGTTGAACAGCGTCTCTGCCCCCGCTCTCAGCAGACTTGCACTGCCAGGCTGATCACTCTGGCAATCCTCCAGCCACAGCCTCTCAAGTAGCCAGGACAATAGGTATACGCGCCTCAGCCAGTCTGGATAATCAACAATCCTTGCAGACACTGATGACATCACCAGAGCACACACCATAGCAGGTCCAGGTCCAGTTCCCTTCATTAGGTTTCATTCTCCCAAATTAGAATTTGAAGACACTGTCGTCTACAGGCAGACCTTGGCCCAGGGAGAAGCCCCTTCCACGGAAACACAGCAAACAAACATCAAGGGCACAGCTGCTAACAAACCAACTTTAATTGATAGTGTACACAAAGGTCCAGGCAGTGGAGCTTGGCCGGATGGAACCAGGCCATACACCTGCCTGGACAAGCGCCTGCTATACTCTCAGGTTTGGGGCTAGCGGGGAGTGGGGGTGTTTGCTGCAGGACAGAAGCAGGTGCTGAGCAGCAGGTGTTGCTGTGAGGACACAGTCAGGACCAGGCCTGAGGCTTGCTGTGCAGAGCAGGAGCCGAGGTGCATTACGGACGACAATGTACACAGCATCTATGGGTAACCTCAGTGATCACTGGGGGTCAAAACCCCTGCCACCAGGAGCTCCAGGAGGAGAGGGTACAACGCGGTGTGTGTGGACTCACACTTCTGGGCCTTGAAGGAACACTAATGGATCCCTATGCTTTGGGGTAATCGGCCTCATTACTTTGTGTGCATGCAGGTACCATGGTGCCTGTGTGGAAGTCAAAGGATGACTTACAGAAGTTAGTTCTCTCCCTCCACCATGTGACGTCAGGGATCAAACTCAGGTTGAACAGCTTGGCAGCAGGCACCATCTCAGTGGGCCAGTCATGGTGGTATTACAGGGCCTAAAGACCACATGTATTGAGAACTGAACAGGGCCTTTGGCTTTCAGGATCACGGTCATCTCTCACCTTACCCCTGCGTTGCGGGGAGAAGTGCCTAGCACAGCCTGAGCACCAGGAAAAGACCCACCACGTGTCTTCCTGCCAACCTATCCTGGGCTCGGCTGAGGCTCTCGGCTCCTTCCCTTCCTACAGCAGCTGTGTGTGCAAAAGGCACCGCAGTGGGCAGAGGCCAGAGCTGGGAACACACAGGACCTCTCGCTCTGATGCCTAGCGCACAGGAAGCTCAGTATCCAGTGGGTGCTCGACAGAGGCTCGAGGAGCTACAGCAGAAGCTGGTCCAGAGCTCTGTCCTGATCTAGCGAGGAGTGTGGAGGGGTCTAGAGTCACTTCCCCCAAAGCCCAGTCATCCTCTCCTGAGGGCAGAAGAGACACCCTGGCCTTCTGTGACTGTGGTGTTGTGGGTTCATTTGTAAGCTGCTGAACACAGCACAGGATTCAGCTGCATAGTCTGCCTGGGAGCAGAGAGGAAGGGGAAAATAATGGATTTGAACTGGCCAAAGACAGGTCACTGGGTTCTTACCATACAAGGACTTCATGTCTACTGCAAACAGAACAGGAAACAACTTCAAAACAAGAACAATGTCATATGGCGGAGCCTGGGAGAGAAGCCAGGAGGCAGTGGTCTAAGGGACATGGACCCATCACCCCTCCACACACACATACACACACACACTCTGTTGGCTCAATGTCGGGGTGGCCAGCGGCTAAGTTGGAGGGGTGGGTGTACACAGCTGGGCCAGAGGGCTGGGGCTGATTTCTCCAGAAGCATAGAGACCAGATTGATCCACACAGAGGAAGCAGAGGCCACCAGGGAATCTGGCTGTGACATCTGGCTAAGATGTTCTCATCCTGTGACTTGTACGGAGCATCTTGCTTTGACGCAGGACTCCTGGTCTGTCTGCATTCCTCCTACTCTAAGGACACTGAAAGCTTGTCTCAACTTGAGTTCTGACATGTCCCCAAATGTGTCTCTGTCCTACAACAAAGGAGCCATAGACATAAGAACTCACAGGAGGTGGCTAGGAATCAGGAGAACGGGCACAGTGTACATGCCTAGGGCCCTCGTGGGATGTGGGCAGTGGGAATCCTCAGCCACTTCCCTTAAGGCACTGCCCAAGCCCCCTCCCGATGTCCCTGCCTCTCACTGGATGCTACACTTGTCCCTCTCTCGGGCCTGACCCTCCCGTAGGACCTTGGCTTTGATGTACTTGAGGTCACTGTTGACACTGGGACGACGGGCAAAGGGTGAGACCATGCCATAGGCACCTGCGACCTTGGTGCGGCGCATGCAGAAGGGTCGGGGATGGAAGGCATCACCGTACTGCACAGAGATCTTATGGTGCAGTGCGGGGCTCATTTCGTGGGGCAGCTTGGCCATGCTGAACAGCACGTAGAACATCTCATTCACGTTCGTGTTCTTCTTAGCCGACACCTCAAAGTAGGCGCAGTTCTCATCCCCAGACACCAGCAGCTCAGCCTCCACGGCGGTGACCTGGCGGCAGAGCTCACTGTGGTCATTCTTGTTCCCACAGATCACCATGGGCAGCTCTGCTGCCTCCTTGGTCTTATTCTTCAGGCAGGACTTGACCTCTAGGATCTGCTTCTGGAGGCGCTTGACCTCATCAAAGGACTCCCGGCTATCTAGGCTGAACACCAGGATGAAGACATCTCCTGTGGAGGAAACAAGGTAATTGATCGAGTGACAGGCTGGCCTGGTGTCCCACTCAGCACAAGTTCCATCAGCTGCCTTTAGGAAGCTGGCAAACCCTGACCTGGGGGCTGCTATCAGTGTCCCCACTTGCCAGAGAAGGGAGCCAAGGCTCAGAGGAGCTTCTAGGGAGAGTGCAGCACACCGAGCTGGGCTCAGACGTGGCCAGTCCTCCCTGTTTCATCAGAGGACTGTGGAGGGCCCGTCACCCCTATGGGGTTACACAGTGACTCTCAGAAAACTGACACATGGAGGTATGACTGGCCTTAGCCACACCCGGAGCTGGCATCAGTACCTTGGGAGGAATTCGGCAAGCACTGGTGTCTGTGTGGCAGAGGACGGTAGTAAGAGGGGACCTGGGTTTGCATCTTACCTCAGCCTAGCAACTGTGTGACCTTGAAGGGTCCCAGTAACCTCCGGGAGCCTCAATTTCCTTCCCACATCATGTGAAAGAAGCTGCCTGCGGGAGGGCACCTGAGCTAATGCATGCAGAGCAGCCCACACTCAGCCAATAATGCTCAATAATGCTCACGGGAATGGGCACCTGCTGGGAGCAGAGCACTGTGTGTGCCTGCTGTTCCTCGGCACCTCACAAAACCTCCATGGGGAAGCTTTTATTACTTTTCTGTTATGGGTGAGCCAGCTAGGGCTCAAAAAAGGCAAACAACCTTCCCGAGGTCACACAACTCAAATGTGTCTGTGCCAAATCTGTGACCAGATCTGGTTCTCACCTGGCCGATGGCTGACACACAGGATGTGCTCTCTGATTCTAGGATGAGCCATGCAATAAGTAAGAGATCATGGTCCATACTGCAGTCACCGCAACACACTAATGGGGCTTTGAGTCTGACTCAATGGCTAGGGCACACCCTGGGAGGGTCCCAGGTGTGTGAACCTACCTCTAGCTGAGTCTGAGGTCACCACAGAGTAACAATTTCATCCTCCAAGACCCTTTCCCTCCGCTTTCCAGCCCTGAGTGTGGGTCTGAGGCCCCTGATTTGCAGATAGTGGCCCAGCCACTGGGTCCAGCAGAGCATCACACATCCTCATCTTCCTCCTCATCCTCTCTGGCCTCTACAAACGTGTTTTGGTCCCTACAGTGACACATAGCCATCATGAGTTAGTGGGTAAGGCTGAGAAGCACAGCAGCCCATTCTAGCCCAACCACCTGCCCCTGGAACTGCACACACTGACCTCCAGTGAGCTCAGAAAAGGACTGGATGATGAACTATCAACTGCTCTGGCTCCTGCTGCCAAGCCTCATTCTGTCCCGTTAGACTAATCCTTGCCCCTGAGGACTCGTAGCCTCCAAGTGTCCAAATCTGAGACTGTGAATGCCAGACATCTAAGCCTGGCCCGGCCAACCAGCAGCTGCAGGAAAAGCTGGTGGGAATGAGCAGCCCTGAGCATCTCTTGTACCCAAAAAATGTGGCCTTGCCTGGGCTGGTGAGCAAGTAAAGCAACAGACAGATGTGTTCAGAATGCAGCATGCAGGAAACAGACCAAAGTGCATGCCTTCAGAGGGTACAGAATGAATGTCAATACAGTGTGCTGGCAAGGGATTAGGTGGCCACCTACACGTCAGGCCTGCGATGGGGGATGTATGCCTAATAAGCACTGTCTGATGGAAAGCTTGTCTTTGCATCTCTTGCACAATTGAATATTAACACTGAAGTATGCATATTTCTACCAGTAGACATCCAGTCCCCTTAGATAGGATGAGCTCACCCACTCACCTTTTGCAGGGAGCTGTCCTACACCCTCCTGTCCTCATAGCCACATGAGGAGCAAGGTCACAAAGACACTAACAATGACATCACTATGCTATAGAGACAGGCTCAGGATTTGAACCCAGGCCCACCTGGGGTTCCTTAAGCAAGATGCTCCCTCTCAGAATCTGGGGTGAAGGGTGTCCCAAGAGCAGTCTGGGACAGAAAAAGTTGTAGGAGGAGGGCCTACTTGTTTGTCCTGGCCACCCAGAACCGAAATAACCATACCGAAATTGTATTAATTAAATCACTGCTTGACCCATTAGCTCTATCTTCTTATTGGTTAAGTCTTACATCTTCATTTAACCCATTTCTATTAATCTGTATATCACCACAAGGTCATGGCCTATCAGAAAAGTTCCAACACATCTATCTCTGGCGGCAGATCCATGGCATCTCCCATTCTTTCTCCCAGCATTCAGTTCTGTCTCTCCGCCTACCTAAGTTTCATCTCTCCAATTACCTAAGTTCAGCCCTATCAACAGACCAAGGCAGTTTCTTTATTCATTAACCAAGACAAGTAACACACAGACAGAAGGACCTCGTACACCAAAAAGTGACCAGGAAAGGGGAGCTCCATGGCCAGAAGGGAGTCGGCCACGGGGCTCTAAATTAACCCGAGAGGAAAGAAGAAGGGGAATGTCTCGACGTGAGACTGCTTTATAAACTCATTCTGTATTTGTGTCTGTGTGTGCATGTGTTGATCAGCACTGCATGTGTTCCTGTGCACCAGCCACCTTGTTTTTTAAGAGTCTTTCACTGATCTAGAAATTGCTGATTAGGCTAGGATGGCTGACCAACAAGCCCCAGGGATCCCACTGTTTCTACCTCCCCAGTGCCGGAAAAGCAGGTGCTCACCACACACTCCACTTTGGGGTGAGTGCTAGGGACCAAACGCTGTCCTTGTTCTCAAACAGTAGCTTTCCTGGGTTATCACCCCAACCTGAGGGTTGCTTTCATGATGCTCCCTCCTCCCATCTCTGTCCAGGGATGCAGTTCAAGGCACCACTTAGCCCACAGTGGTCACACTAGAGACATTGATCAATTCAAGACTGACTTCAAGGAATGACCAGGACAGCCAGTGCCACACCACCAGGGCCCCTGGTGGCCGCAATCCTGCCTTTCTCCAGACGCTGCCCCCGGCGGAGAGGACAGGCCACAGGGCAGTTTCCTCAACAGCCATCATAAGCTGTGCTCCCACCGGGATAAAGGCACTAACCTCTCTGCCTTGGTTTCCCCCTTGTAAAATTGACAGCAAACACTTGTCTCATAGGCTAGCTGTAAAGGTTAAACACACGCCAAACTCTAAGTTAAAGAGTGTCGATCACTAAGGGCCCTGATCTAGCAGCAGTGGGAAGCTACAGGGCAGATGCTGCTGTGGACCCCACCACCACTTGTCTGGCATGAAGCACTTCCCTAAACAGAAGTGCAGGCCAGCTGTCCTGTCCCTTCCATCACCTCACCTGTGAGGATGGAAAGCCTACGCATGGCAGGGAATGGGTGGTTGCCAGAGGTGTCCAGGATGTCCAGCTGGTACATGTCCCCGTGGATGTTGTATACCTTCCGATGAAAGTCCTCGATGGTGGGCGTGTACTGGTCCTCAAAGCGGCCATTGAGGAAGCGGGAAACGATAGAGCTCTTGCCCACACGGGAGGCACCCAGCACCACCATTCGGTAGGAGTTCTTAGCAGGCACGCTGAGAGTGCAGTTCCCGCTGGACAAGGTCTTCATCATGGCTCGGGGCTGCAGCAGAAGTGAGGAGGAAGGTGTCAGGGGACCTCCTGGCCTCCCCCTGGTGGCCCTGTCTAGTTCTCTGTTTTCTAGTGTAAAATAAAAGCCATTGGCCAGGGTTCTCAAGGGACCGCAGAATTCGAGCCACTCCCTCATTCGTTCAGTCATACACGACCTCTGATCTTTTTGCTCCTCTTCTCAACTTGCTCACTTATCCATCCTCACACACTTGAGCACAGGACAAACCACAGGGTCACAACCTTGCTGCTCACTGGGCAGGAAGCTCTCCCCACACAAGTCAACTGTGGCACAGGGCTCCACACAGCTGAAATTCCCAAAGCAGCGACTTCCACTAGGGGGCAGCCTTCTCTTACAGCATCCACTTCATTAGTCCACAACTGCCTGGATCCAGAGTCTGCTATATGGCTCAGTGGTCAGTCTACATTTCTTAACCAAAGGGGTCCTGTGGCTCTGCAGTTCTAACAGGAAGGAGGGAAATGCGGCAGTCCAGGCCTCTACCCTGCCAAACCCTGTCACCTCCCTGGATACACCCTGGACTCAAGGTTTGCAACAAGGTGGGCTCCTTCTCATACGGCCTAGCACCGGCTCAGCAACTTGTGCCTCTGAGCAATCTGAGCTTGAGTGAAGAGGGAAGGGACTCCAAGGACTGGGGTTCTGGAGGGAAACCCAAAAACTTCTATGGGAACGTCTTAGCCTCAAGAAAAAAAACAAAACAAATGCTCAGGCTCTTGAGCTCTTGATCCCAGTGGGCCTATGCAGATTTCTCCTGCTTCAACAGGGTTACCACGGGGCCATGCTCTGTTGTCTCAGCACCCTAGGGTCGTCCAGGTCAGACTGAGATGTGCCTCCACACCTTCGCTACCATCAGCTTCTCCCCAGAAGACCCTTCTCCTCTAGTCAGAGTCCACCCCAAATGCCACCTCTCTAAAGGCTGTCGGCCTTCTCCTCCCAGAAGAACCACCTCCACACACACAAACGACAGCTTGCTAACCCCAGAACTGTGTTCATAGGCCTGCAGAAACATGGGTGCTCCTGGCTGGCCACAAGTTGTGCAGGCTGAGAACAGCACAAAACACACCTTGAGAAGGCAAGTAGGGGCTGCATCCCCGCACAATGTAGCTGTTCAGAGCAAGCTCTGCTGCACAGGCGTGCTGCACACACCGAGACTCAGGCCCACAGCCATTCTTCATCGTCACGATCAGACTATCATGGGGCCAGGGTCTGAGACGGCCAGCAGGGCTGAGTGGCATCCTCCTGGGTGCAAGCCTCCAGGCACGCACCCACTTTGATCATGTCTACTTGCCTGCCTGCCTGAGGTCCTTCACCTTCCCTAAAAGCCCTGCTTGGAAGCGGATCTCTGTGAGCTCCAAGCCAGTCTGGTCTGGTCTACAGAGGTAGTTCCAAGACACCTAGGGCTACATGAAGAAACCCTGTCTCCTAAAGCAAAAACAGAAAAGCTTGCTTGGTATCATTTGTCAATTTCTACGGTGTAAATGCTCCCAGCTCCCATGACCTCCAAGAATGAATGGCAGAGACAAGCACAATGGGCCACACTGTAGGCCCAGGCCTACCATCGGAACCTTCACTCCTGGGCCAAGCCCAGGTTTGTGCCAAGTCTAGGCTAAGTATAGAATAATAACACTGCTGACATTTATTTTGCAGTTAATATATGTCACAGTGTTGTGAGCGCCAGGCATACACCTGCTCCATTCCTCAGTGACCCAGAAGGGAGATGATGAGGACACAGAGGCACACAGATGCCGAGGTGCTGGGAAGGAGGGCCTGCTCTGCGGTGTCTGTCCTGCACTTGAGGGACCACCTCCCATCATACACGAGCTTTCTGCCCAGGTCACTATGGGCTCTGGCAGCTGCCGACTGGTGAAGTGCTGATCCTAAGGTCCTGATGTCCCCCACTGCATCGCTAAAGCAGGCTGTGAGCCTATACTTTGGGGTTGCAGCACTATGTACACAGAAGGTGCTCAATAAATGATCCCCGAGAGAGAGAAACTGCGGAGGACTGTACCATCAGGCTGACCCAACCCTCTCCCTCCCATCCCCCAGCCCATCCACTCCACCTGCCTGGCCCCTGGCTGTAATGAGAAGAATCCCACCCCCCAGTACTGCTGAAGGTCCCCAAGCACGGCTTTGTTCCCCAGAGGCACCCACCCAGTCCCGCAGGGAGGAGGGCTCTAGATGGAGGGTGAGGAAGGAGCCAGCAGGCACCAGGGACACTGCCGGCCTCCATTGTAGTCCAGACCTCCCAACACACAGTGACTGGAAGGAGGGCGGCAGGCAATGGGTGGCGTAAGAGGGAGCAGGCATGAAGGAAGAAAAAGGCAGTTCGAAGGAGGAAGCACCAGGGGATAGGGCAGGGCAGAGAGTCAGAAATTAGAGACAGCGGAGCAGAGAGGGGTGGAGACAGAGAAGGAACCCAAAGCTATCTGTGACAGCCGTGCCTCGGCCATGTGGGGCTGTGTGAGGCACCCAGATACCTGGAAGCCAGGTGACAGGGCCTCTGACTCCACCCCACAGGAGGCTCTGAAAAGGCCCTGTGGGCAGAGTCTCCCTGCTGCCTGTCCATTTGGCTCTGTTTCTAGCCTGGCTGACCCAATAGTGGGAATGGACAGATCCCGAACCCCAGAATGGGGCTGGGGGATGGGAGGGAGAGGGTTGGGTCAGCCTGACGGTACAGTCCTCTGCAATTTCTCTCTCTCAGGGATCATTTATTGAGCACCTTCTGTGTACATAGTGCTGCAACCCCAAAGTATAGGCTCACAGCCTGCTTTAGCGATGCAGTGGGGGACATCAGGACCTTAGGATCAGCACTTCACCAGTCGACAGCTGCCAGAGCCCATAGTGACCTGGGTAGAAAGCTCGTGTATGATGGGAGGTGGTCCCTAAAGTGCAGGACAGACACTGCAGAGCAGGCCCTCCTTGCCTGCATCTAAACCTGGTGACCTAGAGTGGGAAACTGAGTGTGAGAATAGAGGCCTGTGTCAGCAGGGTGATGGGGGTGGGGTTGTCCCCACAGACAGTACCCACCATCAGCAGGCATCCGTCATGCAGGGGCTGCCCTGTTCCCATGAGGACCCTTCCAGAGGACAGGTGGGGACTCTGGTTCTCAGAAAGGTTGAGTCCACGCAGCAGATGCCTGCCTGGGATTACAAGCAGGCTCCTCAGCTGTAGAGCCTGACCTCTCACCTCTACAAAAAGCCACCCCTACCCTCTCTGGCCTAAACTGGAGTCTTCTCCAAACAGCTCTGACTCAGTGAAGCCCCAGGCGGCACTGGGCAGGGAATGCCCTGTGACTCCTGCGACAGTCCCTTTTCCTCTCTCCCTCCAGGCAGCTGGGATGGGCACCTCGCCCAGGACTCTGCAGACCCTGTCAGGAAGTTCACAAGCGGTCATTCACTTTCTTCCCCTGTACACTCCATCTGCTTAATGGAAGCTAGACAGGTCAGATGGGAAAGGAAAAGCAGGTGAGAGTCTGATGAGTCCCCTGGGTGCAACCCAGAGCCAGGGTCACCACACCAGCCCACTGCACACTCCCCAACAGCCAGGGTGGCAATACCACCCCGCACACACTCTGGGGAGTCCCAAGAGCTTCACGAAGCCACCCTTCCCATCCTGGGGAGCTCAGGAGGGCAGAGAGCAGGGGAGATCTGTTTCTGGCTAACAAGTTCTGCTTTGTGCCAGCCCAGCAACTTGGAGTGAACTGGTCTGCTCACTCAGCTTGCCCCTCTGTTAAACATCAGGCAGAACCAAATCCAGCACGGTCAGGTACCCAGAAGCTTTTTCCTTCAATACAGGGCTCTTTCCTTTGAGGCAGTCTCTCTGAGCAGCTGTGGGCCACCTGGTTGCTCCCAGTAGTGGAGGACTTGTAAGGACCCCATCTCTGAGACTTAGGGGGAACCTGAATTAGAGGCTCCAGACCCTGTCCTAGCTCCCAGGAGTTCCCTTCCTCATTCTCCTCGATCCGGTGGCCGGGGTGGGCAGGAGACTGAGGCCTGTCAGAGGCCCATACATACTGGCCAGCTGAGTACAGGAAACCCTCATGGTAAAGGAATCTTGCAGGAAATGCTCCGAAGCTCAAGGGACTCCAGGCAGGCAAAGAACCCCTGATCTTTCTTCCTCTGGGGAAGTCCTGCAGAGGAGGTTAAGTCTAGGGAAGGTAGGTGCCTCTCCCTCTTTGAGCCTCAGTTACCCCCTTTTAAAAATGGGCTAGCTCTTGACCTAAACGAAAGCTCCCAGAGACAAACGGGGCCCACAAGAGCTCAACAAACCCTCTTACCTGGGCTACGCAAGAGGCTAAAAACCACCTAAAGCAGGCGAAGCGCCTCGTGAGCTTAATTCTCTACGTGGGTAAAGCATCCGGACACGTAGTGGGTTCCGTAAGTTTCCCTCGTCATGAAAAGCCAGCGTCACTCAGCTTGCGTTCCTCTGGCCAGTCGGCAGCCCCACTCCACCTAGCTAGCTCCCCCGTTCCACTGGGTGTCTCTCTTACCTGGGAACAGCGGGCCGGTCCCCGAGTACAGCTTGAAGGGCTGCCTGAAATCTCCTGGAGATGAGAGGAACCGCCTGCCGCTCCGGCCCCCGAGTCTCCCGGTGTCTGCGGGGGCTCCAGGGTCACTGAGTACGGATCCTCCTGCGCGCGGCGCTCCGAACTGGACTGAGCGTCGGGCGAGGAGATGCGCGGAGCCGGAGCCCCATGGGTGGGCTCCGAAAGCTCAGCGGGGCCAGGGCGCTGGGCTGGCTCCGGCTCGCCGCCGGCGGCCCTGCCCTGCCCCGACACCGGGGACTCCGGTTGAGCCAGGTGCACGGAGGTTTGGGGACGACCAATGAGGGGTGTCCCCGTCTGGGGCTCCGCGCTGGGGAGGGGGGGGGGTTGAGGGGAGGACGACTTCGGGAATGAAGAAACGGACCCCGGAGATTCAGGGGGTCCTTTGGAGGTGACGATCGGTGCGTGTCTCCAGCCTGGGAACCCGCCTAGCCGCTAATGTTGCCTTCTCCTCAAGCGGTGGCGGTGGGCAGGATAGAGGGGCTGCGCTCCGGGCCGCGGCCTTCCCGGCTGCTTGCAGTCCTGCAGTTCGACCCTCGTGGAAAGGACCGCAGCTTGCTCCTCGCCAGGCGCTGCTAGCTCAGCTCGGCATGCGTGTGGGAGGGGGCCCTGAACGCCACCCCAAGGCTCAGCAGCTCCAAGTTCTCCCGAAGCCGGCGCCGCTCGGCACAGCACCGCCTCTCCTCTCCCCGAGGGAGGAGAAGTTTCTTGGAGCTGGCTCCTCCCTCGCCCTCTCCCGCAGGCGAACGCGGCTGTTGGCCTCGGGGCGAGGGCTCCGAGTACTCCCCTGGTGGCCCAGGCTCTGGCTCGGGATGGTGCCTCCCGCGCCTGCCTCGGGGCCTCTCGCGCAGAGCCCACCTGCCCAGCGCGGGCGTCTGGCCTCCTGCACCCCGCCCCCGCCACGAGCGGCCAATCAGCGGAGGGTCCCGCGGCCGGGCCCCCGCCCCCGCCCCTACCCCCGCCCCGCCCGGGTCTCTGGGCAGCGCCAATCTGGGGCTACGCGTGCCCGGGTGCGTGGGGCTGGGGCCGCGGAGAGATGTCCCGAGGCTTCCGCTGTGCTCACCGTGACCGGAAGGCCGCCTGGCACGGACCCAGGAGGCTGACATGCGTACGCACTCGCTCGCACGCAGTCCGGGCCGTGGGAACCAGCCCCTGACCTGGGCCCCAGCCTCGCCCTCAGCGAACCACCCCCATTCACCCTCAGATGCCCACCTAGGTTCACCCGGAGCCCAGGCCGCAGTTTCCTTTGCTAGCCCTTGGTCTTCGGAACACATGGGCGGCACACGTGCAGCCACGAGGGGCCCTAAATCACTCGGGCCAATGGATGCAGCTCAGAGGGCACTTGTCCAGGGAGATGTCCCCTGGCCACCGGTATCATGGGACCCTGGACCTGCCTATCCGGGACAGAGCCAGGGCATGCTATGCTAGGGAGCGCTTTGACCCAGGCCGGACACCAGGCGTTCTTGTTTCCACAGACCACATACTTCTTAATGTTTTCTTTAATCCAAGACCTGCCACCCCCAAAACATTTTTCAGTCTCATTAATGTCATTGCCTTACATGGGAAGCCCATGTCCCAGACCAGGAAGCCCATGTCCCAGGCCATAAATAGAAGGTTAGTATAAAACGAGCCCGAAAACAAAGCAAGGCTTTTGAACTACAGCTGGAGCCTGCCTCCATGCAGGGAGGGTGAGGCCTGGAAGAGGTGGAAGTTCATTCGGCCAAAGTGAAGACTTTCTTCTGCTAACTTCTATCTACTAACTCAAGAAGGGATGGGTACTATGTGCCCTTCGATTCCAGGGCCTGGGTCTGGGAGTGACTCCATTGTGACAGCCTCCTCCAGGGACTTCTTGTTTGCTAGGCAGAGAGACTGACAAGAGATCGCTGCTCCAGGTCTAACTCTCTGCATCCTGGACTACTCGTGGAAGTCTCTGGAGCATGCATGTGTCATTTTTAAAATGGGCATCAATATTGCCAAATCCATAGAGTCTGATAAAACTATTAACCTGGTCTTGGACTTTAAAGCAGAAATTGGCTTGTTCCATCCAACCTTAAACCATCTTGACATTCCCCAGGGATACTGTGAGGGAAGATGCAACAGGTTTGGGGGAAAGGGAGACTGGGAAAGGTGGGTAGTCTGCCCCATTTGGGCTGTGCTTAAGGTCTCAGTCTTGGCAAGGGACATACCCAAGGTCATCAGTAGCAGGCAAGTGGCCAGATCCTAGCCCTGTGTCCTTTCCCAAACCAGACTTTGACTTCAGGGAGCTGGCTTCAGCCCGGAGAGTTTGCACTGGCTTGAAGCACAGAGCCTATCAGCTTGGCAGTGGGAGGCAGGTAGAGCGGCATGCTTCCGCTGGAAGGAGGAGCCAGGAGATGTCAGGCCACCAGGCCAGCTCTCCACCCTCATCTTGGGAGCATGGCAAGTAGCCAGCTCAGAGCTGGCACAGGAACACAATATTTGGGCACAAACCCTCATATCAAGGCTGGATGAGGCAACCCGGTAGCAGGAAAAAGGGACCCAAGAACAAGCAAAAGAGTCAGATACCTCCTCTCCCACTGTTAGGAGTCCCGCAAACACCCCAAGCTTAACAAGCACAGCATCCAGAGGACCTAGCACAGACTTACGTTTTTCTGTGTATGTTTGACTGTCCTGGAACTCACGCTGTAGACCAGGTTGGCCTCAAACTCACAGAGATCCGCCTGCCTCTGCCTCCCAAGTGCTGGGATTAAAGGTGTGTGCCTTTTCTAATCTTTTGTTTGGTTGTTTGTTTTTCAACACAGGGTTTCTCAGTGTAACAACTCTCCTTGTCCTGGAACTAGCACAGTAGACCAGGCTGGCCTCATAGAGATCCGCCTGCCTCTGTCTCTCAAGTTCTGGGATTAAAGGCATGTGCCACCACTACCCCGTGCTAAAACCTTTCCTTAAAATGCCACCCTTGCTCAAGGATTTTCAAGAGCTCCCTATTACCAGATATATAAAATCTAAGTCTCTCAACCTGGCCCACAGGGCCAATCACATCACTTCCAGGTTCCTGAGGAAGCAGGTTGTCAATGCCCCAAGCTTTGGGGACACAGGTCCCCACCACCTCTAGCAATACTTTCTCAAGGTTAAACTGTACACATCCTTCACAGCAGACTCCTGAATTGTTTCTCCCATACAGCTCTCTCCTAGTATTTCTGATGGTGTGAACCTACAGGTCCGCTTAACCTCACCTCCATCAGTGCCTGATGCTTTTCTTCAGGGGGAGGTCTTTGGTTTTTTGGAGACAAAGGCACTCCATGAAGTCCTAGTTAGCCTAGAACTCACAAATATTTGCCTGCCTCTGTCTCGTGAGTGCTAAGACTAAAGACACTCGGTTAAGCCTTATTCTTTAAATCTTACTTCTTTGTCTATGGAGTGGGTGCTAGAATAGTAGTGACCTCATGGGATTGGATTAAAATAAACTGTGGCGTGGACTGCACCAAGATGACTTCCTTATAGACCTTGTCTCATCTGACCCCACATTTTGGACATATGCCTCACCCCCCACTCACATAAACACGCATACACACCATATGCATGTGAGTGCCTTGGAGTGAGGATGGAGCCTGAGTCATCTCTAGGGGCAGATCTTACCATTTTGCTACCATGGGTTTTTTGTTGGTGGTGGTTTGGTTTGGTTGGTTGTTTTTGGTTTTGTTTTCAAGACAGGGTTTTCTCTATGTAAGCCCTCATTGTCCTAGAACTCTCTCTGTAGACCCTACAGGCCTCAAACTCACAGAGATCCTCCTGTCTCTGTGTCCTGAGTACATGCACCACCCTGCCTGGTAGCATTGTGGTTTGTTTGGGTTTTTTTAATAGTTACTAAACTGTACTCAACTGAACACACAAGTTGTCCTTGGAGACAGAGGGAGGAGAACACAGGGAGGCAGTTTCATTGTGTCGTCCCAATGGCCTCACAGAAAGGGAAACTAGGGGAAGCTGTTCTAACCTGGTAGCCTGCAAGAGACTGAGCTGGGAGCCAAGATAAATGTCCTCAAGAGAAACAACTCATTGACCAAATGCACACACACACACACACACACACACACTCTCTCTCTCTCTCTCTCTCTCTCTCTCTCTCTCTCTCTCACACACACACACACACACACACACACACACACACACACACGGGCCCTGGCTCTTTTTTTAGAACACTGGTTCCTAACCCCAGGAACTTAAAAATAAAGCAGAACTGGGTGCCAGCTCCACAGCTAATTTAAATATTCCAGTGTTGGTCAGATCCCCCAGTGATCCCAGCACACAGCCAGCACAATTAGGCTTTCTGGAGCAGCCTTTCTCAAAGGACAGACCCTGGACCAGCTGGGGCTTGCTAGAGGAGAATCCAGCCCCACCCACCTGCCTGGTTTGAGGTTCCAGCCCTCCTGGGGTCTTTGATATGCCCCAGCCTGAGACCCTCTGGACAGGCAGAACTGTGGTGCTTTGGAAGTCACCCGACCCAGTCTTCCGGTTCTGCAAAGACCGAGTTCATCACGTGCTGTTGAGAGCCAATGTCAGAAGGCAAGGCTGGCGTCCAGCACAGTGCTCCTTCCCATTGAATGCACAGTATTCCTGCTGGACAGCCCTGGAATATAGCTCAGTTTTGAACTTGATGACCAGAGTCCTGGGTCAGACACTGTCAAGGCACAGAGCAGCTGGTTGGACTGACTGTGCTTGGTCTCACAGGTCCTTCACACATTCCCAGGGTGGAGTACAAACAAGCACCGAAAATCAGCAGGAAAACTGTGTGCATAGGAGACTCAGCCCCCAAAGCCTCATGGTCCCTTGTCAGGAGCCCAGCAAGACAGCACTGCTGTGTATCTCTTGAGTCAGCTACTTAACCTCTCTGCTCTTCATTTCCCTGTATGCTGTATGTTGTCTGTGCTGCTGATTTGTGGTTCCTAGGGCTACTGGACTCTCTGTGCCTGGCCTTCTGCACACAGAGCTGCTGAGAGGGGCCAGTGTGCTGAGCTCTGGTTATGGCATCCCTTGATTTGGGGGCACACCTTTGCTAACGAAACTTCTGTTGTTCCTGTTACACATGGGGACAGTGCAGTGCCCTCCCCAAGCTTCCTGTCAGGTCGCCTAGTATCTGGAGTCACTGTCCACACAGATGATGATGTGTCACACACCTCTGTAGACGGAGGCTGCTCCTTCGTTCCCAGTCACCCTGCCCCGATATATTCATACAGAAACTGTATTAATTACAACAGTGGTTGGCCAATGACTCTAGTGTATTCCTAGCAAGCTCTTACATCTTAACCCATTCCTATTATTTTATATTTTGCCACATGGCTCATGGTGGCTAGCAGCTCTCATCTTTCTCCTCTGGCATCTACACGGTTTCTCTCTGACTCTGCCTACTCTCTCTATATATCTTTTCCAGCCTGGTTATATTCTGTTAAGCACTTTCGTTATTAACCAATGGCAATAAAACATATTTATAGCACACAGAGGGGAATCCCACATCACACTTCAAAAGCAGAAAGTACATGTTATTTGTAAATGTGAGTACGTGGACAGCTGTCAGCTCCCTCTTCCAACCAGCAGGCATACTGGACCACAGGCAGCAAGGCCCCATCACAGTCTTCATGAATGAATTGCACTACACATGACGTAGGTATCTTCCAGTCCCTGTGTAACTTCTGTGCAAGGCAGAGAAAGTCCCCATCTTAGACAGATGCAGCCCTACATTGAGGTTCCATGCTTTGAGGGAGGTCAAGTGTCCTTGAGCAGTAAGCAGCCTACACCACCATGGGGCAACTCTTTGCAACCTTATCTTTTCCTCAACATGCATCAGGTCAGGCTTGTGAGGGCTGGGGGTTTGAGCTTTACATCAGAAGGGCCGAGATGAGTGAGTAACTGGAGTGGCCAAAGACGAGGACAGTGCATGGAGCTGCTTCTCTTTTCAGCACCAGGTTGATCACTACAACTACATGTGTGTATGGGGGGGGGTGTTATATGAATCTGTGTGCATGAGTGTGTATGCTTACACACATCTGTAAATGCCAGGAGCCTGTCAGATGACTCTACTTTAAATTTCCACTGTGTCTCTGTGTAGAATACCTGTGTAGCCCAGCAACAGATTTGGGGTTGATTTCCCAGCACCTTCCAAACCAGGGCACTAGCATACAGGCCTACCAGTAGTTCAAGGTTATCCCTGGCCTCAACCAGCTCCTGGACCACTCGGGTTATGTGAAACCGTGTCTCAAATTCACCACCACCAGAAAAAAAAAAATAGGTCTTTGTGTCTTTCATTGAACCTGGAGCTCACCAAATGGCTAACAGACTGACCAGCAAGCCCCAGGATCCAGCTGTCTCCACCTCCCAGTACTGGGGTTACAGGCTCACACACCATGTCTGGTTTTCTGTGTGGATGCTAAGAATCCAAATTTAGATCCTCCTGTTTAATGCAGCAGGCACTTTACCCATGAACCTGTTTCAATCAGGCCACAGTTCTATGTGGGAAAGGGTATTCCTAGCTACACTTGTAGATGGGGAAACTGAGGCTGAGAGACAGTTCCAAGGAGCCAACAGCCTGCACTGAACTGTCTGCTTTGCTGAGCTCTGAAAACAGCTACTGTAGAGGCCTCTGCAGGACTTCTGTGGACGCTCTGTGTAGCTGGCTGGGCAGAGTTTGTTACATCTTCTAAGTGACAGACCTGATGCACAGGGATGTGCAACTAATAAGTGACCTGACTAATAAGACCAAGCTGAAGTAGAAAAAGAAAAGATCTGAGTAAATTGGGAGCATGGGGACCATGGGAGAGAGTGGAAGCTGGGGAGAGAAAGGGAAGGAAGCAGAGAAAATGTATAGCTCATTAAAATCAGTTTAAAAAAAATAATTCCTTGTCCTCTGGGGAAAAAAAAGTCCAAGTCTTTGAACTAGTTCCTGGATCTTTTTCTGACACTGTTTGCAGCTGAGGTCTGTCTGAGCATGCTCTCAGGGGCCTCTCATTCTCCCTCCCTTTCATGCATCTACCCACATCATCATCCTCACAAGTTCCTCCTCTCAATCGTCATCACCTCCATCACCTCTGTTCTCTCTTCCATTCCCATTTGTATAATCATCACCTGCATCACCTCCATCACCTCATCCTCCATCAATACCATCATCATCTCTCCCTTCATCGTCTCCATTTTATTTTCCATCACCATCTCTATAATCACCACCGTGTTCTCCTTCATTAGCATCCTTATAATCTTCACCATCTCCATCTTCTCCATTATCTACATCTTATTCTTTGCCATCATTTCTATAATCACTACCTTCATCTCATTCTTCATCATCTCCTATCAACACCTCCACCATCCTCATCACCACCACCACCATCACCACCATTCTCATCATCTCCACCATCACTACCATCACCTTTATATCACCTCCACCATCCCCATCATCATCATCTCCACCATCATGCTCATCTCCATCATTGGCATCATTGTGCTCCTAGCCCTTGGCACTTCTGCTCCTTTCCTGGCATTTTTCAGATTCCCAGACTTGACCTGGAATGGTCCAGATGGACACACAAAGGAAGCATGATTTACTTAATCCTTGCCCTTTGGGAAAGGTGTTCTCTGTGTCTCCTTCCTCCCAACAGCCCTGGGATACAAGCAGATTGAAGCTGAGGCAAGTATGACTTGATACAGGGAGGAACATGAAGCTTCTAGCTTGATATTTGCTGATTGCTTCCCTTGTGTGAGCTCAAAGCTAAGAGAGCCTTTGTTCTAAACACAGTATGCACATTACTCGCTCATGAGTAGAGTCTTAGAATCCCCCAAGGAGACTGAAGCTCCAAGAAATAAAGTAAGCAGCCTGCGATCCCTGAACAATATCTGGTAGAGCTCAGTCTCAGCTTCTCTCTGAGACTCTGAACCAGCTCTGTGTCACAGATGCTGGTGTCCATGTGACTCTTGGGGACCACATGGCCTGTTTCTCTCTCAGAATCTTTCCCAGACCCCAGTCCCCAGACATTGCTTATGACCTGAAAACTAGCCCTGCAAACTCTGCTAGCCTGCTGGGCTATTGGTCTGCCCCTCTTGTCTTAGGACCAGGCATCCATATGCCCTCAGTTCTAGAGACACTGGGACATCTCAGTCACTGAGTGCTTCAGAAGCCAGCCCCAGGCTCACCCCACCTCTAGTAATGGCTCACCCACTGCCTCTGAGTAATGGGACAAAAGAGAACCTTGGACTCCCCATCATCCTTTCCAGCCCTTGCTTTTACCCTTGAGAGTCAGGTATGGTAGGAAAGATATAAACTAGACAACCAAACATCCCTGGGTTCAGATTCATCCTCTGCCTCTCATCCTGCTTTACCCTAGGTAAGCTAGTTCTCTATGATGCTCAATGATTTCACCTGTACAGGAGACTGGGATGGGAATCACTCATTCATTCCATCATTCAGTAGGTCAACAAACAAAGGCCCTTGGGCTAGCAACTAAGCAGTAACTCAAGAGATGTATTCCAGCTCTAGGAGTCCAGTCTAGCAAAGAGTATAGAGCCTGGGAGCTAAGAGAGGTCAGAGAGGCCCTGGGGTTCACAAGACTAGAGACAGAGGACAGAACACACAAAGGTTGGGAAACAAAAAGAAAAATTCTTTTTAGAAAAAGCAAAACTCCTCCATGTTGACTGGGAAGCAGAGACTAGAAGATGAGGCTCCAAGGAAAACAAGGGCCCATGTGCCCAGCACACAGTAGATGCTCAATACAAATAACCATCCCTGATCCTGGGGCTGAACCCCAGCCCAACCTAGGCAAAGCCTTGCTGCCATTCAGAAAGCGAGTCCTCTTTCATTGGCACTAGGCTCCCTGTGGTGTACAGCATACAGAGGTTTCTCTGCCCCAGGTACTGGCTGCAGAGAGGGAGATGGGGCAAACAACCTCATATTCACCAAAAATAGAAGCCAGTGTTCTGGGGAGCTAATGCCTGTAGCCTTGGTGTGATTTCTTCCCTTTTAGTGGTCTCCTGCTGTGGAGTTGTGTGGAGAGCAGGAAGGTTGTGCTGTAGAAGCCAGGTGGAGGGAGTGGAGCCCTGTGGAGCCCTGCAGAGCCCCACATAGGAGCAGTGCTGACCACACTGACTAAGCATGCTGTTCTTGGACTGAACCCACTTGGCTTTGGGGCAAATTCACATCTCTGTCCCCATTCTAGTCCCCAAATCCCATCACTTCCTGTGGAAATTCATCTGTAAATACGGCCACCAATGGCTCCTCTGGTGGAGCCCTGGAGGCTCCTGGAATTGCATTGATCAGTAGATACGAAACACGGTTGAGGCTGAGAGACCTGGGTTCCCTGAATCCAGCCACCGTGGTGAAGGCAAGCAGAGACTGTCCTACTGGAAGGGAAGACCACATCGGAAGAAATGACTCATGGTGCGGGAGAATTATCTGTATTCTGTCAATCATATTTTAATAAAACGCTGATTGGCCAGGCAGGCAGTGTAGGCAGGAAAGCCAGACAGGAAGTAGAGGTGGAACAAAGAGACTGGGAGTATTCTAGGAAGGTCCTTCTACCACTCCTGCGCAGACCACCGAAGAGGCAACATGTAACTTGCCCAGCTGAGAAAGGTACGGAGCTATGTGGCTAATATAGATAAGGATAATGGGGTAACATAAGTTATAAGAGCTAATAAGTAGCCTGACCTAATGGGTCAATCCGCTTTATAACTTATAGAGATCTCTGTGTGATTGATTTTCTCTGGGACTTGCTGGTTGTGGGGTACCGGGTGGGAACAGATATCCCAACAAGCCGGCCCTCATGTTACAGACTCAGAGAAGACCTTCCAGAACTTTCCAGCCAGCAGTTGAATGTAGTTACATGTGTGCTCAGTCATGATGATGTGTGTGGAGGAGTAGCTCCCCTTGTCCACCCCAGAATGCAGGAAACTCATAAAACACTGGTGCTTGAAGCTGCCAAGTCAAGGAGATGCTTTGTATTTGACTTGAGCATTGAAATCCCCCAGAGGCCTGTGTGTTGGAGGCTTTGTCCCAGGGTAGCATGGCAAGGATGTGGTATGGTGGTGAGAGGTGGGACATGACAGGATGTCCTTACGTTGTTCTCAGCGTGGCCTGGAGGGGACCGTATTCATGGCTAGGACTGGGTCTGTGCTTCCTGGGTTGTGCCGCAGGTGCTGAGCTCTGTTGGGCATTCCCGTCACTGTACCCTGCCTTTGCTGGAGAATCCATCCCACAAAGCCACCACTCTTGGACTATACCCTTTGAGCTAAATAAGCCTTCACCTCTCAAAAGTTGGTGACCTCGGGCATTTAATTAGAGCATGTCTGACTGATAGTGATCTAGTGCTGTCTGGTGGGCTTCTGCTGGGATCACGGGTTCTGTAACAGGGACAGTCTCACCTGTGGAGAGAGGGATGGAGCTATGTGCCTCTGTGTGGGTCCTAGAAGCGATCACATGTTGTTCTGTAGCGTTCTTTCGGCACCAAACACAAACACCAGAGACCTTACTTTTGGCACCAAGTTGCTAAAGTTTTGTGTCAGTTCTGCCTTAGTCTCTGTGTCCTCAGCCTCTTGACTCACCCCTGCTTACAGCTCTCCAATGAGCCCTGCAATCCTCTTTGGCCATATGCACTCAGTGTCCTGCCTGGACTTTGGAGAAGTTGCACAAGGCCCATGGGGGTCTGCTTCTCTTCTAGAATATTCTTAGCATGTGTTCTGAAAAGAGATGTGAGACCTGCTCGAAGCTGCAAGAGCCTGGAGTGGTTCTTTTTGTCAATTCTCCCCACCTTCCATGGCACAGCAAGAGAGCAGCCCCATACGGGGGTGGGGGGGGGCACTGTCACAGAAACAGCTGGCAGGTCCCTTGAAAGCTGGTTGCCTCCACCTTGCCCCTAAAAGTGGTACATCTCTGCAATGGTGATGAGACCAGTCCATAAATAAGTTGCTCACTGGGGTGAGGTGAATCCATTAGGCCTGCACAGCATCAGAAGTGAGGGGATATATGAGACCGGTGCAACCTCAGAGGAGCTCAAGGTCCAGGACCCTGCTCCTAGCTCCTCCCCAGCCCCATAGCACCTACCCCGCCACCAGCTTGATGGGTGAGCAACTGGGAGAATGAACTTGGTGAGAAACGAGAAGACAGTTAATAAAAAGTAGATGAATGAGAGCATGAATGGATTTGTGGGAATTGGTAGCTACAGCCCACATGGCCTGTACACCTCAACCTGGACATAGTTCTAGCCACAACTTGCCTCTCTGACAAGGAACAGAGCCAGTTTATCCTGTGAGAACTGTCTCCTCTTTCTTTTTTTTATTTTATTTTTAAATATTTATTTATTATGTATACAATATTCTGTCTGTGTGTGTGTCTGCAGGCCAGAAGAGGGCACCAGACCCCATTACAGATGGTTGTGAGCCACCATGTGGTTGCCGGGAACTGAACTCAGGACCTTTGGAAGATCAGGCAATGCTCTTAACCACTGAGCCATCTCTCCAGCCCCCATCTCCTCTTTCCATACAGTCATTCAATACGGTCACAGAAACCCAAATGGCACTAGACCGACAACAGTGTGGGGCAGAGTAATGAGTGGAGGCGGAGGGCCTGGTATTCCCAGGAACAGAGACCCGGGCTTCTGCTAGGTATGGGCTTGTATGCCTGAGTCCCCGGTGCTTGGGAGATTGAGTGAGGCAGGAAGACCAGAAAATTTGCACAGTCATAGAACAGATCTTATATAAGAAAACTAAGGCCTGGCAAGGCCCTTCTTACCCATGGTCACATCACAAACAGGGTAGCGATGAGACTAGAATTCTGTCTTTCCTTATTTCTTTTTCTTTCTTTATTTCCTTTTATAATATCCCTAAGATTTCTGAGCCTACCTAGTACTCCCTACATGTCACAGGCAAGCCTTGAATTCATTATCCACTAGCCTTGGTCATGAGCCTAAGATCTGGTTGAGGCCTCTTCCAATGCAGGTTCCAGGAACCTAGGGGAAGTTCTAGAACAACCAATTGTTGGACTCAATAAGACACCAAGTTCAGAAGCTGCAGCCAGGGATGGAGGATGTTTAGATTGCTGTGTCTCTCCAGAAGCTGACTCATGGAGGATGTCTCAGGAGTTGGGTCAGATGAGGAGAGCCCCAGTTAGGATGGCCAGGTCTATGGATGTGAAGAGCTGGCACTGGCTAAGTTGCTGCACCTCCATAGACCTCGGTTTCCCTATGAATACAACAGGGCTCTGGGGCAGAGCTCGTGGGGCTTGAGCCTGCACACTGGTCCTAGCCCCTGCCTTCTCCCTGGTCTCACAGAAAGGACCCCCTAGCCCCCACTGTTGTGGAATCCTGTATCAATCTCTAAAACCCTGGGAAGCCACCTGGGCCTCTTTATCTTGAAAGGGGTCCAGGACCTGTTCTTCTCCCATGGAGCCAGCCCCAAGCCCTGAAGGCGTCCCCTGGCTTCTCTCGCACTTCCTCCTTTCCATTGGGAGCCCTTAATTTCCCCCTGTGTCCTAAACACAAAACAAGTGTTCGAACGTCTGCTCGAAGGCAAGCTGGGAATCGGGGCAACACTTATATAAAGACCAGATGAAGCCCACTTACTTCATAAGTAAGAATTATAATGGAGCTGCAGGCAGCACAGCCGCAGGAAGCCTAACGCAGATGAAGAGTTCACCAACGTGGTGTGGGCTACCTGCATGCGCAGCTCACCTGCCCTCCTGCCCTCCCGTTAACCTTGCAAGTGCATGGTCCTGACAGTGGCACAGGAGCCGGAGTGGCAGAGACAGGGAGCAGCAGAACTGAGGATGCTCTCCCAGGCGCTGGGAGTAGACCACCTGGCAGTGGATCTTCGCACCAACACTTCCTGCTAATACTACACTAAGTATACGCACACATACACAGAGCCTCTCTGCACTGTTTCTTACCTGCTAAATGAAAATAATGCTGATCTCATACTTTGTTGTCACTATTTGTTGAGATCCTGCCCCAAAACAGCCTTGGCTCAGGATTTGCCCTTCCCCAGGAAAAAAAGAAAGTATGGACGTGGCTCTGTTGGTAAAGCGTTTGTCTTCAGAGCATAAGGGCCTGTGTTTTGATTTATTGAAACCATATAGAGAAACTGGTGTGATGATACTAGGCTAACGGAATCAGTGAACCCCAGCTTTGAGGGACAGACTCTGCCTCAAAAAATAGGATGGAGATAAGATGGAGAGCAACTGATGAAGACGCCGGATGTTGGCCTTTATATGTCCATGCACACATGCGTGCGTGTGTGTGTGTGTGTGTGTGTGTGTGTGTATACACGTGCACGCTCTAGAGAATGCACAGTTTGTTATCATTAGGAAGACCAGAGCAGCTGAACAAGGAGGGAGATGCCACACAAGCAAAGGGAGCCGAATGTGATAAGGGAAGAGCATCAGGTTCTACTGTGTCAAATGCTGAGTTCCTGGCTTACTGGTCAACTTTTAGCCAAAGGTAAAAGACCTGGCAAGCAAACTGTCATTAGACTAGCGTGTTCAAAGCTGCCCAGGGCAGCCTGAGTGTGCACTCAGACCCGTTGCTCTCATGTGCAAA
This sequence comes from Myodes glareolus, assembly GCF_982192425.1. Taxonomy (NCBI): domain Eukaryota; kingdom Metazoa; phylum Chordata; class Mammalia; order Rodentia; family Cricetidae; genus Myodes; species Myodes glareolus. The sequence continues at coordinate 2,981,458 of NC_142047.1, read as the reverse complement.
GAAACCTGTGCTCTCCTAACTACCCATAGAGGCATGGGGTGGCTTCTCACCTCCTCTGGGCCACCTAAAAACCAGGGTGACAATGCTGAAAATATGACCGCGAGCGACTGAAGGGGTGGCTTGTGTCCTCAGATTCCAGCTGTGTTTTTCAGACATATTACTCAGTGGATCTGATCGTCATTTAGATTGCAGTAGTTGTCCAACCCCGGCACGTTCTGCAGATGCAGGTGTGCAGATTCAGCATGAACGGGTACGTCAAGGGTCTGCGGCATGAGTCTTTCCTGAGACCACTAGAAGGCTTGCAGAGATTTCCCGTGGCAGTTCAGGTGATGGATTCGAGGCCACTAGGTCGCTACTGTCCCCTCTGCCGCGGGCAGTGCATGCTGGGCTATGCTGGTGTGCCTGGGGCTCAAGCCAGACTCCCTCTTCCAATCTTCGCCCAAGCAGCTCAAGTTAGAGTAAGGTTCTCTCTCTGAAAGGCCCTTGTCCCACATCCCACGATCAGATAAACAGACAGGTATGTGCATCCACAACTGAGTTCTGGCTAATGGCCAAGGCCAACGCCAGCTCCAGGGTACAGGTGTCTAAGGCTGTTGAATAAATTATAACCGAGTCCAGCCAAGCATCTCCCAGAGGAGTTAGCCTGTATCCCAGATGCTTCACGCACACACACACACACCCCACCCGGAAGCCAGGTGGTGTGTCTGTAACCCTTCTTCAGCAGATGGCAAGCACGGGCAAGCCTTCCAATTGGTCGGGCTTACATTTCCCAAGTTGGAGCCAGCTTCTGCAGCTTTACATGGAACCCAACCTGTTGCTCCCTGCACAGTACCCTGCACACTCCACTCTCACTGCCACGCTGCCTCAGGAAGACAGTGCTAACTCCACACTAACCAAGATCTGTCTCTATCAGACCTATAAGAATATGAACCCTAGGCCCAAACAAAAGAAAGAACAGATCACGTTTGGGACTGTGGCTCAGTGAGTAGAATGCCTGTCCAGCATGCTGAGTGCCATCCCCAGCACCGCATAAATTAGATATGGAGTCACACACCAGTATTTCCAGAACTTGGGAGGTGGAGGCAGGAAGATCCGAAGATCAAGGGTAACTATGGCTACATATCAAATTTGAGGCCAGTTTGGACTACATGAAACCCTGCCTCAAAAAGCAAACACTAATGACCTACAAACCCTTCTAATTATCTCCAAGAAACCCTCAAGCCAGCCCACCTTCCCACTGGTTCTTGCTTAGACAGACTGCCGTGAGAGCAGTCTTCACTAAACCCACAAAAGACACGTGACCTGTTACCTAGCAAAGTCCTGCCAGTTCTGTGTGTCAAGTCAGCAATCAAGCAGACGTGGCAGTGCATTGGTCCAACAGTTTCTTTTATGAGATGACCTTTAAAATGCAACACACTTCCGAGGGAGGGAATTGGTCTGAGTGTAACCTACCCTGGATGTCAACGCCTTCAATGTTCCTGGGCCAAAAGTAACAAAACCCGAGAAGTCTAGGAAAGGACAGGGATGGAAGATTAGTTACTCTTCATAGTTGAGCTGGGATTGGAGAAGCCAAATTTACTCAGCAAAAGTGGGGGATGGTGGTGAGAGTTGGGTCAGATGGCAGTCACGGAGAGTCAGTGTGCTCTGTGCATGCACGTGCATGCGCGCGTGTGTGTCTGTGTGTCTGTGTGACTGTGTGTAGGTGCTCCCTGCCCCTTGTAAACAGAACCCTAGGCTTCCAGCTCCAGCTGGGGATTCTCAAGGACAGCCCCAGCAACCCCACACACAGGCCCCTTGAATTTTTACATCTCAAAGGCTGAGCACAGTTCCAGTGTATCCTGAGCCCTCGGAAGGCCCAGTCTTGGCTCCTCTAGCCCAGGTAGTCTACCTGCCCTGGGTGTCACCATCGTCAGGTCAGGGTAGAGTAGTGGGAAGCAAGCCTAGGGTTTTGGAGTCTGCCCGAATGATCTCGCAGCTCTGTGCCATCGAGTATGAGTTCATCCTCTTCAGCTGTGTATTAGAGGCGGGGTGGAAGATGACGTGAGCATCTCTCAGCGAGCAGCAGCAGATGCTGGCCTGGAAGGCAGCAGAACCAGATTCCGCTCTGATTGCTGACACTCTGGGCACAATGCGGATTTAAATGAGCCTCAGTTTCCAATTCTGATGGTGAAAAAGACAACAGCACCTATTCTAGATTGAAGATGAAGAGGCTCCAAGCAGCTCAGGGTCAAGAGGTTACACTCCTCTAACAAACAGACTGTCAGGATTTACCCAGGAAATGTTTACTGTTAGAGCCCAGCTCTGGGCTAGGGCTGTTTGCAGCACATGTGGATACAGGTGAATTCTGGGCCAAGGATGTTCACAGAAGAACAGCTGAGACCAGAGACCTCAAGGAACCATCCCAGGATCACACAGCTGCCCTCGGTCCTCATGCTGTCTTTATCAGCTCAGTAAAGGGCAAACAAACATTTCAGTGTTTCCATTTAGACCCTCAGAGAAAACGGAAATCTGTCTTCATCTTCTTCACGTCTGCTCATTTATCCCCAGGAACTGCCTCTAATCACCAACCCCAGAGACTTTTCAGCGCCACTTTGCTGCCTAGAGATCAATTAGCTGATTTCCCATGGTCCTCCCAGGCTAATTTTTCCCAGGCTCCCAGTGGGAGCGGTGCTGATGGGCCATTCATAAATGAGCATGAACAGCCCCCCACAGAGCAGGCACTGCGGAGCACAAAACAGATCTAGAGCCTCAAATTCACTATGTACCTGAGACTGCCCTTGGATTCCTGAGCCTCTGCCCTTCACCAACCAGATGCAAGGAGCAAAAGTATGTGCCACCATACTGAGCTTGAAGCCCAATCTCTTGCTTTTCCTTATCAGGTAGGCAAGGTGAGAGTCCCTTTAACCACTCTTGGTGGACCCTTTCCTGATTTGCTACATCCAGAGAGTCCTCTGGCGTGTTTTAAATCTCCTGAAAAGTAGGCAAGGCTCTGGTTGTCACCCTGGAACAGCTGTAGCAGCAGAGGCCCAGAGACAGACATGACTTACTTAAGGGCACACAGCAAATCCTTGAGCTGGTCTGGAAATCAGACCTCCAATGCTCAGATTTCATCTGCTTATGCTGCTAGCCCAGTCTCCCATCCTCAAGAGGATCCTTCTTTAGATCTGAGGGGGAAGACACAGAGTTTTCCTGAGAGAAGACAGACCACTGCATCCTTCTTGGCATCCTGACCTATCTGGGATATGCAAGGGCTGCCTGGTGGAGGCAGCACCACTCCCAGCCACACTCTGTCCTGACAGAGTGAACCAAGGAATACCCGACACCCTCCCCTGGCCAGGAAAACATACAAGCTAAAAAAAAAATCTCTGGCAAGTTAAAATTAGTCTTCCTCCTTCTGCCCCAGAAAGAGCTCTCAAGTCACCTGGGAGGGCTGGGTGCTGGGTGTTGGGGTGCCACCCATGGGGCTAAGGGCTGCTCTTCACCCTGCCCTTCCCCAGAGGAAGTGAAGCACTTCGTGCTGATTTAATGCTAAACACAGCAAGAGTTATCTCTTACTACAAGCCTGGCCACTAATGAGTGTGGAGTGGTGTTTTGGCTCAGCACGCGGCCAGAAGGCAGCAAGACCTGTGGTCATGTTGCTTAAGGATCAAGGGCATCACCTGCAACAATGATAAGAGGAAGGGGCCCTGAGCAGGACTGAGGGCCAATTCCAGCCAGCAGACTTTGAGCCCCTTCCTCCTTCCCATCCTTTGCCCTTCATCCATGGAGTGCACTCAGCTGCCTACCTGTGTGGGGTCAGGGGATGAAGAGGAAGGAGAAAGAACTCTTTAATTGGTTGCTATAGAGACAACAGGCAAAGCCAGAAATGTAAAAGTCATGGTTTCAGGCACCTCTCTGAGAGGTTACTGCCACTGGGCATGCTCACATGCCCAACTGGAGCAGGTGCCCCGATCTGGTTCAAGCCTAGGGCAGGTGCACCAATCTGGATCAAGCCTGGGGCCTCAGCCAATTTAAGGCCCAAACCTTCCCTAGCAGTCGATCAGACCACATCTGCCTTTCTGGATGTGTGATCACCCGGATTCTTCCAGAGATACAGCCCAAGCCAGGGCTGCATCTGGCCCCACCTTCCCTTGGCTGCAAACTCTACAACCTCTCCCAGGATCAGAGCTCATACAATGCCCTCTGCATACCAACACCCTGTAGGCAGGAGAGGCCCCAGCCCCATGCTCACACAGGAACTTCTCAGAGAATAGCAGACTGAGCAGGGGATGGCAGTTTCCATAGCAACGTTGAGATTTACATTCCCCACACATAAATCATGAAGTCCAATGGGAGAGGTGCAGCCCCTCTCATTAGACATGGTTCCTTCTGCCCACACCAGCTCCACCTTATTTTAGCCCAGACAAGGACACTGCAGAAGGTGCTAGGGACCCTCACCCCGACCAGGCAGTTATAATGGACTCTGTCAGAAGATACACCAAGGGCTCTCTCAAGCAGTCTGTGGTGTCCCTGTCTACAAATGGCTTCATACAGGAGAGGAAAGGGAAAGGGGGAGTGGAAGGACATGTAAGAGAGGAAGTGGACAGTATTGTCACAGTACCCTCCCCAACCCCAAAGAAGGCCATCCATAAAGACCAATTCTCAGTCCAGGCATGGTAGTACATTCCTTTAATCCCAGTACTTAGGAGACAAAGGCAGATGGGTCTCTTTGAGTTATAGGTCAGACTAGTCTACATAATGAGTTCCAGGACATCAGGATGCTACAGAGAGAGAGACCCTGTCTTAAATAAATAAATAAATAAATAAATAAATAAATAAATAAATAATTTCTGTAGCTGCTCAATGACATTAGGTGCTTGGAGATACTGGTTGTCACTAAGTTTAAGGGCAGAGTATCAGCCCAACCTCTGGTATGTGGTTTCCACTCTCAGAGCCTCTGTTCCTTCATCTCAGAAATGTGAGAAAAGAGAGGCTCCTCCTAGGAGGGTGTGGTGGAGGGCCAGAGATGCTGCTCCTCACTATCAGCAGCAGCAGCAGCAGCAGCACTGTCTTCATCAGCACCATCAGCATCATTACTATCATTGTCACCATCATCACACCATCAATCATTATCATCAGCAACAGCATCAGTATCATGATCAGCAGGAGCATCAGTATCATTGTCTTCAGCAGCATCATGATCAGCAGCAGCAGCACTATCATCACCATATCATCACAACTGTCACCATCATCACCATCATCCATGTCACAACCAATCATGACTCTCATTACCACCACAAACCAGTATGAGCATCATCACCATCATCACCATCATCAAGCTATTTGTATTTCTGTGATGAGAATGGTCTCCTCTCTGCTCCCTTTCTCCTCCCTGAGCTCATGTCCTTTCTTGGGATCTAGGTATAAAAAGAGAGGGGAAGACCACAAGTAGATAAAGAAAATGACCATCAGTGAGCAGGTTGATGGAGGGACCAGGTTTAACAACTTAATAAGATTGGTTGCTTTCACACATGCACACAAAGGCAGGTCAAGCTTGGTATAGGCCCTTTGTGGCCTTTTGTAATTAAAAAATTTAAAATGAAAGTGGCCTATGGGGCTGAAGAGATGGTTCATTGGTTAAAAGTGCATATTGTTCTTCCCAAGGACCTGAATGGATTCCCGGTACCTAGGTCGCACAGCTAACAACCACCTGTAACTCTAGCTGCAGGGGATTCAATGCTTCTGGACATCACAGGCATGCACACTCATGCATGCATGCCCACACACAGGCATACACACATATACACACATCACTTTAAAAATACTATTTTAGGGCTGGAGAGATGGCTCAGTGCTTAAGAGCATTGCCTGTTCTTCCAAAGGTCCCGAGTTCAATTCCCAGCAACCACATGGTGGCTCACAACCATCTGTAATGAGGTCATGTGCCCTCTTCTGGCTTTCAGGCACACACGCAGAAAGAATATTGTATACACAACAAATAAATAAATAAATATTTTTAAAAAATACTATTTTAAAAAATGGTCTAAGATATAGTTTATCTGGTGGCATGTTTGTCTGAAGCCCCAGGTTGAATCCTGAGCACTGGGAAAAGTCGTGTACCCAAGAGTGGTCATACAGCCCTGTGATCCCAGCATTTAGGAGATGTAGCCAAGAGGATCAGGAGGACTTATCCTAGGCAACACAGCAAGTTCAAGAACAGCCTGAGATCCACATGAGAGATCGAAGAAAGAAAGAAAGAAAGAAAGAAAGAAAGAAAGAAAGAAAGAAAGAAAGAAAGAAAGAAAGAGGGAGGGAGGGAGGGAGGGAGGGAGGGAGGGAGGGAGGGAGGGAGGGAAGGAAGGAAGGAAGGAAGGAAGGAAGGAAGGAAGGAAGGAAGGAAGGAAGGTTAAAATAAAATAAAAGTGGCCTACAGGGCTGAAGGACAGAGACCAGACTTAGAAGCTTGACAAGTAAGGGTATCAATACAGTTCCTCAACGTTATCCTCAGCAACCTGAGTTCTCCTAACTCTATAGAGGCCTCCACCCAGGCAAATGAAGATTTATGCCTTTGACGAGAAGAATTTCAGGACTAGGCAGTGAGAGGCAGAACTGGAGATTCTATTGAAGCTGTTTACCATAGGCTTAAGCATGAGAGTTAGGAGAGAGGGACACTCAAGCATGGGTACAGGTTCTTCAAGGAGGAGCCTCAATTGAAACATCTTAGCTATCAGCTCTGTGTCCTGGTCAGGGTTACTATTGCTTGATGAACACCACCAACAACAGCAAGTTGTGGAGGAAAGGGTTTATTTGACTTACACTTCACAACATAGCTCATCAATGAAGAAGTCAGGGCAGGAACTGATACAGAAGCAATGGAGTGCTTACAGTGGGTGCTGTTTACTGACTTGCTCTTCATGGCTTGCTCAGTCTCTTTTCTTATCACCAGCCCAGGAGTGGCCCCACCCACAATGGGCTGGACCTCCCCCATCAATCACTAATTAAGAAAATGCACTAGAGGCTTGCCTAAAACGCAATCTAATGGAGGCATTTTCTCAATTGAGGCTCCTTCTCCCGTGACTCTAGCTTGTGTCAAGGTGACATAAAACTAGCCAGGACACTTTTTGGGATCCTAGTCTGTTTGGATGCACACCTTCCTAGGCCTGGATGGAGGGAGGAGGGCCTTGGACTTCCCACAGGGCAGGGTACCCTGCCCTCTCTTAGGACTGGAGGGGAAGGCGGGGAGCGGGAAGGAAATGGGAGGAGGGGAGGATTTTGAATGGTATTATTTATAAAGCAATAAAAAGGAAAAAAACTAGTTGGTACACTATATATACTATTTTCGTGGCTCTCAAGTTATATCGCAAAAGGTTACTGAGAAAACCTTTTTCTCCTTCCCCTATCGTTCATTCATTCAGTCAGTCATTTATTTATTTGGGGATGCCTATGTGTGGAAGTCAAAGGACAACATGCAGTGGTTGATTCTTGCCTTCCTTGATGTGGAATCCTGGAATTCCAACTCTGGGCATCAGGCTCGATGGCAAGCATCTTTACCCGCTGGATCATCCTGCCGGCCCTTCTTTTAATAAGTGAGATTATAGGATGGCTCTGGAGATGTCTTGGATAGTATAGTTTATCAGATAAAGCCAGGAGACTTCGGGGTTACACAAGAAGTTAGCATATGACCCTTCTTTATAAATGGGGCTTCTGGTGAGGGTCCTAGAGCTGCAGGTGTGTAGGAAGGAAAGCCTGGAACAGCTGATAACTGTGCTTCTCTGCCGGCAAGAGGCTTGGGTGACTCCTGGGTGAGGAGTCCCCCTTCCTTCCGTGTCCCCATAACTTTTCCTTTCTATGCTACATCAAGGGGCGCCAGAGTCAGTGGGACTGTGAACAAGAACTGGCGAGCAGTTTGGGGACAGATCCCATTGACAGGTGGAGGCTCTCTTTGGTTGGATGTGAGGGATAAGAGGTGAAAATGAAATAGTTTTAGTTACTTTTCCTACCACATAGCTAGCGTACAATTCCACCCAAGACCGGACCACATGAGTCCTTGTGGTTGGTTGGAATCTACTGTCTTCGTATAAGAAAAGGCCAATACTAGGGAAGCCGCCAGAGGCACCTCTGGCTATACTGATGGCAGGAGTCCCACTCGGCCTCCTAAATATTGGGGAATGCCCATGTGTGCTACAGGGCTGGAGAGTGGGCTGTACACGAGAACTTTTGAAGCTCTCATGGGCAGGGAGTTTGCTGCTTATTGGAAATAGGAACTGCTGACTGTTTATTGGCCATTATAAAAGATACCAAGAAAATCAAAGACACCTGCCCATACCTTATTAGCCAATCAGTCACTCAAGACTGAAACTTGAAGGAAGAGACATTTCCTTCATTGATGTATTATCTGATAAGTTACCCAGGCTACTATAAATAATCTCTCACTCATGCAACCCATTCTCTCTCTCTCTCTCTCTCTCTCTCTCTCTCTCTCACACACACACACACACACACACACACACACACACGTGTGAACATGCATGCACGCACGTGCACAAGTAATTTAGCTTCAAAGAGAAAAGAGACCTGTGGGGTGAAAGAACAAGAGAGTAATAGGGGTGAATATGATGAAATACATTATACATGTATGAACATGTCATATGCATTATGCACATGTATGAATGTGTTATAATGAAGCCCATTACTTGTGTAACTAATACATACTACTAGCAGTGGATACAGTCACTACTTTGGGTGTAGGTCTTTTCAAAAAAATGCAGACTGAACCTCTGCAGCTGCTGCTTTGGGTAAGAGGGCCTTGCAGGTCTGTGGAAACAATGGCACCCATGTATGGCACCTATGACAGGCGGATTGTAATCCACCCTCCTGTGTGTAAAGGCCATCAGCAATGCTGTTTTGAGTCTCCCCAACTAATTCTTTTGGCTCTTTCTAACCTGCGGGGATGCCCAAGTGCCTGAGTCCTGCATGCCAAGTTGCTTCGTCCAAGACACCTGCTGCCAAGTGCAGTCCCATGGGATCTCCCTAAGGGGATCAGCTGACAGTTAGGGTTCCCCTGCTCAGGGAGCTATCTTGTCGTCTCATTTCACTCCACCAATATTTGTTGATTATTCTCAGCCACTGTGTTCTGGAGACGCCAAGCTTGGCCTTGTCACCTTCCCAACCAGCCCAGCACTGTGAGTGATTGACCCCAAGACACAGGCTGGGAATCCAGAGTTGACCTCGGCTCTGATCTCATCCTTGCTCTATTTATTCAAGTCACCAGCAAATCCTGTGAAGCCTGTTTATCTGTCGCCACTTGGCCACTTCATTTCCCAGTCATGTGACAATTTCTAGAAGGGTACTTCAGGTTGTCCTTTTGGGCAGCCTTACCTGGTGAAATAGACTCTCAAATCCCTTACACAGGAGTTGGTGTGCCCCTTTGAAAACAGAAACCAGGAGGGGGTCCTCCCCCAAGTGCTCCTCCAGGGGCCCTGGCAGACCCACCCGTGCCTGACCTCCCTTCTGCACTCTTTGCTTCCCTCAATCCTGCCTCCTGTGCCCTGGTCCATCACATGTCACTGGTCACCCTTTACTCCTGGAGTACCCTTCTAGGAGCTGGCTCTACCCACATCCTCACTGTGCCTTTTCCAACAGCCACCCACTCTGAAGTAGCATCACCCCCTTTCCTCTACCCCCCCCCAATGCTTTATGTTCCTCCTTGTACTTCCTGTCCCTTTCCTGTCTGTTTTGCTTTGGTTTTTTTTTTTTTTTTTTTTTGAGACAGGGGTTTCTGTAGCCCAGGCTGACCTTGAACTCTCTATGTTGACTATAATGACTTTGAGCTTCAGATACTTATGCCACTACTTCCAGCGTGCTGGGGTAGCAGGTGTATGCCACCATACTCTGTTTATTCAGTGCTGGGGGGGGGGTCACTGTGCCTTCTGGGAAAGCACTCTACCCACAAAGCTACATTCCCAGCCCTCTATTACATTGTCAACCTGGGATCATCAAGGGCTATGACATCAGCCTTGCACAGGACAACAAGGCTGAAGAAGTAATTGACTTGAGCACACAGGAGTTGCTCCACAATTCTCAAATAAATGTATATTCAGGAAGATGTGTGACTTTTTAGTGATTAATGGGGAAAAATTAAAATAAGGCACATGCTGGAGACATGGTTCAGTGGTTAAGAGCACCTGCTGTCTTTCAGAGGGCAGAAGTTTGGGTCTATGACCTACATCAGGTAGCTCAAAGCTGCTTGTAACTCCAGCTTCAGGGCATCTGATGTCCTCTTCTGGCCACAGATACTGCACCTAGGCACACAGACCCCCCAGGTATATACAGACTCTAAAGTAAAATAAATCTTAAAAGCACAAATAGATAAGTAAATAAGTGTTGCATGATTGTAAAGAAGACAAAGTTGTCTCTTTTAAAGCAGTATCAGCTTTAACTCAGAAAATCCCTGAAAAGATGCAGAGCCTGAAGCATCTGCTTCCCAAAAGCCTTCATGCTCCACCAAGGGCCAAGTGGGCACTTGGCACCACATGCCCTGTCCGTCCCCTAAATCAGTGACTGAAGGTCTCCTTTCTAGAGAAAGCTCCACCCCCAGTGCTAACGTGAAGTTGTTTCCCTGTAAGACATCACAAGGCCCTGACAGAGTGTGTGCAGTTGCTCTGAGCAGGGAGGGCTCGCTGGCTCCTCTCAACAGTTGCTCTGAATATTTTAAGAATTTGTGGAGAATGTTGAAAACCAAATCGTGTAAAAACTGACAAACAACCAGTGCAATTAGCCCTTGGGCAAGTAAAACAAACATTTCCTGCCTCGTTGCCTGTGTGGGAGATGACAGGCAGGCCCGAGTGAGGTAGAATGAGGCACTTACCTCTAGGGACAAGAACGGAGCCACAGAGGAGCAGATCATCCACCCCATGTCACTTCGGAGCCTGAGTCCTCTCCAGCCAAGGACTATTCAAAATGTGGGAGGGCCTTTTAGCTGCTAGCTCTACCGTGGGGCAGGAGTGATGCTGGTGTTTAGTTATAGGGAGAGGTGAACTGAACCCTATGTCTGCAGAGAAGGCTCACATGCTCCGGATCTTGGATCACAGTGCTCTCTCTTGAGATTGTAGCTGGTGAAATAGGGCTTTCTAGAAAAGTGAACTGTTTCCCTAGTGGGCCCATCTACCTACCCTTCTGGGTCAGTAGGCTTATTAACTGCCAGGGGGCTGGCCAGGGGAATGCTCTCCACGTGCCTGCCTGGCGGCTCACTCCCTTAGCAGGTGATGCCAAGCTCCTGGAGGAATTGTGTAATTCTGGGCTGTGAGAGTTTATTTCCTCTAAAAATATACCCTGAAACTGGGGCACGATGAAGGATGGCTGACAAATGGGGAAGAAGAGCTAACAAAGGCGCTGGGAGCATCGCATCAGGGCTGAGTCATCTGCACTCAGCTCCAGTTCAGCATGGACCTCTCCACCGGTTCCTGTCACCAATCAAAGTTCAAAAAGTCTCCAGGGCTTTAGGGGCTTGTGAGTCACTGTTGTAATGTCCCTGATGTCCCACAACTTCTCATGAGTAGGGAGGAAATAGATAGCAACAATGGAAGTGGCTTTCATCTGACTGTCCCCTGGTCAGTAATGAAGGGGCCCAGCATCCACTCTGGTCTGCAGTAGAAAGGACGTGGCATCCACATCTGTCTGCAGTAGAAGGGACACGGCATCCACATCTGTCTGCAGTAGAAGGGACACGGCATCCACGTCTGTCTGCAGTAGAAGGGACACGGCATCCATGTCTGTCTGCAGTAGAAGGGACACGGCATCCACGTCTGTCTGCAGTAGAAGGGACACGGCATCCACGTCTGTCTGCAGTAGAAGGGACACGGCATCCACGTCTGTCTGCAGTAGAAGGGACGTGGCATCCACGTCTGTCTGCAGTAGAAGGGACATGGCATCCACTTCTGGTCTGCAGTAGAAGGGACACGGCATCCATGTCTGTCTGCAGTAGAAGGGACGTGGCATCCACGTCTGTCTGCAGTAGAAGGGACATGGCATCCACGTCTGTCTGCAGTAGAAGGGACGTGGCATCCACATCTGTCTGCAGTATGCTATCTATCTGACTATCCTGACTCATCAATTGTAAGAACATCTGAGGTTTCTGGAGAGCAAAGAACCCAGCTCTCTCCACCCTGCCGTTCTGTCTTGTGACTTCTCAAGGTCTTGGCTGTCACAGATCTGGATATCAAGTCCTCATGCATCTTCCACACAGAGGCTGCATTCTTCAAGAGTATCCTTCTCTTCAATGAAGAAGGAAATGCTTTGTCTCTATCTCAATGTCCAGGTCACATACTCACTCCTCTATCAATCACACAGGGCGATTAAGTCACCAGAAATGATATTTCATAGATAAGCGAGGGTCCCCTCAGAGAGGCTGGACACTAAGGCTGCTCCAGTACTTCTCCTGTAGCACAGGGACAATCAATCCCACACATGGTCATAAGCTGAGCAAACTAACTGTGCCGGTGGGAGGCAGGGGCATGAGTGAGGCAGGGGCATGACTGTAACTGTGCCAGTGTGAGGCAGGAGTCTTAGTGTAGCTATGCTGATGTGAGGCAGAAGCATGAGTGTAAACGTGCCTGTGTAAGGCAAGAGCATGAGTGAGGCAGGGGCATAACTGTAACTGTGCCGATGTGAGGCATGGGCGTGAATGACGCAGGGGCATGAGTGTAGCTCGTCAGAGAGGGAGCGTCTGTAGAGGATCGTCTACTATCCTTAGAGAACTGCCTCATACAGAAGAGACACTGGGCAGTGATGATGAGAGACACTTGTGCTCCACAGCCGTCATAGATATCCTGATTTCAGGGAATCAGAGAGGAACTCCCAGCAGCACACAGAGGCCCTGTGTTGAAGAGAGAACAGTAGAAGTGGAAAGGGAGGGAAGGGGGACATGGCTTGACTCACTGGGGGCTGGCAGGGGAGCCTACCGGCTGGGGAGCCTGGGACCAGAAGTCAAGGGCTATGAATTGAGGAAGCTTCCGGCAGGGGCCAGGTTTTAGAAAAGTTGTAGGGAAGATGAAAGGAATCCTAGAGATTGGAAGAACAACCAGGGAGCTGTGCTGCTCATTTCAAGGGCTTCCTCCCAAGTGAAAGCTGTTTGGGAGGCCCAGGCTCCCTCCATGAGACACTGCTATGTTCCTCTCCCCAACAATGGTCTGGGCAAGGGGCTCCTCTCCAGAGAGGCCTTGGCGTTCCTGTTTGTAGATGGGAATCTCTGCTTTGAAAGAGAACAGGCTTTAACATGTTAACTATTGCAAAACTATGTGTGTGTACATGCATGAATGTGTCTGTCTGTCTGTCTCTGTGTGTGTCTGTCTCTCCGTGTGTGTGTCTGTCTATCTGTCTGTCTCTGTGTGTGTGTGTGTGTGTGTGTGTGTGTGTGTGTGTGTGTGTGTGTCTGTCTGCGACTGAATCTGAGCTCATCGTTTCAGCTAGACTGGCCAGCAACCCCCAGCCGTCTTCTGTGTGCACTGCCCCTGCACTGTGTCAGAGGTGTATATGTCTGGGTGCTGGGATCCAAACTCGGGCCATCCAGGCTCTGCATATGTCTGTCCTCGCCGGTCATCTTCTCAGCTGCAAATGGAGTTCTTAATGGCCGCTGCTCAGGTTTACACTGGGAATGTCCTCTCAAAGGTCATGGGTTGGAGGCCGGATCCCCAACTCGTGATGTGAGGAAGCCATGGACCTTGAAGAGGTGGGGCCTAGAGGAAGGCTTGGGTCATTAAAAGTGCATCATCAAAGGATAATAGGATCCTGATCTCTTCTCATTTCCTGCCATGAATGCATCAGGCTCAACTCCACCACGATCTCCCACCATGATGGGCCGCCACACCACAAACTCCAAGGCACAAGGTCATTTACCTTAAAATCATCAGCTCCCCAAATCGCCCACTGGTCTCTCCTTTTTTGTGTTTATCTTTATTCTTGTTTCTTACATTGTTTTGGAGACAATGTAGCCCGGCCCAGGCTTGTCTGGAGCTCCCCCTCTTCCTGCCTTGACCTCTGAGAGCCGAGCCTTTCTCCTTATAAATCCTGTCAGGAACTGGTTACAGCTAAGCACTAACATCTGGAACATTCTAGAACACCTGGAAAGGAGAGCATCCATATATCTGCATATTTTTATATGCAAACAACACCCCTCCTACAGGGATGCTGGGGAAGGGAATGGGAAGGGGATTTTCCTCTGGTCACCCTCTTGTACCTATTAAATTCAAAACCCTGTATTTGTCAGTTTCAATAAATAAGGGAGACAGCAGCTCCTCAAGCTGCAGTGGAGAGCAGCTGATAGGCTGAGTGGAATCAGCAGGGCATGCGTGAGTCATCCCCAGGAGAGAGGAACCTGGACCACGAGTGGAGGGCGGGGGGGAATTGGAGAGGTGGGGGAGTGGAAGACAGCCAGGGTGGAAAGCTGAGCTCACAGACCAGCACCTGTCTGATGTAGGGGTTGAGATGAGATATTCCCTGGAGAGCTGTCCTCCAAAATGCATGAGGACAGTGAGACAGAGACCCAGGGCCAAAAATACCATCAGTGAGGACAGTCTGGCAACCACCTCCCTTGTGTGGCTTTCCCCCAATGCCTACTGCTTTGCAGGTTTCTGGCTATTCAATGCCTCAGTGGACCCATCTCCCTGAGGCTGCAGGCAAATATCACCTGGCAATCCACCTCACCTGGCCTGAGGAAAGCACTCCCTACCGGCTGGCGATGGGGACCATTCCCACAGAAACAAAGCTGAAGGCTCCGACCTGAAGCTTGGATCTGAAGCTTCTAATCAAAATGTGAGCATCCGCAGCCGAGACTGCCTGGGAGGAGCTGTAGTTCATGCACAGCTTGGCTCTGGAGTGTCCCAGAGGTGTGCTGTTCAAGGCCTGATCCCCTGCCCTGTGCTTAGGGGAGGTGGTGGGACTTTTAAGAGGCAGGGCCTGGTGGGAAGATGTGAAGTCATGGGGATATGAGGAGACTGAGATAGTAGACTCTTCCATTTCCTGTTTCCCAGCCATCTAACAACCAACAAACTTCCATGAGCTTCTGCCATGATGTGCCGCCACCTGCCCAAAGCAAGAAGGTTTACCTGCTTCAGACTGAAACCTACAACACTGTGAGTTGTCACAAACCTTTTCTCCTTGCAAGCTCATCATCCTGCGTGTCTATTATAGCAGTAGAGACGTGGCCAGCATGGTCCATTCAGTGCAAGCGCAGAGCATAATCAAACCATGAGCCCTATGGCACAGCCTCCCAAAATCAGCATTGGCCAGATGATGAGCATCTCAGTGCAGGACAGAGAGGCCTTCTCCACCGTGGTGGCTACACAACTATGTGAAATCCTGAAAATCCATGAATTCGGGAGCTGAGTGGTTACTCAGTGGGTAAAATGCCTGCCACACAAGCATGAGAGTGTCTTATATTCCCCAGCACCAATATAAGACACAGACACAACACACATCTGCTCTCCCAGTGTCTTAATTAAGGTTTCTTTCACTGTGAAGAGACACCATGACCACGACAACTCTTACAAAGAAACATTTAGTTGAGGAGGTGGCTTACAGTTTCAGAGTTTTAGTCCATTATCATCATGGCAAGTTGTATAGCGGAGTGTAGGCAGATACGATGCAGGAGCTGCTACCTGTTGATGTGCTGGCAACAGGAAGTAGTCTGAGTGTCACACTGAAGGAAATGTGAGCAAAAGAAACCTCAAAGCCTGCCCCACAATGACACACTTCCTCCAACAAGGTCACACCTACTTCAATAAGGCCATGTATGGGGGCCATTTTCTTTCAAACCACCACACCCAGTAACCCCAGCTCTGAGGAGGTACAGACAAAGGTCCTTGAGGCTTGATGGCTGCCTAGCTGAACCACTGAGCTCCAGGTTCAGTGAGAGACCCCAACTCAGAAAACCAGGCGAGGAACAAAAGAGGAAGACATCTGACCTCAAACCTCCACATACATGTTCACACGTGTATGTGCACGTGTGCATTGACACATATGCACACATACAAAGCATTGATTCGTATGCTCACAAACCTGAAATCAGCTGTGTGTAAACAACACCACAACTCCAGGGTGATCTCAGACTGGAAGGCTGTCAGAGTTTCTGACCACACTTCCCAGCTGCTGCTCATTGTCTTTCACCCCATCTGCCAGTGGGGTTCTTCTTCTCTGGCCCCATCTCTGCAGCTCTGAGTCCCCGAAGCCGAGGCACCCCTCCTCACCCTGTCAACTTTGGGGAACAGCTCAATACAGTGTGGGAGGTTCTGGATCCTTAGATTCCCTTTCAGGAGTGTAGTGTAGTAATTTAGGCCTGTAATCCCAGTACCAGGGAAGTAGAGGCAGGATCATTGTGAGTTCCAGTCCAGCCTGGAGTACAGAGTGAAACTGTTTCAGTTCTGACATCCTGACATCCCCTGCAGTCATATCAGGCTGGAGAAATGCATCTCAACCAGCCAGCCAAGTCATTTCATTACATCTCTACCACACCCGTCAAGTAAAGATTCTAATACAGTTCTAACACCCAGGAAATGTAGTTCAGAGAGATGAAGCCACTAGACCTGGTCAGACCAACGTTCCCGTGCTACCAGAACAACATGCTTAAGGAGGTGGGGAAAGCATGAGGGTGGGCAGTGAGTAGAAAGGTGGCTTCCTTTCTCCAGACCTGAGCCTCCAGGCTGAGCAGAAAGACCCATAGGAACAGGGCCAGTATAGGCTGTACATGAGAGGGGAGCCCTGAAATCCCAGCAGAAAGGGGCCAGTCTAAAGAAGCCTCAGAGAAGCTTAAGATCAATCTTGATGGATAGAGCTTACAGATGCTTCACAGAGGAGGGAGGAGGGAGAGAGAGAGAGAGAGAGAGAGAGAGAGAGAGAGAGAGAGAGAGAGAGAGGAGAAGGAGGGAGGGAGAGTGAGGGAGCAGTCTGGGTTACCTGTAGTGGGCATGTCCAGACAGGCAGTTTCCAGTCCCCAAAGCAGGAAGTGAGTGGATGAATTGATGAATGAATTAGCCAGTGAGTACTTACCTCTGCTCACCCTCAGGTTCTATGCCAGATGCCTTTGCTCATAGTCACTTATTCAGTCTTCATAATGAGCCCATCACATAAGTGTGATTATTCTCCAGCTCTCACTCAGCAAGCTGGCAGAGCACTATCGTGCTCCGGGCCAAGACTGAGCCTTAGTGATAAAAATGAATGAAGTCCATGGAACTCAAAGCCAGGGCTTGAATCAAGACTCTGCACTTAGACCCTCACCTATAAAATGGACATTAGAGTACTGCCTACTCAGGACCTTTCCAAAACCTGGCTGCATGAAAGCCACCTGAACCCTCCTCCTAGCTAACTGGTGAGGAGGAAGCCATGCACCAAGCAGTCAGTGCCCTCTGTCTTGGTTCCCTTGGCCAACAGAGGGCTTACTACCTTCTTACAAAAGAAGTTATAACCCAGTAAGTAATTCAGAAACTGGGCGGTCTTGGAGCTCTGACTACCATACGAGGGTCTTTTTCAGCCTGCTTGCTAAAAAAGATAAGCTGATTCCTCTCCTGGAATAGGGGAGTGTGTAACAAAGAATGTCATTGGCTCACACAACCCCAGGTAGGTTGCAGAGAGATGAACACTCCTCTAACTTTGGAATACCACTTTGTTCACTATTGGAACTGTGACTTCAAAGTATCCAAGATCCTCCAGTATGCAAAGTGTTCTCACACCTCACAGCCCACCATCACCTTGGGAGGCGCCTGAGATGAGCATAGGTCCCCTGTTTCATTGAACATGGGGAAACTGAGGCTTACAGAGCAAAGTGACCAAGGTAAGGCAGGATGGTGGCCCACACCAACCCAGCAGCCCCATGGCAGGCTTCTAGGCTCAAGAGTAGGGGAGGGAGGAAAGCTTGTTCACTTTGTAGTTGAGCAAAAACATTGCTAAACTTAAAAACATACGATTATCACCCTTGAGATGTGCTCGATACTGGAAATGAATGTTCTGTTCCATTCTAGCTCTTGGTGGAGGCCATGCACCAAGCAGCCAGGGCTTTGTCTTTGTTCCCTTTGTCAACAGAGGGCTGGCAGCTCGCAGTGAGTAACTCAGACACTGGGTGGTCTTGGAGCTCTGGCTACTGTGCAAGGGTATTTTTCAGCCCATTAGCTAGTTTAAGATTCTTTTTCAAATCACTTATCTTCTGTTCTTCTGAAAGTACATGTCATGGTGTTGGAGGGCTGATCTAAATTGTTAAATTTGGCTTCTAAATTCTACATACAAGCACTTCCTCTTTAGTCTTATATTACACAATCCAAGGGCTGGCCACATCCCAGCCAGAAGCATGTGTTCCCATATCCAAAATGTATTCAACATTTATTGAGCACTGTGAGGTGCCAGATGAACATTTATGGGCACCCAAAAGTTGCTAGAGTGACAAATAAATATTTGTTGAGAACCTATGAGGTACCAGCATACCAGGTAAATATTTATTGAGCACATTGAACACCAGTGAGATTCCAGGGTACCAGATGCTGAGGCGTACATGACAGCCCCAATAGTCACCAAGACGTGCCCGAGTTTGTTGCTGGGTAGTGACTGAGGAGTCGTGCTTGTTAACAAATCTGTAAGCTGCTATGAGTGGCTGGAAAGTAAGCGAATGCTAGTTAGGGACTTTGCCTGGTAAGGGGTGAGGCAGTACAGAAAGATTCTCAGAGAAGGCCTGACTCCCATGTGACTCAACAGCCATCATCCTCCTGCTAGCCTTCACTGACACCCACTTGCCCCCTGACCCCCATCAGTCCCCAGCCAAGTCTTCCTGGCCAATGTGTTGATTTTTCTTTTCTTTTTTTAATGTTTAAAATTGTTTTAATTGTCTAGTAGTGGTGGCACATGCCTTTAATCCCAACCTTAGAGAGGTTGAGGCCAGCTTGATCTGCAGAGCCATCTTTAGGACAGAAACAAAACAAAACAAAAAAGAATTGTTCTTATTCTTTTTTTTTTCTAAGATAGGGCTCCTCTGTGTAGCTTTGGCTGTCCTGGAACTCACTCTGTAAAACAGATTGGCCTCAAATTCAGAGATCTGCCTTCCTCTGCCTCTTGAGTGGTAGGATTAAAGGTGTGAGCAGCTCGAATTGTTTTCATTGCTATTCAGGGCTAATGAGACCATTTTATGCAGGTATATATTTTGCCCACATTTCCCCCATACCTCACCCCACCCATTTTCACCCCCTTCCCAAGCCCTCTCTGTTCCCCAGTTTCGTTTCTACTTGCATCAGTACAGATGTGACTTTACCTAAGATGTCCAGATCCCGTAAGTACAGGAAGGCATGTCGTGCTTCTTTGTAAGACCACTCAGCTAGTTTATTGCACTCATCCCCACTCCACCCATTTTCCTGCAAATACTATAACTTTGACTTCATTCTTGCTGCTGAGACGATCCCACTGTGCTTGCACACCACATGTTTCTTCTCCACTCCTCCACCACTGAACACCTAGCTAACACCATGTTCCTTAACTTAGCTATTGTGAATAGGGCTGCAGTAGACATTGACGTGCATGTATCTCCATAACAGGTCAAGGCTGGTGTTTCTAACATTTACCCCCAGGGCCTCTCTTGAGAATCAGTTAAAATCCCTCCACCGAACCTTCCAAGCTGAGCAGCAAGGGTAACAGAGCCAGAAGACAGTCTCTGGAAAAAGAAGGGACATCCCCTCTAAAGGGGTGAACTCCATCTCACACCTGGCCCATAGATGGTCTATGAGCTCCCACCTTGGCTCCGACCCTGTAATGCCTGGGATTCCTCACTCAGCCTGCAGAGCACTGTGGCCACCAATTCTCTGTGCTCACATCTGTCCTCCACTGAAAAGCTGTGGTCACTCGCTTCCTGGCCTTGACCTCCCTCCAGCTTCCTCTTTATTCTGCAGGGTCTCTCTGGCTGCATGGCCTCCGCTCTACCAAATGGTGTCCCAAGTGAGAGCCTGACCTCTGCCCGGCATTGTCATAGGAGCTGCGGTGCTCCTTCAGTTCCTAGAATGGGTCCTCTCCGTTGTTGGGGTGGTAAGGGAAGGACTCCCCGGGAAGCAGGGATGAAGAGGGGGGCAGGGGAAAGCAGGGATGAGGGAGGGAAGCAGGGATGAGCAGGGGAACAGAAAGTGGGACGGAAGGGAATCCTGGGGTGGCCTACTCTTTAGCCAGAGAGCGTATGTGGTGCCGGTGTGAGGGAAGCAGGGAAGGCAGAAAAAAGCCATGGTCACCTTGTGGGTTGGAACTTCCAGGGACAATGAGATAGATCAATCCATTGATAAAGTGAGAGGTAGAATCTGGTGTCAGCTAAAGGGCTGCTCAGAAAGCCAAGGGGACAAGTTTTTCCTCCAGACTCTTTGCAAATAGGTTAACCCTTCGCAGTGACCATAGTCCTCTGTCCTCTCCATGAGCCAGTTGAAGGGTCCATTCACAGCTTCACTTCATGTCCTGTATGAGGACAAAACTAGGACTCAGGGGAGTTTAGCCATGGGCTTTAGGGGAGCAAGCGGAGGCCTGCCTATCACTTTCTTCCACAAAAGCCTCCATGTTCCTTAACTGAGAAGACCCCAGCCCACAGTGCCAGCACCTGTGAGTAAATACAACCCCCAACTGCAGGGAGGAACTACAAAGCCTCATGGGAACTGAATCACTGTGGAGGTAGAAGGGTCAAATGTACAAAGGCTCAGCAGCCATACAATGCTGAGTAGTGATTAGAACAGATATTACCTGGAGCAGACAACACACCTGGGGCAACAGATACACCTGGAGCAGAGGTCACACCTGGGGCAGAGGTCACCTGGAGCAGACAACACACCTGGGGCAGACAACACACCTGGGGCAGACAACACACCTGGGGCAGAGGTCACACAGAACAATGATCTAATCTTTGAGAAAGACCACACTCAGGGCAGGTACCAAACCTTAGACAGAGTCCATACCCAGGCAGGGATCACACCTGGACCAAAACTTCACCTGGACAGGAATCACACCTGGTCAGAAACATCACCTGAGCAGAGATCACTTCTGGGAAGGAATCACACCTGATGAATCAGGGATCAAACCCAAAGCAGGGGTCACATCTGGGCAAGGATCACACCTTAGATAGCATTGAGGGGAGGAGTACAACCTCTATCTTGCAAGGATGCTGAGCTATAGTCAGGGGTCTGGAGGTGGGAGAATGCAGGTATGAAAGGGGTGCAGACACTCATAATCCTTGGAATAGGGACAGAAGACTGCTTCCCTTGTCAAAGAATGGAAACCTGCCAGAGCTAAATGCCCAGAAGTTCAGGACCAGGGATGAACTAACCTCTGCTCCTGAGTTCACAGCTTGGTAGGAAGCCGCTGGTGCATGATGGCTTAGACAGCCTGGACAGCCTGAGGCCACAGACCCTGTGGAAGAGGGGAACAGCTGGCTGGGAAGACTCAAGATGTGGCTGTCCCAGGCTGATAGACTGCAAGACAGCACCGTTTCTAACATGCACGAAAGCCCTAGCTCAGTAGTGTTCAAGCTTCCCAATGCTTTAATATAGTTTAATACAGACCCTTTAATATAGTTCTTCATGTTATGGTGACCCCCAACCATAAAATCATTTCCATTGTTATTTCATAACTGTAATTTTGCTATGAATCATAATGTAAATACCTGATATGCAGTGTAGCTGATATGCTACCCCCGAAGGGGTCGAGACCTACAGGTTGAGAAACTGTTTTTAGGGCTTAAGTATACTTTCTACCTCCTAGATTGCCTTGCTGGGCCAGCCCTGACAGCTGACCCTCAGTCCTGGTCCCCCTGCCTCTAAGAAGTCCCTGCAAGGGGAACAAAGACTCCATCAAGAACCCATCCCCCAAGAAGACATGGTAAGTGTGCTCTAGACTGAGAACACTTAAAGCAAATGAGCAGGAATCCTGCTTGCCAGTATCCTGCTTGCAGGCAGAGTCAGAGCTGAAGAAGGATATGGTGACTGCAATTTTAAATAGGGCTTGAAGGCTGATGACATCGGAGCCTGCCCCGGCTCCTGGCAGTGCTGTGAAGCAGCTAGTTACTGTACAGGGAGGGAAACTGAGACAGTAAAAGCATAGCCCCAGGTTGCTCAGCTAACAAGTGAAGGATCTTGGATCCATACCCGAGTCTGATTGAGGACAGTGGGTCTGAGAGATGATTGTCATCTCAGCCACACCCTTCCTGTGCCACTCTGTGCCTCTATTTCCTTTTCTATGCAGTGGGGAAGAGCCGGACCCTGCTGGGCCACTGAGAAAGTCAGGAACCAGGCGGAGACATCACCACTATCACAGCCATCTTCTGAGCCCACCACCAGGCCCTGCTCCAGAGCCTCCAAGGACACCTGACTGGCAGCAGTCTGGCAAGGCTGGTGGCCAGCTCTTCTGGCTCTGTCCCCTCTCATGGCTGATGAAATATAGATGATGTTGTGAGTCTGCAGCGGCCTTGCTGCCAGCAGTCAGCTGTCCCCAGGGAGTGTGATGGAGCCTGATTACAGGAGCAGGAAGGAGCCTCCACAAGCTACCTGAGGACCCTGGGCGTCTCTGGACCCCCAGCTCATGCCCTTGAAGGTAAAGTTCCGCCAGTGCTTCCTCCCTAGAAGACTTAAGAGCCAAGATCCAGTTTAAGTCTCTCTGCCTGTTGCTATGGAGTCTGGCAACTGCCTGGCCAGAGCAGGGCTCGCTTGGGATTCAGAGCTAGCAAAGGCTCCAGGAGTCCCACTTCCCAGAGGTGTCTGACTTTCCCCAGGAGCATGGTCCGGGTCAGTCATGGCGGAGCTTCAGTGTGAGGAGAAGCTCAGGCCTGGTAGCCGTCCTGCTAATGGTTACCTTGTCCTCCAGACGTAAGTTCAACTGTTCCCCCAGCATGGGGACAGTCTAGATCCTGGTGCCTGTGGTTCCAGCTCCATCATCTCTGAGTCTCATTGACTTCAGAGCCCTCACCCGCACATCCACTCCTTTGCTACAATAGTTTAAATTTCTTCCTCAGGGCCTTTACTCAGACTCTTTCCTGGGCAGTGCCCCTTCTCTGATTCTACCTGGTTCACATCTTCTCACCCTGAGTCTCCATGAGGCATCACTCCTCAAAGATGCCTCCCTCTGGCTCCTCTCTGCCCCTAGAACCCCTAAAATCTAGTCCATGCCATCCTGATCTATAATTGCACTCTCAACACCTTTTACATTTTTATTACATTTCTTTTCCCATTGTGGGCTCTTATGTAGACCCTGTAGAAATCCCCACAGGACATGTGTGGAGGGCAGTGGACTTGCAAGAGACTATACTCTCCACCATTGGACCTCAGTGATCTAATGTAGGTCATGAGGTTTGGAGGCAAACATCTACATGCTAAGCCATCTTGCCAGCTCTAAAACACTTAACGTAGCCCTGCCTGCATTCTAAGAGCTAAGGGCAGAAGCGTACTGCCAGCTCTGTGGCCTGGGCCAGGAATATCGTACCTCTGTGCTCCAGGCACCTGACCTGTGGAGCACGTTCAGGAACCCACACCGTTCAACACACTCTCCAGGGAAGCTCTCAGAACAGCACGTGCTCTTTAGTGAGGAGCTACAGACACCCACCTGTCCTGTCTCCTGTATCAGAGGTCAGCCCCAGTGGGCAAGCACTGGTCAGGATTCATGCAATTTTATTCCTCACTCCCATCCTGGTACCTGGCAGGAAACTGTAAACAGCACTATAGGTAAGTGAATGAATGAGTCAGTTGTTTTGACTTCAGAACTTTGTCATTTTAAGGGACTTTAAGCCCTGTATAATCCTGATTTCACTAATGCTGGCTTCACTGAATTTCCCCAATGAGAACTGGAGTCAGGTTTCCAGCAGTTCTGAACTACTCCTAATTTCATGTGTTTTTTTTTTCTTTTTAAGAAGATTGATGTTACTATTTTCATTTATGTATATGTGGCTCTGAGCATCTGAGTGCAGGATCCCAATGAGGCCAGAAGAGGGCATCGATCCCCTAATGCTGGAGTTACAGGCAGTTGTGAGGGACCCAGCATGAACGCTGGGAAACAAACTTGGAGTCCCCTGCAAGAGCAGCAAGCGCTTGTAACTGCCCAGCTCTATCACCTTGATTTCTCCCAGAGCCTCCTTGGGGGTGTCAGACTTATGTGGATTCAAAGAACAGCAGGATCTACATCTGTGCCTGCCAGACTCAAGGGGCCATATGGGACCAAGAGGACTGGGTCAGTGCAGGAAACATGGACACATTGGCTCCTGAGCATTGGCAGAGAAAGGCAGAAAGGAAGTCACCAAGGCAGGGTGGGGAAGGATGGGATAAGGAGGGGCTGCAGTGTCACTGAAACTTGGTTTTTAGTGTCATCCAGGGTAACACAGGCCCAGTCACAGATGGAAGAGGGCAAAGATGGGTCATGCAGCTTGAAGCACGTCACTAAGAGGCAGGGCACTGATGGGGCCAGCTCCATGAGAGCAGGAGGACATAGGCATTCGCTCTGTCCCGATAGGCCTGTTTCTCAGTCTTTCCATCTCTTTCCCATAGGGGTGACCAGAGTCCCTTTGTATCCTTTTGAAACAAGGAGAGAGAGACAGAGAGACAGAGAGAGACAGAGAGAGACAGAGACAGAGAGAGAAGGAGGCAATGTTTACCACTTAAGGTGGTGGGGTCTGGGAGAATGGAGTCAATAAATGAAGCAGACTAAAGTCTCATGCAATAGCCAACTTCATTCAGAGCATCAGACAATTTATACTCTGAGGGTTAAGAGGACTCACATGGGGCTGGAGAGATGACTCAGTGATTAAGAGCACTGGCTGTTCTTCGAGAGGATCTGAGTTCAATTCCCAGCAACCACATGGTGGCTCACAACCACCTACAGTGGGATCTGATGCCCTCTTCAGGCATAAAAGCGACAGACATGCAGAGAGAGCACTGGTACAAAATAAACAAATCTTTAGAACAAAAGAAGGTGACGCATGAATAAAGTGTACAATCATAAGGGAAAGCCCACGTGGTGAGCGAGCCTCACATGGTGGACAAGCCACAGACAGCAAAAACATGTTTTTCCGTAGAGTTATATAAACAAATAGCAATAGCCAGTAAACTTACTCCTATATGGTACCCAGGGAGGAGCACGGAAGCACAATCCAAGAACAACTCTGTGCTTTTGAAGAAACTGAGGTCACAAGATTCTTGCATTTGGTTTCTTGGAGTTTTCTCACAAGCATTCAGACATTTCCACGCATGACTCCATTCTTGAACTCTATTCTGACAAGGTAGGACTGTGCTGATGTCTTGGGATGGTAAGTTGGGGCAACAACCACACACACAGAGTGAGCCCAACTCTCACTGTTGAGTGCCTTAGCGATGGTAGGAAAACGTGACCTGCTTGAGACAGGATGATGGGTGACAACACCGCATTCATAAGTCAGCCATCACCATGGTGGCCACAGAAGGTTCCTGAAGCTCCGCATTCCTATTTGCCTTCTGGGAGCCCAGAGCAACCTCTCACCAGAAGCCTGGGGTGGTGACAACACCTCCAGGCCAGCGTTGATCTGGGAACAAAATACGGGGCTGAGACCACCATGTGCACCTCCCACCATCCTTCCCTCCCTGCTTATTCTAGACTCTATCCTCCCAGACACTGCTCATCAGCAGAGCAGCTGGCCTCTACCCACACTGGCCACCAAGAGTGGAGAGCCCACAGGGAGCTCCCTGCTCCCCAGGGGGCAGCTCAGAGGGAACTGGGCAGAACCTTCAGAAGGCAAGTGTTTCCCTAGATGTGACTCGCTGACAGTGGCACCAGGATGGGTGACCAGCCTACAGTGGAGAAACAGGCCTGAGCTAAAACAAGAGATTGAAACAACTGGGGAAGTTTTCACTAAGCCAAGTTTAACACAGATTACAAGGGCCATGGCTTGTCGCCAATGAAGGTGACATCAAATGCTTTGGGAGTCACAGCACGAGCATCATGACATCCTTGAGCCAGGTCTGAGTTTGAACGTGAGAGAAAAGACCTAGGTAAAACTAGAATCAAAATCCCCAGTCACAGAGTCTTCCACCTCCAAGGGACTGGAAAAGCCAAAGTGATCTCAGGATAGAGAGAGAAGCCTCTTGTCCTAATGTCTGTGTTGAAAGCCAACCTTCACATGGGCAAGCTGCTTCCTTTCTCTGTGACTCCATTTCTCCAGTTATGAGAACCGGAAACCCTGTGGGTGCTGTTAGTTTGTGCTCTAACGAAAGTTTATTAGAAGCAGAATCTACTAAGGTCTTTGATTCCAGGGACTGGTGGTTTGTGATGCTCGCATCTGAGATGCTCCACTGCTGCCCCAGCAGTGGGAGCAACTTGTCGTTCCCAAAGCAGCCAGTTCACTTCCAGACATCTCTGAATGAGAGATGGGGTGTCTTCACAGGGTCTCTGCCCTGGGACTGTCCATACCCCCTTTCCATCTGCTCCTCAGTTTATGGTTATTATACCCATATACAGTTGACCCTCATTACTGTTGACCTTAACCAACAGTAATTGGTTCCCCAGGACTTCAGCTTCATAGTAACAGATGGCTAGACCAGGGCAAGGCTGTGTCTGTCGCACACCTTGAAGCCTATTCTCATTCACTCCACAGTACCAGTCTCTATCCTGGGTGCTTAAAAGAGACTGGTGGGTAAGCAACTGGTACCTCTACTTGGAGAGTAGAACGTCCTGTGGGAAGAAAGCCACAAAGCATGAAGGATGAGAGGGGCTAAAGTCACATAGGGTGCCCCAGGGGAGCCCCAGTTTCTGGAGTGAGGAAGCATTTCCTATGTGACCTTGAGCATCGCTTAGCTTCCCTGCTGTGTGAATGACTAAGCGGAAGACAGCCCTAGAGACTGGAACAGGTGGTCCTGCCTCCTACCTTGACTCTTCTTAACTATCAAATTCTTCTAGAGTAGAATTGCCTCCGACCCAAAAGATGATAGTCAATTGGTCCAAGGTAATCATGGCTGCCTCTGTCCTTGGCCTTTCATTGATCTTCAGTGAACATATCTCTAGTTTAGATTTACAATAATATAAAACAAATCTCATTGGTGGGTGGCAACGTACAACAAAGTAAAAAGGGATCTCATTGGGAGGTACACTTCATAGTCAAGGCTTTCCTGGAATCCAGTGTACTCAAAGGGCTTCAAAAGAGGTTCCTTTTGCTTCCTTACCTCTCTTCCTATCTTAGACACTGTTATGTGACTATGGTAGCTGAAGCTGTAGGAACCATCTTGTGACCATGAAGTGTCAAGCTTGAAGACAAATGACAACATGCTGAAGGTTCGCAAGACACTAAGTACATTGCCAAACTGCATAATCCACAGTGTACATCCAGAAACATCGCTGAGTAAACAGCAGATTCACAGGCTACTGGTGGCTAGCTTTCTGTTGCTGTCGTCAAACATTTTTTTAAGAGCCCTGCTCAACACTCCAAGGCCAAGTCAGCCATCGTCACCTTAACATAGTCACTCAATAAATGTTTGCTGACAGTCAAAAATATTTATTGATATCATATGGTTCCTGCTGGGTGACAAGCTATGTGCTAATGGAAGAGAGCAACAGAAGGTTACATGGACACCTGAAGCCCAGTGATAAACAGATGAGCTTTGCACACTGAAGAATGGGCACCAAGATCAGGGCAGAGCACTTTGGGCTGTGGCAGTCCTGGATGGCCTCCCTGAGGAGGTGTATTTCATCCTCAGCAGGCAGGACTGTAGTAGGAAGTAGGCTTTGTCAGGGCAAAGGTCTTGTGCTTGAGAAACTAAAAGAAGGTAGAGTAGCCAGAGAGGACAGAGGGGAGATAGGGGAGAACCGGGAAAGGGAAGAAGTGGAAGGACCCAGAGCTGGAAGTGGAGAGGAGGGGAAGTGAGAGGAGCAGGAGGAGGAGCAAGAAGAGGAGGAAGAAGCAGAGAAAGGTGAGGAAGGGGAGGAGTCGGGAGAAGGAAAAAGAGGAAGAAGGGTATGCAGGAGAAGATGGGGTGCGGGGGGAACAGAGCCACCTGGAGGTCAGGGTGGGGAGACTGGACAGCAACACATTTCCTCTTTAAGAAGGGCATCCCTTACAGAGATGGGCATCCCAAGTCTTGCAACCTCCCTAGCTGTCTCTCTCTCTCACCTCCATTATTACCCACACATGCTTACATGCTCTAGGACCTAGACTCCCTGCAGATGGGATTGAGCCTAGTTGCTCTCCTTCCTCAGCACCCAGCCTTGTCTCCTTGCAAGTGAGCACCAAGTCCTCTCGGCACTACGCCAGTGTCCTGAGCACTTTTATGTTTTTCCACAGAGTCAGAATTTACTGAATAATAAATTCATATGCTACCTCAACCTTGTTGACTTTCACTCACTAAGGGCTAGTCTTTAAAGATTTATTTTATTCTTAGCTGGACGTAGTGGTGCACTCCTTTAATACCAGTGCTCAAGAGGTAAAGGCAGGCAGATCTCCTGAGTCCAGCATCAGTCTATAAAGTGAATTCCAGGACAGCCAGGGCTACAAAGAGAAACCCTGTCTCCAAAAAAAGGGTGGAGAAATTAATTTTGTTAATTTGTGTATGGGGGTGGTATGGATATGTGCACACAACACAGATGCCCTCAGAGGACAGAGGTGTTGGATCTTCCTAGAGCTGCCAGTTCCAAGCGCTTGTGAATTCTGGGACTAAACTCCTCCACAAAAGGAGTACTTGCTCTTAACAGCTTAGCCATTTCCTCAGCACCAAGCACTGTAGATTTAACTCGACAGGGCCCTTGACCAACAGAGGTTCTTTTATGCCAATCTTAATCACTAATATTAATTCTCAGAAGACAACAGCAAATTTCTTGCAATAACACACAGGTGCTCCTGACTTAATCTGACAAGTTCATCATTCCTAAGAGGTCATTTGAATAGATCTGTGTTTGGGGTGGAGCTCTCAGTTTGCTTTGTGCAGATGTTACTTGTCCTGACAAAATGCCATGCTACCACAGAATGTGCATTCAGAATGGAGCCTGTAAAATGGAATCACTCAAGGCAAGGCCTGACCTGCAAGCTGCTGTCTTTTGCAAGTTGGAAAGCACTGCCCAGCCTAGTTGCCACTTCTAGGGCAACGCTGCCAGCTGACTCCAGGCCTAGATGGACCCTCTGCCCCTCCACTGCATCCCACTTGACACAGCAGTGGGCAGCAGGCTGGGCCTTCAGGGCTCACAGCAGGTTTGCTCAGAGCTTTACTACTGTGCCTGGGCCCATTAGTGTCACCAAGCCAGACTCACCCTTTCTGCCCACGGCTCCAACGCCTCCACCTCTGCCCTTCAGGTGGAATCATGGGGTCCAGGGACAGGGTTAGGGAGCACAGAGAGAAAATGAGTTTCCAACCTCAGAAGACACCACGAGACTCCCTGTATCACTACAGGGTGGGAACAGGGGCCTCGGAGCCCGGTGGGCAATCCCATGTCCCGAGCTGTTGGCAGGCCTCTGCTAACAAGGACAGGATAACTGACAGCTCTGGGGCACCTGGGGCCCTGAGATGGGACATTTGGCCGCAGCATCTTGGTTCCTCCCTCTATAACTGGCAGCATTTCTCTCCTTACGATATTTGCTGTCCCAGAACTCAGGCTTGTCAGCCTCCAAGAGGCAGGCAGCATACCAGGCCTGATAGCTCTTTGTCACTGTTGTGGCCAGAGGTTCTTTACCCAGGGATCACTGGAGCCAGATCCAGCAAGTCTTTCAGAGCTGGCTCGAATGTGCCACCTGGGATGCGGGCCACATGGATGTCCACATCTCAAAACTGAACAGGACTTCACAGAACACAGCCCTAGGACATGCTGCACAGAGACACCTGGTAAGGTTGCTGCAGTGGCTGTTCTCCTTCACATAAACCTGAGGAGGGCTACAGTTTCCCCAGTGACTGCCCAGTGATTTGGGTAGCTCTTCAAGCTTCCAGACCAGGGACCTACATCACACACTGAGGCTCTGGTTGCTTGCTCATTCCTGGGCTGGTACCCATGGCCACACCCAGACAGTCCCAGATTCTTCTCAAGGAACACACAAGAATACAATCACAGGATGGTCTGTAGACGTGATGATACCAGGTAAACGACAGTCCCAGGGGCAAGTACAGGCACACAAACACATACATACATGTGCATGCACATATACTATGCACATATGCACGCACATACATGCACACACGTGTACACGTGCATAGAGGTGCTGTATGCAACCCAATCCTCTGTCCTCCCTCCTCTCCTTCCATCACACACTTATTTGTGACCTGTTCCAAAACTCCCCAGCCTGTCACTTGGCTGAAAGTCTCTGCCTGAGCTTACCTAGAAAGTCAGAACAGCTTGAACTGAGGCCTTCAGATGCAGGCCTTTGCATTTTCCAGCCTCGAGGTCTTCCCACCTCAGGTACCCTGAGCCTGAGACCTGAGGGAGCAAAACACTAGAGGTCAGCATGGTCTCTCAGTGACTTTGTGAAGGGCCCTGGACACTCCGGCCACCCAGTCCTGGTCCCTCTGCCATAGAATAGGAGACTGGGACTCAGAGACAAGAGGAGAAGGTGAAGGAGTCCCACAACAGAACCCAGCCTCTTCACCCCCACTCTGCGGGGAAGGAGAAGCTTCCTAGTAGCACAGCTGGCCCCGCCCCACAGTCCTCTCTTCTGGCAGGTGTAGCTCTGACTCCCTGGGCAGGGCTGCCATTCTGCCATTCGTCAGTGATGGTCTCCAGACTCAAGAGCCATCCAGAGTCTCCTAATTGATTTCGATGTCCCTTCCTTTCACTCAGTCCCTTGGCAAGAACACTAGGAGAAGAATTTATGAGACAAGGTAGAGGAGAAGTAGAGGGGAGCGCAGGCTGGAGAGAGAGGGGAAGAGGTTAGGAAAGTCACACAGGCTGGGGAAGCCCTCTGCTCAGCTGTGAGGCTGGAGTGCCTAGATCCGTGAGAAGATGTCCCTTGGCTACCTTCAGACAGCTATACCAAGAACTTCCTGTCTTTAAGAGTCTTGAAAAACTGGAAATCAGTCACCGCAGTACAGTGTATGCAGTAGGTGCTCAATAAATGCTTTGCATATCAGGCAGGGGACAGCCAGGTCTCTGGTTTCCTTGACCTTCTGACTTAATGCATGAACTACAGTAAAACAACTCTTCTCCCTGGGCCTCAGTGTCATCTGTCCAGTGAGGGGACATACTGGTGGTGCCTAAGGTTGCCAGAGAAACGCCTCTCGGTATAACAGCCTTGACCTCATCCTGCCTATTTCTGGAAGCTCCCTGGAGAAGCAGGCTCAGGGCTTGTGCTCCTACACCAGAGATCTGCCAGTGTATGAGAGGACCACAGGAAGGAAGCACCAAGGCTGGGGTAGCCATGGGGAGTAAGGATGACTAGTCCTGAGAGTCAGTGATGGGCACCAGGGCACTACCCTTGAGTGTGTTTCACGAGGCCTCTAAAAGAACAGCAAAACTCTCCCCACCCAGGCTGTGCAGTGCTTATGGGAGGAGTCCCCTCAAGGACAAAACAACACTGCTAGGTCTCAAACTCAGGGCAAGTGGCTGACCACAGTGGACTCTGGCTGCCAGGGTCCCTCAGCCCCTACTCACAAGTACCTTCTTACAGAGTCATTGGGCTGGCATGCCCCACCCACCACCTGCTCTTGCCGTCTCCATCGCCGGCTTTGTTTCCCTTCGCTTCTCTTCTCTGTGTTACCCAGCCATCTTGGCGACGTGTCCTCGTGGTCTCTTGGTCCCTGGTTCCTCTCCTCCCCCATCCCTCCTCTCAACGTAATGGTTCAGTCTGATGACCCTGTTCAGTCGGGACCCTTTCAAATGCCTCTGGCTGTATTCTCCCTCATATCTGCAATAATGTCCTTCTCCTCAACCATACCTAGGAGCGGTCACAGGAGTAGCGTATATGAGCTCCCCCGCAGCCTCTCCAAACCAAGCTGCTAATCTGACTCTGACTTCAAATTCTAGAGTCCATCCCTTCAGCTGCTCTCTAATCATTCATCCTCCTCATCTACTCCCTAAGTCTCTCTGGCTCCTGCCGCCTGCTGTGCCTCCTGGGTACTTGTTACAGTTCTCTGGTCTGCTATGCTCACACATGGCCGTCTGTCTACTAAAGATACCGCCCCCCATCTTTTTCCCAAAAGCCTCTTCCATCCACCCCTTCCCCTGCTCTCTCCTCTCCTGCTCTACTGCGTAAGAATCACCCTGGAGCTACCTGGAGTCTACTATTACTACAAACGCCATACTGATCTGCCATGAGGCTCCTCTAACCATACTGACGCCCTGCCACCTCTCCTCTGTGATTTGGGACATTTCTCTATGACAGGTCTCTTAGTCTGCTTGGGGATGCCCCAGATTGAAATTCAAGTCACCATGACACTTATCCCTGCTCTGCTCCCCTTTTCTCAGCTCCTCCCTGGAGTTTCCTCTTCTCTGCTCAGAGCTGCCGGCTTTGTCTCTTCCTTAAGCCCTCTGGGTCTCTGCAAAGCTGACCCTTCTGTCACATAGTTTCTGCAAGTCCTGCAGTTTCTCTATGCGCCCCCCACGGCCCCTGCCCCTCCCAGGCTCCTCTTGGAGTTTATAGGAAGTCCCTCCAATGGAGTTCGCCTCAGGGATTTTGTTAAAGCCTAGTTGCCTCACTGCAAATGACCTTGGTGCCGCTCAGTGGCCAAAGATGGCACGCCCAACTTCGGATGCTCTCACACGGTAACAACTTCTGCTGCTGCACAAGCAAATGACCCCAGAGTCTAAACTCGCTCTGCTCTACACTTCCAAGTCTCTTATCTCTAAGATTGTTCTACTTTTCACTCTTCAAAAAAAAAACTTTTATCTTTACAATTTCTCTGCTTTCTACTCTCAAAAAGAAATCTCTTAAGACTATGCTGTAAACTAACTCAGGATTTGTGAGTTCACTGGGTTTTGGTTAAAAAAATCTGTAACAAAATTTAAGTTAAAACCTGTAACAAAAGACTTATAGTTAAAAATCTGTACATAGGTCATCTTTGCTGCAACATAGTAGATGTGTGATTCAACTCTAGTTAAGAATATACTGTATATGTAACGTGGACTCAACCCTCATTTAAAAAATAGACCTACTAGAAAGATATTTAAAATAGCAATCAAATGACTTGCCTCCATCTTGGCTGATCGTCTCATTAGGATGGAAGTAAACAAGTGGCTGGAAGCCATCTTTACTAAAGTTAAAGGGTATGAGCCATGCGACTTCACCACCATCTTGATTAAGATGATCACATGGTATAAACCAACTGAGGCAGCACTCATAAAACTTCTTTGTCCTACTGAATTGTCTGCTTATCACTGGATCTTCATTTTAGACTAAGGAGACAGCAGCAGGTCTCCAAACCATTTTGGGTTAGGATGAGTTTTGATGTGATGTTAAATTCCCAGGGTTACAAAAGTGTACTTAGGTTAACAGAAACTGACTTATGTCTAACTACTCATGTCTCTGCTACCTGTTCAATACCAGGCTTCTAGATATATTTGATAAATATGATTTGTAAATTTCCAAGGTCTACCAGGTTAACAGCGATGACTTAAAAATTTATGTCTAGCTTTTTTATCTCTATTAACTTCATTAAGCTTTGGCTACTTGGATAAACAGAGTCTTAACAAGAAACTTGATATTCTGTAATGATAAACAATAAAAAAATAAAGATCAAAAATGTTCCCCGTCTTCCTATGGGATGTTTTATGGGTTAGTTTACTGTATTGATGGCATAAAGTTTTATTTTGATGATAAAAGATTATCAATTAAATCTTCAACCACACCTTGGAGCAATCATATCTCCATTTTTTTTCCCATTCAAATGCAACACACTAAGAAAGTTAAAGCCAGAAGCCCTGTGGCTGAGCAAATATCAATGGCAGAGCCAGAGGGGGCCCCCCCAGGCCCTGCCGGACTCTGGACCTCACAGTCAATGAAGCTTCTCTAAGGCATGCGGCAGTGCGCAGCTTCAGGTGCTCCTCACCTCAGCATTGTGCAGACAGTGCCTCCCTCCCTCCAGTGGTCGACATTCGTGGAATTTCTTCCAGATTTACCCTCTTTTCTTTCTTCTAAGATAGTCTCATGTATACCAGGATGGTCTTGAACTCAGGTAGCCGAGGATGACCTTGAACTCCTGATCTTCCTGCCTCTATCTCCCAAGTGTTGAAAGTACCACACCAGGGGACATACTCTACCTGTGCCCAAGCCCTTTGCCAGGTCCTCTGACACATAATTCACCAAGTCTCCAAACTAGGAAGAAAGGAGATCTAGCCTAGACCTGGGAGGCACAGCGGGGAAGGAAGGGAAGGAAGGTCTCTGTCTCTGTCTCTGTCTATCTCTCTCTGCCTTTCTCTGCCACTCTCTCATTCTATTCTCCATTCTCTTCCTCTCATCCTTCCTCTCACTTTGTCAGCACCCAGAAAGGGCCCGACATGGGATTACAGGGAAGAATGTCAGTCCTGAGTTGTGAAAGGATCTCATCTGTACCCTTCCTTACCTGGCCTCTGTGCACCTCCCAACCTGAGGACACATGTTGCCACCACCAGTTCATCTCCTCCCTCCCAGTACCCTCCAGGATGTTCAGGCATGGGACCCAAGTATAGTTGGTAGGAGCTCTTTGGAGGAGCATGGGCCCAGAAGCCTGTGGAATTGACCCCTGTCCCAGTCACTAATGTCCAGGTGACTTTGGACAAGAAACGTGTACTTACTGCCTCTGATGGAGGGATCCCTCCTCATCTCGCCGCTCAGGATGGTGTCGAGGATACTAGACGAGTGTGGCCATGCTGTGAGTGCGTCCATTATGTGGACTCCAGTAGGGTTCCTGTGAGCTCCAAGCACCCACTTCAGGCATGTTTGCACTGCTGCTCTGCCAGCCGAGGGCCTGACCTAGCTACGCTTTCTCTGTTTCAGCCTTGATTTTCTTTGCTGTTAAGTGTATGCCGTCATCAAACCTATCATGGTGCTGAACTCTGAGAGCATATGGTGGCACTGCCTGTAGTGGCCCGTGAGGACCTGGCTCTATTCAGCATCAGCCGTGGCTTCCTGAACATCAGTGGAATGGGGTGGTGATGTCACCTGTCCGCTGTGTAACTCAGGGGCAAGCAAAGGTCCAAAAGAAAGAACACAGCCACAGTAGCCCCACTAAGACCTCTTCCTCAGAGATTTCCCTACCCTTTCCCATTCACTAATGGATCTGGGAAAGTTACCAGGGGTGAAGGCACTATACCAAGAGAATGAAATGACTTACATCTAATCATCCCACAGAGGAAGCCAGAGTGGAGAAATCTTTGGGGAAGAAAGCCACAAAGTTGGGAGTCTAAACAGCCCAGGCCTCTCTGGGGTCTATCATCATCACCCCAGGCTGATCAATCCACACTGGTCCATCCATCCTGGAAAATCATGTCTGTGACCGGCGGTGGCTGTTCTGGAGCTCAGCTCATGTCATTTCCTAGAAGTCTCCTCGCCCTTCCGGGAGCTGCCGCCTGGAAATGCCAAACACAGGCTTCTCTGAGGCCATTGGGTGGTGTCCCTCACCTTATTTCCACTCCTGTGCTCCAGTCCAGCAGAGGCAGACCCGAAAGAGCCCCATGTGCGGCCCCACTCCAAAGACAGGAGAGAGAGACTCATGTGTGGTCAAGATTCCACATGCTGGACTCTGGAAGGTAATGTTACTTCAGCCTTGGAAATAACCCCATGGGGTAACATCCACTTCTCCACTTTACAAATAAGGAAACTGAAGTCTAGAGAGGCTTAACCACTTTCCAAGGATGCCCAGCTGGTATGTGGCGAAGCTAGGATTCTAGTAGCTCTGGGGAAGACTGCTGAACAAACTGGCCTAATAATAAATGGTGTGGGAAAATTGTATTCTGTCAATCATGTATTTTAATAAAACGCTGATTGGCCAGGTAGAAAGTATAGGTGGGTCAACGAGACAGGAAGTGGAGGCAGGGCAATGAGAATAGGAGAAAGCTAGGGAGGAGGAAACTTCCTCAGCCACTCCTGCACAGATCACTGAAGAGGCAGCATGTAACTTGCCCAGCTGAAAAAGGTACGGAGCCATTATGGCTAACATAGATGAGAATAATGGGTCAATATAAGTTATAAGCGTTAACAAGAAGCCATGGAGCCAGCCACCAGGTCAGATATGCTGAATCTTTTCCGGTAAGCCACCACGATTACACAGATTATTAGAAATGGGTTAATATCAAGATATGAGAGTTAGTCAGTAACTAACTCTCTAGAGATAATGGACCAGGCAGTGCTTAAATGAATACAATTTGTGTGTTGTTATTTCTGGGGCTAAGCTAGCTGTGCAGGAGCCGGGCAGGATGAAAAGCAGGCCTACCCGCAGCCCCTCACTACAAATAAACACCAGTGACGGAAAGTCATCAAACATCCTGCAATGTGATCTATCATTTCAGCCCTCAGGAGGCTAAAGCAGGTCTGCCCGAGTCCAAGGCCAGACTGGGCTACATAGTAAAACTCTATCTTAAGAAAAGAAAACAAACAAAAGGAAGGATGAAATGTCCCACTGGATCCATAAATAAGCATAGTATGCTCATAAGAAGTGTTAAGAGTACTGGCTGCTTTTACAGAGGACCCAGGTTCAATTTCCAGCACTCACATAGTGACTTCCAATACCCTCTTCTAGCTGTCATGGGTGCAGGCAGAAGCTGCTTGTTCGTTTCCTCACCTCCCAGACCCGAAATAATTACATAGAAGCTATATTAATTGCAGTACTGCTTGGCCAATAGCTTAAGTGTATTTCTAGCTAGTTCTTACATCTTAAATTAACCCATTTCTATTATTTTATATTTTACCACGAGGCTCGTGGTTTGTTATCTCTTGTTTCTTGAGCAGCTACATGGCATCTCCCTGACTCTGCCTTGTTGCATGAGGAGGGTGGCTCTTTGTTCATCCCAGCTGCCCAGCTAGCTTACACCTGAAATAACCACACAGAAACTGTATTAATTAAATCACTGCCTGGCCCATTACCTCCAGCCTCTTATTGGCTAACTCTCACATCTTGATTTAACCCATTTCTATTAATCTGTGTATCACCACGAGGGCGTGGGTTACCAGGAAAGATTCAGCATGTCTGACCTGGCGTCTCCATGGCGGTTCTCTCACCCTGCTTTCTTTCTCCCAGAATTCAGTTCTGTCCTCTCCACCTACCTAAGTTCTGCCCTATCAGGCCAGGCAGTTTCTTTATTCATTATCCAATGAGAGCAATACACAAACAGAAGGAACTCCTACACCATTTCCCCTTTTCTGTTTAAACAAAAAGGAAGGCTTTAACTTTAACAAAGTAAAATTACATATAACAAAACAGTTATCAAGCAAGAATTACAGTTACAATATTTATATCTATTTTATCTTTTATCATAACAAAGGAAAACTATAACTATAACTATCTATCTATTCTTCAACTCCATCAAAGACTTCAGAAGGATATAATGTCACCTATGTACACTGGAAGTGCATGATAAACAACTTCCAAAACTCTAGAATTGACAGAGACATCACGCTGCCTGGACAGTCACCCAAGTTCTGTACCATTTGGGCATCCATCTTCAGCCTACAGGCCCATAGTATCCAGCAGACATTTCCATGAAGCAGGAAATTTCAAAGACAGTTCAATCACTTTCTTCTGTGTCCTGCAGAATGTCTTGCAGACTCTTTCATGAAGCAGAAACCCTGAAGGACCATCTTACCTTTAGGCAAGTTCAGCAGTCATCTCTCTGTGGGTACTGCATGGCCAGTGAAGCAATCCAGGCAAGAGCAGTTTCTTGCCCAAATGGCTAGCAAACTCCATAAGGAGCCTCTTTGGTGCCCATCTTCCTCTTGAAGCAGCTAGTGCTGCCAGAAGCAGATGTGTCTCATTGTCATGAAAAGTCCTAAGTTATTAAAACATTTTAAATGCCATATTCTGTAGTCTTTGAAAGATATGAAGAACACCTATTCATCTGAAATGCACATCTAGAAAATCTAACTAACATGACTACAAACTTGACTATTATTGAGATTATCTATTAACCTATATTTCTTAATTATACATTACATTTTTAAATGAGCTATACAATCACAATACCTTAATCAAGATCAAAAATACATATACATATAACAAAATTGACCTTAAATTTATATCAATAAAGCAAGATCCATACCAATGTAAATTATTCATATCTATATCATATCCCCCTTTAAATGTAAACAAACAGTTATAAACATATTGGGAATATGGGCATAGTTATTTCTCTCCAAACTGCTTCCTGCTGTATGGGGGCACTGTTAATCAGGTCTTTCATGGTATATCCAATGTGCTAAGTTCATCTCAGCCACTAGTTGGGTGAAGTAATTTTTTGAGGGTGTTCACAGCGACCTTTCAGGAGGTCATGGTCCATGAAACCATATTTGCCTGGAAGCAATCCACAGGTTCTCATCTTCTGTGAAAACAAAAGAAGAACCTCTTTTCCAAAGCTCCATATCCTTAGAACCAAATTCTGAAGTCAAGATACCTTATAATATACATGCTGGTTTAACTTAACAGCCCATATAATAAAATATCTTTCTGTACTTAGCTCTTTCACAGTCAAAAAATTCAAAAATAACACAATAAAGTACATAATCTAGACTCTCTGTGAATTTTTCTTTTTTACGTGGCTTTTTTTTACTTGCTATTAATCTATGACTATCTGTACTCTGTCTCTGTAAAGGCTTTACCCTATTTTAAAGCATTAACTTTATTTTATGACTCTCTATTCTCTTCATATTTTCTCTCCCAAGCCTATGTACATTTATGCAACATTGTGACCCATTTAGAGGTCATTTACGTCTGAATCTGTCCTATTGTGAATCTGTCATTCTTTACTGTCCAGAAGAGCTTTTAAAATGCTAAGCAGCTTGGTTGCAGCTGCTCTGGATGTTGGCTCCACCTCTCTCCAATTTTAAAATGGTAAAAGCACCACCAGTGCTAGCTCTGGGGCCGCCAGTCCAACCCCGAGAATGAGTGTGCAGCACATAAACCCTTTTTATCTGAGTTACAGCCAAATCTGCCACGCAGAGCACTGCGCAGCCTGGAAACTTCTCTCTGTATGGCGGCAGGAATCTGCCATGCTCTCCCGCCTGCCTAAGCCTAGTAGACCTGATCCTGCCACCTGCCCAGGCAGAAAAAGCCGAGTCACGGGCATGGTCTCAGCTACTTTCCTCCCAGTCCGACAAATGTTCCACAGCCGGAGTTTGCACTGGTGACAGTGCCCAGGAAGCCTTGTTATAAAATGGTGTGGCTTTTTTTTTTCTGCTATTGCTGAGTCAGGAAAATCTCTCTGTGGCACACCACCAGCAAACAGCAAAAAGCTGTGTTAAACTCTGTTGTGTGTGTGTGTGTGTGTGTGTGTGTCTAGAGTTAAGCTCTCTCAAGTTTTTACGTAGATTTAGTCCATCTCATTGCTGCCAAATTGTTGCACAAGGAGGGTA
This sequence comes from Myodes glareolus, assembly GCF_982192425.1. Taxonomy (NCBI): domain Eukaryota; kingdom Metazoa; phylum Chordata; class Mammalia; order Rodentia; family Cricetidae; genus Myodes; species Myodes glareolus. Next base: position 2,942,031 of record NC_142047.1, on the reverse strand, counting down.
GCCCTTTGTATGTCCCGGCCGCCCGGCTAGCTTACACCCGAAATAACTACACAGAAACTGTATTAATTAAATCACTGCCTGGCCCATTATCTCCAGCCTCTTATTGGCTAACTCTCACATCTTGATTTAACCCATTTCTATTAATCTGTGTATCACCACGACGTCGTGGGTTACCGGGAAAGATTCAGCATGTCTGATTCTGGCGGCTCCATGGCAGTTCTCTCACCCTGCTTCTCCCAGCATTCAGTTCTGCCTTCTCCACCTACTTAAGTTCCATCCTATCAACTAGGCCAAGACAGTTTCTTTATTCATTATCCAATGAAAGCAACACACAAACAGAAGGAACTCCTACACTACCGCTTACTTTCTCTATATGTCTCTGTTCAGAGTTCCCACCTAGCTTTACTCTATTAAGCCATTGACTGCACCTTCTTTATTAACCAATAGCAGTAAAACACATTCACAGCATACATCAACTCCCACATCACCTCCCCTTTTCAGTCTAAATAAAAAGCAGGTTTTAACTTTAACATGGTAAAATTACATATAACAAAACAGATATCAAGCAAAAATTATAGTTGCAATATTTATATCTACTTTATCTTTTATCATAACTAAGGAAAACTGTAACTATCTATTCTTCACCTCCATCAAAGACCGAGAAGGATATAATATTACCAAAGTAAAGAGGAAATACATTGTAAGCAACTTCCAAAACTCTAGAATTGACAGAGACCTCACTGCCTGGACAGTCACCTAACTGTGACATCCATCTTCAGCCTACAGGCCCATAGCATCAAGCATACTTTTCCAGGAAGTAGGAAATTTGAAAATCTGTTCTGCCTATATTGGCAATTTGTCAGTCATTTTCTTTTGTCCTGTAGAATGTCTGGCAGTTTCTTCTATAAAGCAGGAACCCTGAATGATCATCCAGTCTTTTGGAATGCTCAGCAGTCACATTTTGTGGGTCCTGCATGTCCAGTTCATACAGCATACCATCAAGCAGTCCAGGCAAGAGTAGTTTCTTGCCCAATGGCTAACAAGCTCCATAAGGAGTCTCTTTGACCAGGAGCCTATCTTCCTCTTGAAGTAGTTTGTTGCTGCCAGGAACAGATGTGTCTCATTATCATGAAAATCCTAAGTTGTTTTTTTTTTTGAAAGAGAAATCTTTTTTTTCTCATTTATAAGCAAGATTTTTAATCAGAAAAATATCAATACTGTACTTATCACAATTACTCTAAAACATACACTATGCAAGGATTTTTATTTGAAAATGCATCTCATACTCTATTATATTGGAAATATAGCATAAGTGATATCAGAATTATTAAGCTGCAACCAATATATTACTAAAACCAGTATTTTTAAAGCATGAAAAAGCTATACACATGTTGTAGTTCCTATTTTGATTTTACTTTACAACAAAAAATAACATCATGAACAGGTAAAATGAAGTGATATGTATTCTTTTTTTTAATTTACTATATTTTTTATTTATTAAAAATTTCCACCTCCTCCCCGCCTCCTTTTTTCCTCCCCCTCCCCACCTCCCCCTCCCTCTCTAGTTCTAAGAGCAGTCAGGGTTCCCTGCCCCGTGGGAAGTCCAAGGTCCTCCCCCTCCATACAGGTCTGTAAAGGTGAGCATCCAAACAAACCAGGTTCCCACAAAGTCAGTCCATGCAGTAAAATCAAAACCCAGTGCCATTGTTCTTGCCTTCTCAGTCAGCCTTCATTGCCAGCCACGTTCAGAGTGTCCATTTTGATCACATGCTCCATCACTCCCAGTCCAGCTGGCCTTGGTGAGCTCCCATTAGATCAGTCCCACCATCTCAGTGGGTGGACGCACCCCTCATGATCCTGACTTCCTTGCTCATGTTCTCCCTCCTTCTGCTCCTCATTTGGACCTTGAGAGCTCAGTCCAGTGTTCCAATGTGGGTCTCTGTCTCTATCTCCATCCATCGCCAGATTAAGGTTCTATGGTGATATGCAAGATATTCATCAGTGTGGCTATGGGACAAGGCCAGTTCAGGCACCCTCTCTTCTGCTGCCCAAGGAACAGTCTGGAAACTTTTTTTTTAGTCCTAAGTTTTTAAAACATTTTAAATTCCATATTCTGTTACTCTTTGGAAGCTTTGAAGAATAACTGTATATCTGAAATATATCTCTGTACATCTAGAAAACCTAACTAACATGACTACAAGCTTGACTATTAACCTGAATTTCTTAATTATACATTACATTTTTAAATGAGATGCACAAACAATACCTTAATCAAGAGCAGGAATATAAATAACAAAATTGACCTTAAATTTGTATCAATAAACCAAGATCCATAGCAATGCAAAGTATTCATCTCTATAGCATATCTCCCTTTAAATGTAAAGAAATATTTATAAACAATATTTAAGAATTTAGGTGTAATTTTCTCCAAACTGCTTCCTGCTTTATGTTAGGCAAAGTAATTTTGAAGTTCACCTTTCAGGAGGATCTTGGTCCAGCAAACCACATTAGTCTTGAAGGAATCCACAGGTTCTCCTCCTCTGTGGAAACAAAAGCAGAACCTCTTTTCCAAAGCAACATATCCTTAGACCCAAATTTTGAAGTCAAGATACCTTTAAAGTATACATACGGGCTTAGCTTAGCAGCCTATGCAATGAAATGTCTCTTTGTACTTAGCTTCTTCACAGTCAAAGAATTTAAAGAAAACATAATAATATACATAATCTAGGCCCTCTGTGTCTTTTCCATTAAAGATGGCTTATTTTTCTTTAGTCCTTTAATCTATGACTATCTGTATGCTGTCTCTTTAAAGACTTTGTTTTACTTTTTAAAACCATTTACTTCCTTTTATAACTGTCTATATTCTTTTTCTTCTCTCTTGCAAGCCTATGTACATTTATCTAATACTGTGACCCATTTAGAGGTCTTTTCCATCTGAATTTGTCATTATTGCATGTGTATCTGTAGTTATTTTCTGACCAGAAGCACTCTCTTTTTTCCCAAATGCTAAGTGGGCATGACTAGGACCAACTCTGCTGCCCTGTTTATTGGCTCCACCCAGTCCAACATGGCAGAGGCATGTTCAGTGCCTCTGGGACTGCTGGGTGGGAGCTGTCCTCACCATCTCAACTCTGGGTAGCACCGTGCAGCAAATAAACCCTTTTTATCTGAGTAAAGGCTAAATCTGCCATGCAGCACACAGCACAGCTTGGAAATATCTCTGTGTATGGCAGCAAGAATCCACCTGTACACTCCTAGCAGACCCCATCTTGTTGCCTGCCCCGGGGGGGGGGGCGGGCACTGAGCCATGGGCATGGTCTCAGGTACTTTCTTCCTAACCCCAAGTGGGCACACAAGCATCCAGACCTGAAGTAGATGGCAGACATCAGCCCCAATCATTCGTTGGGCCCCATTCTGTAGGCAGAGGCTGTTTGTTCATTTCCCGGCCACCCAGACCTGAAATAATTACACAGAAACTATATTAATTGCAATACTGTTTGCCAATAGCTTAAGTGTAGTTCTAGCTAGCTCTTACATCTTAAATTAACCCATTTCTATTATTTTATATTTTACCATGAGACTTGCTTACCTCTTGCTTCTTGGGCAGCTACATGGCATCTCTCTGACTCTGCCTTCTTTCTCTCTATTTCTCTGTTCAGAGTTCCTGCCTGGCTTTACTCTGTTAAGCCCATTGGCCAAGAGCAGTTTCTTTACTAACCAATGGCAATAAAACATATTTACAGCATACTGAGGGGAATCCCACATCACATGGGAACTGTATACACATGGTACATAGACATGCAGGCAGGCAAAATACCCATTCATATGCATAAAAATAAAATGAAAACAATTTTTAAAGATTTATTTTTATCTTACATGTATGATTGTTTGACCTGCATGTATGTCTACACACGTGCATACAGTGCCTGCAGAGGCTAGAGGAGGGTTAACGAGGCTGCTAGGTGGTGACATCTGACTCAAGACCACGCAGCATTTGCCAGCACCGCAGCAGCTTCTCCTCAGAGAGGATGCCCAAGCCCTGTTTGAGGTTAAGCTGGTGGCCTGAGAACCCTGGAGAAACAACGAGATTGAAGACCTGAAGGTCATGGATCCACTGAGGCCTGAGCGATCCCTTCTGTGGCTGAGGGTCCCTAGCCTCCCTGACTCACTGGCAGAACTCCTATGTATGACAGTATATCACAGTGCCCATTTACCATTATTTAACTTTCCCAGATCCTTCTCCAGTCTGCATAACAGCAGCAACACTGTGCCCCACTTCCCATGCCCGACCTGTAACTTCTTTCTGAAGGTCTTGCGTACTCCTCATGCACCTGATGCTATTGGGCCCCAGTCACGCTTCCTTATGAGGATGATAGTTTGAGAGTATGATGCTCGGAAGCCACTTTGAGATGAGGAAGTGACAAAGCACCTGAAGGTAAGCACACAAAACAGCTAATCTAAAATGTACCATCTGTCCATGGCTAGACACCTTCAGAAACAAGATATCCCTTACAGGGATCACTGCATGTCAGAGTATGTGTGGAGGGAGATTCAGTGTGGGTGGGTCTGTGTGTGTGTGTGTGTGTGTGCACGCTTGATCATGTTCATGTGCAAAGATGTTTTTGTGCTCGGAGTGGGTGTGTGCATGTTTACGTGGAAGTCAGAGGTCTAGCTCAGACATCTTCCTTAATCTCTATTACATAGGTTTGTTTGTTTGGGTTTTTTTTTTTTTTTTTTGGTTTTTTCAAGACAGGGTTTCTCTGTAGCTTTGGAGCTTTGGAGCTCTATAGACCAGACTGGCCTCAAACTCACAGACATCTGCCTGCCTCTGTCTCCCAAGTGCTGGGATTAAAGGCGCCGCCACCACCGCCCAGCTTGTTCGTTTGTTTTCGAGACAGGGTCTCACTGTGTAGCCCTGGCTGTCCTGGAAATCAGGATGTAGATCAGGCTGGCCCTGAACTACTATGCCACCAAGCCTGGCTTGCTACTTGTGTTTTTGAGATAGGGTTTCTCGCTTTGCCTGGAACTCACCGATTCAATGTGGCTGGCTGGCCAGTGAGCCCAGGGGACCGCCTGGTTCTGTCTCCCCAGCACCGGGTTTACAGGCACTGTCTGAGCTGTCTCCCAAACCCACTTTGATGGTTTTACAGTGACTGGGTGTGACACACTACTATAGCCCCTGCAGACAGGAGGATCCAGAGATCCACAGGCACACAGTGCAGCTTGAGGGCCACCTGAACTGTAACATAGTGGACTGAGAGTTCACCAGAGAACTCTTCATCTCCACTCGGGAGACCTAGGGAGCCAGAGAGAGGAGCTTCTACCTGGAAGACACTTCTGCCATCCCCTTTCCTACGCCTCTCTTGGCCCTTCCTTCACTTACTGTCACAACAGGCAACAGGAGGAACAGGGTTTGAACAGGATGTAGCCGCTTCCCCTGCCTGGGCTGCAGAGAACCTGCCCCACAGTTAAAGGTCCACATGGACCACAGCATCCCCTCTGTACCTCAACCCCGTGGTTTCATCATGACCACATCTCCCTAAGGAGCTGTGATGGTGCTGGTGAGTCCATGAGGGATACAAGGCCCCTTGCTCATGAGAGGGAGTTTCACTACACTGATGCTGAAGCCCCACAAGTATCTTAGGGTATGTGTCCAGGAACTGAACCAAGCCTCCCTCCTGCCAGGCTCCCTACTCCACCCCTCTTGGCCTCAACCTGAAGACACAGAATCCCAAATTCAAGTTTCCTCTGACCTGCCACCTGCTAGCAGAGGTGAGAGCTGCGGGTGTTGAACCAGAGGCTGATGCTTCCAGCCCATGAAGCCTCATCTTCAGCTTTAACCACATGAGCCAAGTGACTTATTCCCTCCCATCCTCAGAGTCTCAGGCTACAGCACACGCAGAGCATGCTAAGGCTCTGGGTCCCCAACACCAGTTCCCCAAGGGCCAGGGCCTTACCTTACAGTCTTCTGAATACACATAGAACAAAAACAGTCTAGCATCATGCTGGGGCAAAGGCTGGCTCTCACCATCACCATGGTAACCAGAGGAGCAAAGGCTCCAAGAGTGCATTGAGTTCCCCAAGTCTGAAGTCAAGTTTCTGCTCACCAATAACAACCACCATGAAATACTGCTAGTGAGGGCTAGTGAGCTGGCTCAGTGGGTAAAGTTCACACAACACAAGCAAGTAAACGAGAACCCACCTAAAAGCCAAACAGGCATAGCCCTCCACCCATAATCATAAACTCAGGAAGTAGAGGCAGAGGACCCTGGGTGAAGCTAGCTAGCTGGATTTACCTAACTCTCATCCTCCAGAGCCAATAAAAGACAACACCCTGTCTGGCTCTGCCATCCACCTGCGGTGCAAGCTTAGGAATCTTCCTTAACCACTCTGGTCTTTTACTCGTGTACTTCAGGAGCCATTATTCCTGTCCTACCAAGTGCCATGGGGCTACTAAGAGAGATGTGGGGCCCTGTGCACAAGATCCCATGTAGATTCCCGTGACATTTCCTCCTTCCAAACCTTACTTTTTCTGTGATCTGGGGTTTTACCACAGCATTGAGAAGTTGGGGCCAGGACATTAAAAAGGCCTTTCTCCTTGAAGAGAGTTTCTCCCCAAGGTTCAGAGGGCAGATTCCCAGGAGGTCTGCGGTACTGGGTACTCACTGATCCTATGAGGCTCAGGGATGCCTGGGAAAGGAGCTGTCCTGCTTGCTGTGGCCAGTGCTCCTGGAACCTCCTCTGGGTCTACAGTGCCTCTCCCCTCTACACGTTTGACCCTCGGGGACTCTGGTCCCCACCAGCGCTGTGTTCCTGCAGTGCAGCACGGGATGTGCCAAGCTCGGGAGCACACAGACCTACTTCTCCTCACTGTGTGACTTCAAACCAGTTGCCTACCTCACTGAGTGCCCTGTGCCTCTCCCTAGGTTACTGCTGAGCAGTGGGAGAGTATCTGGCTACATAGGCCAGGGAACTCCAGGGGACTCCAAGGGATCTCTGTGGGGACATTCCTGAAGTTCCCTGGAAGCTGCTAATTGAATCCCACTCTCTGCACCCTGGGAGGCTGACAGCTAATGGCAGCTCCGTACAGAGATAACTTGAGGAGACCTTGGAAGCTGCAGCTTTCATTGCATGCTGAGCGCCCAGCATCCATCCTGCGCTTCTTCAGTTCCTGAAAGCTCGGGCCTGGCAGCCATGCCCCAGGGAGGGGGGATCTGTCTGCTCTCTTCTAGGTCCAGAAAGAACAGTGATCTCTGGGAACTGTGCATACCAATGCACATCTCCTAGGAGCTGCCCCCGCTGGTACCCAGCAGCCCACTCACATACAGTGACAAGCTGGGCGGAGGGGGCAGAGAGGAGATGTCAACGTGACTGACATGCTATATGCCATGTGAGCCTTGGGGTGCCACTCACCTGAGAGACCAAAGAGCAAGCTGGAGCTATTGCCCTGCAGAGGGAACAGGCACGGCAAGCCTCCGTCCTGCAGGATCCTTGCTCTCACTGTTTCAATTTTCAGAGGAAAAGCGGGGCTCAGAAAGAGACCAGTGTGCCCAGGCTGGGGACACACGTTCACTCCTCTGCAGTACATCACCATGTGACTGAATAATCTCAGTACTCAGGAGCAGAGCAAAAGAATGAGGAGCAGAAGGTAATCCTCGGCTACATAGCAAGTTACAAGCCAGCCTGGGCAACAGGTAGACTGTCAAAAACAAACAACAAAGCAGGGCAGTTGGGACTGGGTGAGTGACTCGGTGACAGAGTGCTTGCCTACCATCTTGAAACCCTGAATTCGGTATCCCTATCACACAATCATTCAGTCATATGACTAAATGAACTTCCTGGCATATCAAGAGAGCCCAGTGTCATCACAAAACTCTGCAGCATAAGGGGAGGAAGAAGAGGTCTGAGGAAGATGGTGTGAGACTCCTGCCAGCCATTAGTGACTCTGAAAATAGAAGAGGCCACCAGGCAAGAAGTGCAGGCAACTGGAAGGGCCCGGAAGCAGCTCAGAAAACCTGGAAGCGATGCCCACCACAACACACTTGTGAGATATTTCTTTTCTTTTCTTTTCTTTTTTTTTTTTTTTTTTTTTTGGTCTCTCAAGACAGGGTTTCTCTATGTAGACCTGTAGACTAGGCTGGGCTCAAACTCACAGAGATCCGCCTGCCTCTGCCTCCCCCAAGGGCTGGGATAAAAAGTGTGGCCGCCACCGCCCAGTTTGTGGGAGATTTCTGATCACAGGGTAAAGTAGTAAATGTGTGTCACTGGAGCCACTACTGGGTGGACAGCTGAAACTGGGGGCCTTCAAGCCCAATCTGAGAATGCTTGCTCACCCATTCCAAACACACAGTGTCTCCCAGGTGTCCTCAACCCAAGTCCCAAGTGTTATCTATCCTGTGTTGCCAGCTATTTTGTAGGAAGGACATGCTCTTTGAATATAGCTGGTCAGCTTCCCAACACTATGACCATCTTCTCAGAGGCCTTAGAAAAATCATTCTAGACCTGAGGAGATGGCTCAGTCATTAAAGTGCTTGCCTTGCAAACACAGAACCTGAGTTCAAATGCTCAGCACTCACTTAGACAGCTGGGTATTGTGGCACCTGCCTGTAATTCCAGCACCGAGAAGGGGAGATGGGAGAACACTAGAGTATCAACCTTGCCAAATCAGTGACCTGCAAACCCACTGAGAGAATCTGTCTCAAAATATAAGATGGAGACCTGACATTAACCTCTGACTCCACACACATGCACACAGATGTACGCATACATAAACATGTAATACACCCAAATTTATCAAAATCTAATTATTGATGATGGTTATAGTCAAATACTTCACAGCTAGTGTCAATTTGCCAATATCTAGTGTCACTTTTGGTTTTTACAACTGGAGGATGCTACTGACATTTCCTGTTGCTGAAAATAGTGGTTGCTAGAAGTCAGTCTTAGACACTATATCCATGACCTGAAAACCACCCAACTTGGCATAATGCAGAAAATAACTTAGTCTCAGAGAGGCCAAGGAACTTGTCCAAATTCACACTGTTCTAAAGAGGGACTTTTCTGTGACTCCACTGTGTGCCCTCGGAGCCAGGAGGGTCCTCCAAACTGTACACACACCACACACACACCACACACACCACACACACACACACACACTATGACGTGTTCTAGCCAGGCTCAGTGTCTGATGACATCATCAGCAGGCAGCCTCACCCACTGGATGAGAGCTCCTCTGAGAGGTCCGCACACACTACACACTGCTGTGCCCTGTGTCCTGCCCCTGGCCAGGGCGGTGGAAGAGAGACAGCACAGGAGGCCCTCAGGGCCCTTTCTCGTCTGTGACATCTTTTGTTTGACGGAGAGGGAAACATTCCCCAGGACACCCTTGTGGGGTAAATATTTACTCATCAACAGCAGAGGGCTGAAAAGAACTCTGAGATTGTCCCACAGGTGGAGGGTGTGACAGGGCGGGAGGCACAGAGACAACATAAAAGTCTTCTCTGGAGTCTACCCCCCACAACCTGATGCACTTAGGCCCACAGTGTCCCACTTTAGAGAAGAGGGTGTTGAGCCCTTAAAAAGGGATGCCAGGGCCCTTCCTTTCCAAGTCTGTGCAGCCTCCCAGCCTCGGGCAGGTGATCCTGGCTCTGGGCTGAAATGGTGACAGTGAGACCATACAGAAGAGTTGGGGACAGCCCACTGTGGGAGCCAGCTTTCCCTGCTTTCTGTGTGTCTGTCTGTATCCATCTCTGAGTCTGCCCTTCCATTGCCATATCCCTCCCTCCCTGTGCCTCTTTCTCATCTAATCTTTAAATTACACCTTTTCCATCTCTCGTTCTAATTCTGTGTTCAGCTCTGCCTGCCTCTGTTGCTGGCGCTCTTTGTCTGTCTGTCTGTCTGTCATCTGTGTCTTCACTTTCCTGCTGAAGGGACAGCACTGAAACAGCAAGGGAGGAGAGCTCTGACCGTGGGCCCGTGGGCCCTTTTCTCCGTAACTGGACTACCTGAAACCTGCAGGGAGGTTGCCCAGCTGGGATTTGCTCAGAATGTGGACAATAAGCAGAGGGTCCAGGGAAGAAAAGACTGGGCATGGAGCTGTGAGGCTGAAGTGGTGTAGGGAGCTACCGTGCATGTTTGTACCTTGTATCCAACCAGAAGCTTGGTGTAGGAAGTCCTTCTGTATATGTGTTTTATTGGTTAATAAATAAAGCTGTTTTGGCCAGTGGCTTAGCAGAATAGAACTATGCAGAAAAACTAAACTGAATGCTAGGAGAAAGAAGACAGAGTCAAAGAGAAGCCATGTAGCCCCACCAGAGACAGACCCCAGACATCTGATGGAACTTTACCCGGTAAGCCGCAGTTATGCGGCGACACACAGATTAATGGAGTGGGTCAATTTATGATATAAGAGCTAGCTAAAAATGTGCATAAGTTAATAGGCCAAGCAGTGATGTATTAATTACTTAGTATTAATTACTTAACCAATTAGTTTCTGTGTGGTCATTTCTAGTCTGGGCTCATGAGAAACAAACGAACTGCCTCCAACAACAGTAGCTTAACCTCCACCCTCAACTTACTTTGAGTAGCCCTCATAGTGTCTCTCTGCCTCAGTTTCCTTATCTGCAAAGGGACAATAGCTGTGACTCCCTGTCAGAGATAGGGAAGGTGTCGAGGGTGATGACATGTGAGCAAAGCAGCCAGGCCACGTGAACCTACCCTCCCTCTCTGTACATAAGTATTTGCTAAGCAGGAACAAGTCCTGCATGAGGCAAACTTATTTCAACTTCCTTCTGCTTGCACAAGAATTAACCATCTGGGACAGGTTGGGTGGGACAGAGGTCTGTTCCTAACATGTACAGGAAGCTCAGGGAAGCTGGAATGTCTTCAGAGGCAAGTCCTAACCTGATGCTTCCTCTTAGTCCTATACCCCATGGGGATATACAGTCCTTCCTCAAATGCCCTTGAGACGTTTTGTTTAACCTTGAGCACAACCAAGCCTGAAGCGGTCACTCACTGTGGTGTCACTTGGTACCTACTCTGTATCAGGCAGATGATCAGAGCACAACAGCAACACCATCTCAGAGAGGGACACCAGCAATAAATCTGGGGAACACAGGTAGGTAGCCAAGGCCAGCAGCAAGGCAGTCTACATTTAGCTGATACAAAGGCCAGGAAGTAAACCTGAGCTGAGGACATTGCCAGACCAAAAGGACAGTTGCTGGCATGCTACAGTCAGAGGAGCGTGGTGGGGTGGGGCTAGGACACGCAGTACAAGTCTGCCTGCAAATGACAGTGGGTGTCATGGTAAATTTCAGTCCCGTGTCTAGTGTCTAGTTGTCACACAAGGTAAAAGGAACAGTAGGGTGTAGGGGTTTGGGGGAAGGGTAATAAAAGGAGAAAGGATCAAAGACTGTGCTTCAGCAGCAGTGGTACAGAACCAGACTCCCAGAAGGGAGTGCTGCCCTATCTGGTGGGGGCTCTTTGATAGTTCCAGAAAGCCAGAGGCTCCTGGTTCCCCTGCATGATGGGCTCGCCCACTTTTCCTTACCCTGGATCCCACTCTCACTGCCCCTTCTCCCTGCTGGAGAGCAGCTCTATTTTCACCTTCTCAGCAGTCACTGCCAACAAATCTGAACCTCAGACTTGTATCACTGTCTTCTAATGCAAGGCTGGGGTACAATGAGGCCAGGGGCAGCAGAGCCCACTCCCCGTTCTGTGACCGCCAACATGGTATAACTTGTGGAACAGAGGTCACTTTCCCAGCCACCCCTGCCTAGCTAGGCTTGTGTTGGGAGTCAGAGAGCTGAGGAATGAGATCACTCATTGTCACTCCTGCCTCTAAGAGATCGCAGTAGAGCTCTTCAGCAAGGGGTCCAAGGGCACTTCCATGCTAGGAGACTACCTTAGTACTCTATGGCTGTAAAGAGACACCATGACCACAGCAGCCCTTCAAAGAGAAAATATTTAATTAGGGCTGTCTTCCAGGTTCAGAGGTTTAGTCCTTTGACATCATGGCAGGAATCATGGTAGCATATAGACAGACAAGGTGCTGGAGAGGTAGCTGAGAGTTCTACATCCAGATTGGCAGACAGCAAACAGAGAGAGTGATACTGGGCCTGGTCTGAGCACTAGAAACCTCAAAGACCACCCCCAGTGACATGCTTCCTCCAACAAGGCCACACCTCCTAATAGTGCCACTTACTATAGGCCTATGGGGACCATTTTCATTCAGACCACCAAATTCACCTCTGGCCCCATAGAATGGTAGTCAAATCATAATTCAGAAATGCATTCAGCCCAACTTTAAAAGTCTCTATAGTCTATCAGTCTATTTAAAAGTCTCTGTAAGTCTGTTTAAAAGTCTCTTCTGAGACTTGTGGCAATCTCTAACTATAATCCCCTGTAAAAAGTAAAAATCAAAAAGCAGACCACATACTTCCAACATACAATGGATGGCACAGGATATACATTACCACTTCAAAATGGGGGAAAGAGGAAAGAGGCATAGTGAGGAAATACTAGACAAAATCAAGACAAAAAAAAAAAAACAAAAACCAAAAACAGCTGGGCAAACTCCAAACTCGGCATCTCCATGTCTGATGTCAAAGTGCTCATCAGATCTCCAACTCCTTTTAGCTTTGTTGACTGCAACACACTGGGCTGATTTCACACAGAGAAACTCTCCTCAGTATGTATCCCATGGCTCTGGCATCTCCAACATACTGGATTCTCCAAAGCAATCCAGGATTCACCTTCACACATGGCCTCTCTAGGCCTTCATGCAGGGACACCCCTGACTCATGGCTGGTCTCCGTGGCTTTCCTTAGTCTCAGAGGGAGATTCCATAACCCCTTTCTTCTATCCTTGACTCTAAAGCCAGAGCCACACAGCTGAAGCTGCCAAGTTCTGCTGCGTCTTTGGGCTGGAACATGGCCCCCTCATTCAAAAACATCTTCACCAGTTCTCTGTTGTTGATGGTTTTCTTCCACTTTTCTAGTCCACAGTCCCAAAGTCCAGATTCCTCCAAACAAAAAACATGGTCAGGCCCATCACAGCAATCCCCAGTCCCTGGTACCAACTTCTGTCTTAGTTAGGGTTTCTGTTGCTTCAAAGTAATACCATGATCATAGCAACTCACATAAATGAAGGCATTTAACTGGGGTTCATTTACAGGTTCAGAAGTTTAGTTCATTGACATCATGGTGGGAAGCATGCTGACACACAGGCAGACATGGTTCTGGTGAGGTAGCTGAGGGTTCTAAATCTGGACTGGTAGGCAGCAAGAAGAGAGGAGTGGGTTGGGACCTTTCACAGGGAATGGAGATATCCGCAATTGGAGGGTGGGGGTGTTTGCGGGAAGCTCGGCCGGGCCATTCGGCCTGTGCAACAGCTTCAGGATGACATCTGACTGGAGAGCAGCCTAACATATGGACTGTTTACCATGAGAGCAGCAGTCAAAAAATCTGATGTATGCAAAATGCACCCGGAACAGGAATTTCTAAGAAGAATGCACTGCTTGGCCTAAACACAGTGCTGGACCAGGAAAAGATGGGAAACCTCTGCACCGTTATGCCAGCCTCATCACACTCACAATTAATAGCTCACCCAAAAAGAAAATAACTTTGAGATTTACCAGTGGATTTGTGATAACTTCCTGTATTACAGAGAGTCTGGCAGTGGAAGAATTCCATATGGTATAATCTGTCACTGAACAAATGTTTCCTTATAGTGCTTCAGTCCAAGGATGATCCTGTAAAGGGCAATAGATACCAATCCAAAGGAAGATAGGCTTCCTTCTGAGCCAAAGAAGAGGGCAAGATTTAAAGAACGGTGAACCATGAACACACCTAACAGTGACATTTGAAGTCTCCAAAAGGAGGATAGAGCCCCACAAGGATGATTCCACCAGGACTAAAAGACAGAACCTAAGATCAGTTTTGGAACTACAAACTGCTCAGAACAATTTCAAGGTGGCTAGCTGAGATGATCCAGCCTAACAGACTACTATAGCCAGGACTTGAGACAAGTCCTGCACCTTCCCATTATACAAATACTGGACGAGGGGGCTGGAGAGATGGAGAGGTAAAGAGCACTGGCTGCTCTTCCAGAGGTTCTGGGTTCAATTCCCAGCAACCACATGGTGGCTCACAACCATCTGTAATGAGATCTGGTGTCCTCTTCTGTACTTCAGGATACATGCAGCAAGAACCCTGTATACATAGTAAATGTATTAAAAAAACAAATACTGGACAACAAATGATAAAGCTTCCTCTCCCAGGGCTTGACAATTAACCTAATTTTTCTTTTCAGGATTCCCTAAAGATACCATCGCCTCCAGAAAGCAGAAAGTAAATTTAAGAATATGATATTCATATTCTCAAGAGGTGGGGTGGGTGGGTTTTGATCATTAAATAGGTTATGGATATTTGTCATTGTTTAGTGTAGTTGGTTACAAGCTGTTATTTGCTATGACCAGGAGGAGAATTGAATCAATCACAGAGTTCTTGTTTTGACAAGAAAAAAGGGGGATACAGATATGATAAAATAAAAGGGTAGATTATTGAATTTACTCTGAAAACAAAAAAGGAGGATATAGATAAAAGATAAAAAGGTAGATTATTGAATCTACTTTTAAAAAGCAACTACTAGTTTTAAATGTTTTACATTGAATTGAACTTTTGTATATTGTATACAGATTTTGTATATTGATACAAATTTGAGGTTAATTTTGTTAGAACATGCTGCACATACATTTCTACTCTTGTTCAAGGTATTGTATCTATACAACTCATTTAACAATGTAAGGCAAATTTCTAGTCCTTGAAAATTATTACTACCAACTGTTTAGGATAATAAGGTATTGCAGCTTAGTAGTTAATCACCTATTACACTCAAACTTGTAGTCACATTAGGCATGTTTTCAAGATCAAACAAAGATATAACTTAGATAGACAGGTCATCTCAAACACTGCAGAGATCTACAGAATACGGCATTTAAGATTATTTAATAGCATAGACTCTTTTTATGACAATAAGACAAATATGCTCCTCGCTGCACCAGTCTACTTTAGAGAAGATGATGGGCACTGAAGAAACTCTGCATGGAGTTTACTTTCTCTGTGGTAAATTAAACCACTGAGCAAGAAAATGTCCTTGCCTTGACTGCTGACAGAACACTGTTCTAATTGGACAAGCAAGACACAAAAGAGAGTGACTTCCAAATATTGTCAAGACAAGAAAGGATAGCTCTTCAGAATATTCTGCTTCACAGAAAAGTCTGTTGGATATGCTACGCCTGTAGGCCAATAATGGATGCCAACATTGCAGAGGAACTTGGGGTGACTGTCTAGGCATCCAGCTATTTCTGCCATTTCTCAGATTTTTTTGAACTCGCTTGCTTGCATTTCTTGCTTACTCAGTTAATATTATTTCCTTCTTGGGTCTCTGAGGGAGTTGAAGACTACACAAGTTAAGATAAAAAGTAAATTAAGTACAAGACTTTGGACTCACCAATGTAGGATAGATAATTGAATATTTTCTCTGAATTTGTCAAATGTGACATTGTTGATGTATTTATTGTCTGTATACATTATATATAGTTATTGTACTTATTGCATAGAATTTTTCTGAAAAAGGAGAAGAAGGAGATGAAGAAGAAGAAGAGGAGGAGGAGGAAGAGGAGGTGGAGGAGGAAGAGAGGAGTGACAGTGACTTGAACACTGGAAATCTCAAAGCCACCCCAAGTAACATCCTTCCTCGAGCAAGACCACACATACTCCAACAACTCATGATTGTGCCAATCACTGTGAGCCTATGAGGGCCATTTTCATTCAAGCTATCACAGATACTGTCTCCACACTGATACCCACAAAGTTTGACTTCTGTTGCTCTGGCAACCTTCTCAGCTGGTTCTTGCTGTCATTCTCCATCTCAAACAGTGATGGAGAGTTTTTTGCTTCAATTGAAAACTTATGGGTTTTCAAGGCTCCCCTTATGGAATCCTGGGGACACAGGTGGGCTTTAGGTGAGGGGAAAGTGGGTATGTCTATTGCTAGTCCAAAATGGACAATGATTGGGCCAGGCGAACTTCTGGAATATAGTTGGGGGAGGGGCTGGGGAAAAGGAGGATAATGACTTCTAAAACTTCATTCAACTCTCATTTATGTGGATGTCATCCATTTAATATTTTTCTTTCTTTCCTTCTCTTTTTCTTTTTATTTTTCAAGACAGGCTTTCTCTGTAGACCAAGCTGGTCTTGAACTCACAGAGATCAGCCTGCCACTGCCTCCCAAGTGTTGGGATTAAAGGCATGTGCTACCACCACCCGGCTCATTTAATTATTCACTTGTCAAATTCCGCTAGCCAAGCATCCATTCTGTTTGTCTGAAGGTAAGGTGGATGGAGGGACTAGAAGCCCCTACTACATAAGCAGCATCTTCACCTAGAGGAAGAGGGACCAAAAGAATGCTGTCTTTGGACTCGGGCCAGGTTCTCATCTGAACTTAATCTGGGAACAAAGCATAGGAACACAGTGTATTTGAAGATGCTAGAAGGTCAGAGAAGATGGCTGGACCAACAGTCTCAGTTCCTTTCACACAACTCCAAGGCAGGGCCCTTCATCCCAGGCCTAGACTTGGTTCTTACATAAGGTGGAAGGGCTGAGCCTCAGGGTGAGCAGTGGGAAGACACCAGGGTGGGAACTGAGCAGAGGATTGGGGGTGGGGGGGTAACAAGCTTGTGAGCAAGGGCACATCATCCCCGGGTCCAGGGGGTGTACTTTTCACTCTCCTAACAGCTTCACCAGAAGTTTCTTCTCCTATTTTATGGATTAGAAAACTGGGGTTCATAGAGGTTGAATGAGGTCACCCAAAAGTACTCTGCTGATGGGAATTCACCCGTGGGCTGGTTCTCTTTAAATTTCCTCATTTAATTCTACCAGCGTCCCAGGAGGCGGACTGCATTATCCTTATTCTGCTGATGAGGGAAACAAATCTGAGCTTAGCTCCTGGGAGTATGAAGCTACTGGGAACATGCAGCTCACCTGGGAGCGTACAGATGTGGGGAACACACACCTACAGGGAGCCACAGCAGCCACAGAAAGCACGCAGCTCACGTGGGAGCATGCAGCTGTGGAAAACACAGATCCTGGGAGTACACAGCTTACCTGAGAGCACACGGTTCCTGGAAGCATGCAGTTATGGGAGCACGCAGCTATGATAAGCATATAGTTCTCCCCACTAAGTTATTCACCCAAAGCTTCACATGACCAAAGGGTCTTACAGCCTGGGACCTAAACCCAATCTTTGTTCTCAGCGGTCAGAACATCCCAGGCTGCAGAGAGGCCACACTGATTGCTATGTTCCTCTCCTCTGTCCCTCACATAACCCTGCTCTGATCCTTCCATTCACTACTGCCCTGAGCAATATCCAGGTCTTTATCCAGATCTCTTTCCACACTCAGAGACTGCTCAGAGTGCTCTCAAGGCCATTGTACATGAAAAGCCTAGATGTCTGGGAAGAAAGGATGAACACAGAGAGATAGTCAGACTGAATGATTACACCACAGAGTTCCTTCCTCTTTCTTTTTACCTTTCCTCGTGTTTGAAATCTCCCACAATAAATATTTTTAGTGTCAGGCTTGATGGCACATATCTGTAATTCCAGCACAAAGAACACTCAGGAAAAAAGCCACAATTTCTAAACCAGCCTGGACTGCATAGTGAATTCAATGCTGACCTGAACTACAAAGTAAAACCCTGTTTCCAAAAACAGTGAAAGATCTAGAAAGATGGTCCTGTGGTTAATAGTGTGTATGGCACTTGCAGAAGACTGGAGCTTGACACAAGTCAACAGCAAACAAGGGGCAGACCGCCACCCAGCCTGGAGTCGTCCTGGAGGTCTCATGCTAATTCTCCAGTACACTCTCGCTTCCAGTCGCCTGTTTCAACTGAACAGAAATTGTTGTGGGCTAGTGACTTAAGGACAAAACAATCCAGAATGTTCTGGGGCAGAGTCCAGGAAAATTCCCAGTTCCTGGAGCTTCAAGCTCCTCAGAGCAACAGTCTCTCTCCTCTGGTATCCTGGATATTCCCTGTAGTGCCCACAGGTGGCATTCTGCTTGGATGGTCCTGTGTCTCTCCTGCTCACTAGGCTGTGGAGTTATCTGTTCCCCATCATTCATATACACAGATCTGAGCACCCTGAGTACTCAACACACTGTGACTAGGCCATAAACAAGATCTTATATGCTTCTGGCGTAAGACTGAGCTGTAGAATCCAAATAGAGGCTTTCCTTTGGCCCCACAGCCAGAAGCTTGGGTTTGTTGATGATGAATGTAGATAATAAACTGTTCTAGTCAGGTCCTCATAAAGTTGCCCTTCTGTGGGAGGACAGCAGGTACTCTTTCCTTCCCCCATTACCCTGCCTCTCTCACAGGCTGCTGTTTCCCATTGCTCAAGGAATCACTCCCTATTCTGTTCAGATAAACCCCCAAAGCAAAATTTGGGGTGCCTCCTTTGGTCATTCTGCCTAGGTTTTGTTGTTGTTAATCTCTTTGTTGATGTTGTTACAATTGTAATAATGGCGTGGGAGGGTAGGATTACATGCCTGCTGTGGTCCACAAGCCAAAACCAGAAGACGGCTTGCAGGAGTCAGTTCTCTACTTCCACCATGTAGGTTCTCTGGTCATTGGCTTGGGGGCAAATGCCCTTCTCTGGTGAGCCATCTTGAAGGCCTTGGTTTTACCTAGTTTTTACTTTTCAACTTTTTAGATATATTTATTTTATATGAGTGTTCTGCCTACATATGTGCATATGCACTAAATGCATGCCTGGTACCCACAGATATCAGAAGACTTTCTTCTGGAACTGGAATTATGGATGGTTGTGAGCCATCATTTGGGTGCTGGGAACCTAACCTGTGTCCTCTGCAAAAGCAACAAGGGCTCTTAACTGCTGAGACATTTCTTCAGTCACTTGATTGAGTTTTTATTGTGGTTTGAAGAGCCAGACATGAAGAGGTGTTTGCTGAGTGGACCCTCAGAATTCATTCACTGGGTCAATGTGTAAGTGGGTGCTTTCAGGGTGCCTAGCAGCAGAAGCATGGCGAAAAACAGAAACACCCCTTTTGAGAAATAATTCAGGATCAGAGCTGGTGACAGACTCATATCAGGTATTGAGATGTAGTGTTGTTAAGTGGCAATCTGAGTGGTCACTCCAGGTTTCTGAGTGTCCTATCATAATACAGGAATGCCCAGCATATCTTCCAAGCAGCCATACACATCTGACACAGCTTTGTGACCCTCCCTAATGCCTCCAAAAGCCTAAAAGGGCTATAGAACACACTAGGGTCCACAGCAGAAACAGCTGCTATCAGATGTGCTCACAATGAGGTCACATGCATTCCTGACTCACCGATAAGCTAACTGAGGCTCAGAAAGGTCACAGTACCAAAAAGTGGGGGGCAAGGCCAGGCCAGTGTGACCCCTGGGTTGAGATTCTCACCCAGACAGTGCAACCCCCCATATTAAAGTAGTCTACTTACTGAACCCCTGCCTTCATCTCATTGGCAGAAGGTGATCACATGGACACTCCCACTGTAAAGAAGCCAGGGAGAGAATATGTTCCCTGAATTGTCCAAGACATGTCCCATCTGAAAGGAAGCAGGAAAGGTTGCAATGGCTAATGACAGCTCTGTCTCTTCTTACACTTTGTACTGGTGGTGACAGCTGTCACTATGAAGGTTACCTACCTGTCTGTAGCACACTACCCGCCCCATGTGAGCCTAGCAATTCCCCATACCTCCCCACCTACAAACATTCATATCTTCAGGAGGGGCTCACACAGTCCACCTCAACTACAGGGGCCTGGAGCTCTTCAGTGGGATGAGCCATGCCTAATCCCAAACATTCTCCAAACATAGGCAAAAGCACTGGACAAGAACTATGTCACCCTAACAGCAGGCTCTGGACCACAGTCAGTAGTGTTTTGCCCTTTGGGGTTCCAGGCCTATCTCTTCATCAGCTGAGCCCAGATACATGAAACATGGCACCGTGTGTCCTCTCCTGTCTCTATGCCTTCCAGTCACATGCCTAGAAGCCTGGATCCAAGGCCTTACACCCCTTCTCTGTCAGCTTTCCATTTGTCAGCCTTCCCTAGCCTCTTGCCCCTCATCTCCATCCGTCCCTTCCTCTCTTCTGACCCCTAGCTCTAACCAGTTCTAACCCACAACACTAATACTAGCACATAAGGGATAGTACCCACTACTTTTTGTCAGGCACTCTGAGTTTCTTTTACAACATCATCTCATTTAAACACCAGAGCACCAACACTGTCCCCATTTCACAAATGCAGCTCTTGAGACATCAAGAAGCTTAGTAACTTGCCAAGGTTGCAGCTTCTGTGGTGGTAGAGTAGGGTAAGTAGGTGACCTGGCTCCCTCCTACCACAACTGCCTCAGCCCAGAGCCATAGATTCTGTTGTCATCCAGGAAGGCATCATGGTCTGCTGTTGGGGACTGGCCTTCCTGGGCTGAGCCAGCTCTGACTGCTCCTCTCATGGTTCCAGCCTTCTCCTGGGCCACAGAACTTCAAAGGATGTCCCATGGATGTTTCAAAGCAGTGGCTTTGTCGCCTGAGCTATCCAACCTGCAAGCTGAGCAGTTTGATCTCTGTTCTCACCTCTTCAGACACTGCATCTTCTGCACAAACCCTTTCCCTTCCCTTCCTGGGCAGAGTCCTTTGGACACAGGCTCCTGTGCCACTGCGTCTTGCTCCTGCTCAATGCCAGACTCTGGGGACACCTAGACAGTGAAGGGATACTCACAAACAAAGTGAGCCTAGTGTGGCTGTCTGCAGAGAGGCATGGGATTCTATACCCTAACAGTACTTTGTGCTTGAAGTAGGCCACTCCCACATGGCCCTGAGTAGACTGTAAGGTTCTGTGTCACACAGTTCCTTCTTCCTCTGCCCCTGCGGCCATAGCATGTATGAAATATCCTAGTCATCACTGGGTCACAGCCACTGAAGCTCAGTGGGGATAAGGTATCTTGGCCTCCACATCTCATGTTGGAGCAATAATCTGGGAGAGCATCTTGCTGGCATGCAGCCCCCTTCTACATGCTTCCCCAAAAGGCCTTGGCAAGCCTCCCAGTCCCTGAGACCACTGCTCTGGTTCAGGCCCCTGTCTCCAAGGTAAGTAAGTGCCCCTGAGATTTTCTGCAAACACTATTACCACCATTTTAAGTCCTCCTGACATAGCATGGGTTCAGGGACATGCCAGGACCCCATTCCACACTGTATTATCAACATTTCAGAAATGCCGTCTGTGGGAATTAGGACTGGAGATAGATGGGGAAAACTGCCAATGGCACCTAGCAGCAGGCAATTCCAGGTGGGTCTCCGTTTTTGTGAGGGTTAATATTGTCCACATAACAAGGTCTGGCATCACTAAGATTCCAATCAAGAGACAAAACTCTGGTCAGGTTTGTGAGGGGGTTTCCAGATTGAGGCAGTTGATGTAGAAAGACAATATAGATTGTACCATTGCATTGACCGGAGTACAGAGTTGAATAACATGGAGACCTTGAATGGCGTTCAGTTCTCCACTTCCTGACTGCAGGTGTAATATGACCAGCTGCCTCAAGCTCCTGCTGTCATGGAGCTGTAGCCAGAATAGAGACTTCCTTCATCAAGTCGCTTGTGTCAAGAGAAAGGCACCAAGACAACTTTCTTTTCCTGTCTTAGTTAGGAATACAATTGCTGTGATGAAACGCCACCACCAACTCACAGGTCCATATAACAGTTCATCACCAAAAGCAGTGGAAGCAGCAACTCAAGCAGGGCATGAACCTGAAGGCGGGAGCTGATACAGAGGCCATGGAGGGGTGCTGCTTACTGGCTTGCTCTTCATGGTTTGTTCAACCTACTAACTTATAGAATCCAGAACCACCAGCCCACAGATGACTCCATCCACAATAGGCTGGGTTCTCTGTCATCTATCATTAATTAAGAAAATGTCTTACAGCAGGATTTATGAAGGCATTTTCTCAACTGAGTCTCCTTCTGTTCCCAATAACTCTTAGTTTGTGTCAAGTAGGCATAAAACTAGCCAGCACACCCCTCCTTTTCATCTTCCTCACATACTGCTTTCTGATGGATGCATAGGTGGCAGGGGGCAGCCAAACCCTTTGCCTACTCTCAAGAAGAAAAGCCCTAAAGGTGGCCCAGCAAGCTTGTGATAGGAAGAGAAAAAGACTGCAGGCATCACATCACACCTCTAGCCCAAGAGAGCAGCCAAGTTTGGGAGGCTAGTGGGAGGGGTCAAGAGAACTGTTGTCAGCCAGAGCTGCATCCAGCTCATACTGCTGTGCCTAGCCATCACAGGATAAAAGCTGCAGGAGGGGTGCCAGAGACAAGGCCAGGGACAAAGTCATGGCTGTGTAGATCAAGTTCCAAAATAAGCGCTACTCACAGTGTTTGATCACCATGGCAACAGTAAAGTTGTTCTGCATAATTTGAAAGACTCACCACCTGCAGACTTCTTCCCTTTCCTAAGAATTAACCTGCTGTCTCCAAGAAGAGCCTACCTAGGTCAAGTACAAGCGTAGGCACATTACACTCACTGTCCTGAGGCTCCATTGGGGTCTTCTGAGGTCACCCTCATCATTCTCAGCCTGCAGGTGTAAGCACTGAGGTTCGAGACAGAGGTCCTGGCTGGATCACATGGTCCAGTACTGCCTGGATTCAGTACTGCCTGGGAGACCTCAGCCAAGTTCCTCATTCCTTCTGAAGCATGGCTGAGGTGAAGATGAGCAGTTCCTATAACAATCCCTCGCCCTAAGGAAGGCTCAGAGACAGCAACGAACCCTGTAGTGTCTACTAGTAATTTCTTCCTGTAGGGTGATGATGTCAAGGAGGATGTCAGTTAATGCCTTACACGTATCCCAAGATTTCTCATTACACTTCTGGGGACAAGCCCTGCCCCATCTGCCCACAGTAATTATAAGTGATCTAGACTTTACCAGTCTATTGTTGTGGCTCATCTCTCTACTAAAAGCTGTGACCAGTCCAAGAGAAATGATTGATCCAAGCAGAGTCAATCAGATGTTGACTGGTGATGCAGAACAAAGTGCCTCTTTTTCTTGGCTGGGGAAAGGGGAAGGAGTTATTCTGGTTGCTTCTTTGTAATTTTCAGTGATTTTGTCCCATACCCTATCAAGAGGGTACTTCAATCAGCATTTAGTGAGGCAACTAAACCCATTCTGGCTAGTTGAACAAGATGTTAAGTGGCTATGCTTTTGGTATCAGTGGCCCCAAATCCACAACAGACCTGGACGGCCAAAGCTGAGTGGCTCCAACTTCCACAGGAAAGTTGTGGCACTGGGAAGCCTGTATGATGGTTGCTACCTCCAGGGTTATTCTTGTCCTCACCACTGACCACACGATGCTCTGGTTCTCTGATCCTCTCTCCACAAATCTCAGTAGTTTCAGAGTCCTGCCTGTGTAAGAGCATCTGATTGTATGATCTACGTGTTATCCAGGACGTTAGCTGCACAGGAACACTGGGAAAGTAGTCAAGAAGTTTTCCAGGCAGGCACCCGGAGTGAGGGGTGTGGCTATGTGGCCTGCATATGGACAGAGGTTAATCTTACTTATCCTCAGTGTGGTCTCAATCCCCCATGCTGCTCTACAGCTATCATGGGAACCCCACTACAAGTCCCCTGTCACACCATCTCTCATCTTGGGGCCTCAGACTGTTCATCTGCCATTTGAGATGTACAGACCTATCCTCATGGCCTCTCAGAGTAGTCAGGAAGACCAAGGCAGAACAGCAAGAGAGGAAGTCTTTGCACACTCTAAAGAGCTGGACATTGGGGAGGGCTCATGATTTAGTAGACTGTTCTACCCAAAATAAAAATGAACCCAGAGACAGCAAGATGACACAGCTCCTCAGCCAGTAAGTCACCTAGAACTTGAGCTTGTGAATTCTGGTCAGGCCTTAGAGCAATGGAAAGCAGAAGGGGAATGAGAGGACCGTTGACCCTTAGGAGGCAGCGATGTGTTTATAGAGGCCTCCGTGGCTGCATGACAAATGTCCTAGTAGTTTGAAACAGCAGATACTGTTCTTGGTTCCTGGGAGTTGGCTTGGCACAGCCTAGCTGGGACCTCTGTTTCTGCTGTTATTAGGTCACATTCTCCTAGGAAAGCTGGATTGAAAGAGTGCTATTTCCCATCTCCCTCAAATGGCTGCTAAGCCTTGAGTCTAACTGCTGTGGGCAGAGGATGCTCACCCCCAAAACTCTGAAAGCAGAGAGGGAGCAAGGCCTGATGTCAGCTTTCAAAATGTCTTATCTCTTCCCCAATCCCTCTATAGTGCCCTTCCACTGCCAGATTCTAGTCACTAAATAGCAACTTACAAGGAAGTATAGTTACCAGGAGGAATTTCTATGACCAACTTAGCCGTGGTCTAGACCAGAGCCAAAAGGAGTCACCACAGGCTACAGTTGCAGAAAAAGGGGAAGACAAAAAGGGATGAGGAGGGTAAAGAAAAAAATACCCTCAGCTCCTTTGCACCAAACGTGCCCAGGTCTGCCACTGCTGGTAGAAAAACTCAAAGGAAGCCTCATTTGGCCACCACTCCATCCCTTGGAGGCCTACTCCACAGAAAGGCAGGGTGAAGGTAGAATAAATCATATGGGGCCTCCACACTAAAATGGGAGACCTAAAAGGAAGTGTGGTATCACTCAAGAAGCCCAAAGGCTTTCATTTATTTTTCTGGTCCTGAGGATTATATATCTGACCAAATGGCAAATTCTCTCTAGGTATCAAAAACCATGTGAGGGAGATGAGAAATTGTCCTCTTTCAATCCAGCTTTCCTGGGAGACCCTAGCCTGATAATAGTAAAGTTAGAGGTCTCAGCCCCCAGGAACCAAGGGCAGTATCTGCCATTTCAAGCTACTAGTCTTTCCTTTTACAACCCAGGATAGCAATCTGATTCTTCCTAGGTCTGCTCAGCTCCAAAATCAAGCTTTTCTTTCTTTCTTTCTTTCCTTCTTTCTTTCCTTTCTTTCTTTCTTCCTTTCTTTCTTTCTTTCTTTCTCCTCCTCTTCTTCTCCCCCTCCCTCCCTCCCTCCCTCCCTCTCTCTCTCTCTCTCTCTCTCTCTGTCTCTCTGGTTTTTTGAGACAGGGTTTCTCTGTAGCTTTGGAGTCTGTCCTGGAACTAGCTCTTGTAGACCAAGCTGGCCTCGAACTCACAAATATCTGCCTGCCTCTACCTCCCAAGTGCTGGGATTAAAGGCATGCGCCACCACCGCCTGGCAAGATCAAGCTTTTCCAACAATGCCAAGAGCATGCTCCCAGTACCCATAGAAATGCACCTTCATAGGGAGGGCCCTTCCTCATAGAGAAGAACATCAGGAGTGCTCGAATGCAAACCATCCCCAGAGGCACTGCCCCCAGCAGTCCTGTCCTCCCCCTCCTCCTATGTTTATGACTCCCTATGCCTACCCCCACCTTGCCATCTCTCTCCTCAGGAAGCCCTGCCAGCTCCTTCTCTCCTCTCCTCTAGACCCTCCCTGACTCAGCCAGAGGAGGCCAGACAGGCTGGACTTGAGCAAGGGACTAGGCAGATGGCCTTGGCCCAGGCTACAGAGCTGCCAGGTTTAGCACTGGAACCTGGGAGAAGATGTTTCCAGACTCCCATGATGTTCCCTTCCCCGCCGGCTTTGCAGCTAAGGAGCATGTCCATGTGGGGGCTGTGAACAGAACTGTCAAAACAGTACCCTGGCTTCCAGGCTGCAGACTTATATAATGAAGTCTGCCACCCCCACTCTCTGCCAGTCCCTTGGCTGCATCTCAAAGCACAGGGCCACCAAGAATCCATAGCCAGAGCATTCATGGAGTTTCATTGCCTTGGGTTCATAAGGCTCTTGGTGGGAATGCTGACATTCTCTCTGGATCTTTCTCCCCTGCTTTGTTCTCTGTATCCTCAGTATCCAGGACACACACAAATAAAGCAAATAAACCTTCAGGCAAATAAAGACGGACGAACTAAAAGTATCAGCAATACTAAGACACCTCAGAGAAAATGCCTGGGCCCAGCATTGACACATTTAACCCTAAACTCCCGGGGTAGCAGTATGAGAAGTATTAGTAGACTGAGAGGCAGACATGTATGCACACACGGATGGACATGCAGGTGGACAGATACCATATTCTCTCCCTGGAAATGTACTGTACCAGAAACAATTCCATCCTTGAACAGAACACCAGGGAGTGCAAGTACAGACAACAAAGAGTAAACTACCACATACAAACATACCTTTTGATTATTGCAGCAGGTTAGAGAGGCAAAAGTTCAGAAATATTGTCAAAATTCCCATTTCTGATCAGCATCAGTCAGGATAGATAAGATTAAGCTAAATAACAAAGAATCTGCTATCTCAACAACATAAAACTAAGGCTTATTGCAGGGGTAAAGACAGAGTTCTGCTCACGTTGTCCTTTCTAGGCACCTACCTGGAATGTCTCTGGTTGCTGAGCAGGAAAAGAAGCTAGAGGAATGATTCATTTTTTATAGGCTGCCACCTAGTTATTGGCCAGAGTTAGTCACTGGATCACTAGATACGCAGTCTTCAGTGGGCCCAAATGAATGGACTGTGGATTTTAGAGAAAGATGAATGGCTAGACATTTAGGGTTTGTTCTTGCTGAGCCCAAAGGTAGTACAGGATACTTAGCAGTCCTCTCAGATGGGAACAATAAGGGCCTGACAGAGGGAAACATGATGGCCTCAGAGAGGAGCCACACCCAGACCTTGGAGACTTTCCAGGGGATCCCATCAGTTCTAAACCCTCCTTCCCCAGGGCAATCCCCATAGCTCCCTGGATCCTTCATTCTCCTCTCTTGAGGCAAAATAAAAGAGGATCTTGCAGGATCAGCTGGGCCTCTCTAAAATGAGGGATTCCTGGAGGAAGGAGAATCAAGAAAGGGAACCAAGGTCTTGAGGCCAGACATGTGACCCCAGGGAGGCTGCAGCAGAGCATTGAGGCAGGCCAAACTGGGCTGTGCCTGGTACTCTGTCGCCGCCTCGTGGACACCATCCTCCTAACACCCCTGACAGAATCAGGAGAACCCACTTTCAACAAAATATCCTGTTAGAGGTATCTGAAAAGGGGACCATCAGGCATAGTGCATACCTTTAATCCCAGCACTCAGAAGGCAGAGGCAGATAGATCTGTGTAGAGTTGGGACTACATAGAGAATTGCAGTACAGCCAGGTCTAGTTATACTGCCTCAAAAATAGAAAAAAAAAAGTAAGTTAAAAAAGAACAAAGGGGGCAAGGCTAGAGACAGATAAAAGACTTCACAGGCTGCCACAGAGAGCACCCACCTGAAGCTCTGGATGTGTCTTCAGACCAAGGATCTCCCTGGGACACAAAGTTTCCAAGCCCTGCTTCACGAGGACTAATCTTCCACATGGAGTATGAGGCACTCAATAGAACCTGCCTGTTTCCCACTCCTGCTGTCCCCAGGTCTGTCTCACATACACACACACACACACACACACAACCTACCTTTCAGTGACAAACCACCTCACACAGACTCTGGATCTTCCAGAGAAGGCCAGTGGTTAAGCATCAAGTAAGCTGCTGCTCTTCCCTAGAGGGCCCCAACCATCCATGTCCCAGGACACAGCTGAGTGCCAAGGCAAGTCTGCACCGGCCTGGCAGAAGCCTGAGACACCATGGCCTGCACAGAGACTCAAGTCTACACCAGCCTCTGCAGGAGCCTGAGACACCACGGACTGCATGGAGACTCAAGTCTTGCTATAAGTTTATTGCCCTAACATACTCACAGGTGAGACTCACCTGCCACTCAGGGGCTGTATGAACTCAGAGTTGTGGAGCAGAGGATGCAATAGAGTGTGCAGGTGTCTAGTGTAGTGCCTGGAACATACCAGCGGCAGAACTACTGACACCACTCATTCACTCATTCATAAGCAGGTGTTGAGAAAGCCCATCACCTGCACATGAATTCCAGAACATGCTGGCAGAGGAAAAGCACCAGAAAGCCTTGGACTCTTCATGAAATACATGCCGAGCCTCTCTCCAAATCTAATGTCACCACACCACAGGGTGAGGAACTTGGTTCACATTGCCCAAGGTTCCTGACTCCTGAGCTACTTTGTTCCCCATCTAATGCCCTTTCTTCTTAATGGTGTTTGACAAAAGATAAAAGATAGGAGCCTCCCAAGAGGCCAAAAACACTCTGTTGGCAACTGGAACTTGCACCTCAGACCTGAATATTAGGCTTTCAGAAAGTAGCTATGGGACAGGTGTGGTAGAACTTGCTCTTAATACAAGCAGAGGCAGGCAGATTCGTGAGTTTGAGGGCAGCCTGGTCTACACAGCATGTTCCAGACCAGGCAGGATACATAGTGAAACACTACCTTTAAAAAAAAAAAGTTACCAGGCAGTGGTGTCACACTCACTTAATCCCAGCACTTGGGAGGCAGAGGCAGGCAGATCTCAGTGAGTTCAAGGCCAACCTGGTCTACAAAGAGTTTCAGGACAACCAGGACTGTTACACAGAGAAACCCTGTCTCCAAAAACATAAATAAATTATGTTAATGTGGGCCCTAATCCAACCTAATTAGTATCCTTACATTATTTGGATGCATGTGTACATGTGCATATGTATGCATCTGCATGTGTGCACGCGCACGTGCGCGCACGCACACACACACACACACACAAGGAATTGATGACATGAAGACAGACCCTGCAGGTCAGAAATGTCACACACCAACCCAGGCAACCATGCCTTGGACTTCCAGCTTCTGTGAAAGTGCACATCTGACCTGGAAAACCTTGAATGCACTGTATCTGTCCACCCTTTCTGCCTTAAAGTCTATTCTACCTTGTCCACATCTGGTGCTTGTGGAAGTTTGAATGCAATTGGCCCCTATAATCTCATAAAGTGGCACTATTGAGTGTGACTTTGTTAGTGTGGGCATGGCCTTATTGGAGGAAGTGTGTCATTGTGGGGGCAGTCTTTGAGGTTTCCTATGCTCAGGATACTGCCCAGTGTTTTGGTCAACTTCCTGTTGCCTGCAAGATGTAGGGCTCTCAGGTTCAGCACTATGTCCACCGCCATGCTCCCAAGCTTCCCACCATGATAAAAGGACTGAACCTCTCAACTATAAGCAAGCCATCAACCCCAATTCAATGTTTTCCTTATAAGAGTTGTCATGGTCATCTCTTCAGAGCAATAGAATCCTAAAGCAGAAGTACCAGGAACTGTAGTATTGCTGTGACAGGCCAGACCATGTGTTTGAAGAAATTTGGACTTTTGTACTTTGGGTTATGAAAGCAATGTAATGCTTTAAGTACTGATTAATAGGCCATACTAGTAGGAGCATGTAAAACAGAGGCTACAGTTTTTGAATTGTTTGAGGGCTCACACAATAGGTTAAAGAGAACAATTTTAGTTTGTTGCCTAGCAATCATTCTTGTAGTGTTTTGAAGAAAGTGGCTCCTTTTGTCCAAAGAGTTTGCCTTAAGCTAAAGTGAAAATTTTGGATTAATTCCACTGGCAGAGGAAATCTCAAAATAGCCTCGTATAGACTGTGCCATGGTTTAGTGGTAACTCTAATAAAAATTTATATTGAAAAGAAGCTAAGCAGGGTAAATTACAAAATGTAAAATTTGAGAAAAAGATCACCAGGAAGTAGAATGGAGCTAAGGGCTTAGAAAAATGAAACAGTCAAGCAGTGGTGGCGCACGCCTTTAATTCCAGCACTTGGGAGGCAGAGGTAGGCAGATCTCTGTGAGTTCCAGCCCACCCTGGTCTACAGAGCTAGTTCCAGGACTACTAAGGCTGCTACATAAAGAGCCCCTATCTTGGGAAAAAAAAAAAGGTAATATATTATGCAGGTTATTTCTGAGACAGAAATAATTTTCTGTACCCCAACTTGTAGCTGTTAACACTTTGAAGCTGATGACCCTGAACTCACAATCCTCTGACATGCTTACAGGGACGCTAGTTTCCATGTCTAGCCTGATAATCACCACAGTAACAGCATTTTAGGCACAGGTACTTTTATAGTGGCTACAGTGACCAGTGTGATTCCCAACAGCTTCTGTCATTAACAGCTGTTTAGAATTCAGCCAAGAAATCCACATCTCCCAAGGTGTAAACTACAGTAGTAATTACCCATGAATTTGGGTCAGACAGGTATGTGATGGCAGATGCAGTACGGTCCAGGAGCACAACAGGCGATCTCATTTGTGTTCATACCAATCCTGTCGCTGCATGACATGAATATGTAAAGGGCAAAAGGGCCTTGTGCACAGACAAGCACTGAAGCAGCCAGAAAAAAAGTTTACCTCTTCAATTGGATGAGATTCACAACTGTTCTTCCTGAATGCCAGGAATAAGGTAGTTTTACGACCTGGTGACACTTAACTGTCTGATGAGACAGGTTCTGCTACACCTCCCAGAATTTAAGTTATCCCAGACCTTTCCCCCTAAATCTGAGCATTGCTTTTAGACCATAAAACCCATTTTTTTTAAAAAAAAAAAAAAATTTTCAAGACAGGGCTTCTCTGCATTAACAGTACTAGTACTGGTTGTCCTCACTCTGTAGACAGGCTGGCCTCAGACTCAACAGATCCACCTGCCCCTGTCTCCCAAGTGCCAAGTTCAAAGGCATGAGCCATTATTCAGCACAAAACCCATTCTTTTCTTTTTCTTGGTTTTTCAAGACAGGGTTTCTTTGTAGCTTTGGAGTCTGTCCTGGAACTAGCTCTGTCAACTAGGCTGGTCTCTTCCTCCTGAGTGCTGGGATTAAAGGTGTGTGCCACCACTGTAGCATGAGCGACGTCACTTGTGCTTACAGCAGTCTTCTGTTACCCTAATACCCAAAGGTATTACGTTTAGGCTCCCTAGACCCAAAATCTTGGACATTATCTTGAGTCAACAGTATCCATTCTTGTGAAAGTCATATATATTTTGTAAAGAATCTCAATGTAAACAAGTCTTAAATTGCTGTGCACTTGAGACTGAATTATTTTCTGAATATTCTTTCCAAAATTGTGCAATGTTTAAACAAGACTAAAGTAAAATATCTGGGCCAGACTCTAGAAATCTTGGTCCAGTGCTGGTTACAATAAAATCAAGGTGAGCCGAGTTTCATTCTTGGTCCGACCCGTTATTTAAAAAAAAAAAAAAAAAAAAAATCAGGCTTAGACAAATTCCATTCTTGTCTCTTCATGGATTGTTTAAGGACCAGGGATCACCAGGAAACCCAAGCATGCCAAGGTAAGAAAAGGTGAAAATCAAGCTGCTGGCAGAATCAATGACAGCAGCCCCCTTTTTAGCACAGCAGGGAGCAGGGCTGATGCTCTCCTTGGCAAGGTTCTCACAGCACTGCTTCAAATCCTGTTATCACAATCATAGGAACATGAGAAGCGGAGGAAAGAGAAGAGAGAAAAGTGGAGGGATCTTGGCCATACTTGCAGGGCTACAGTAGCTTGGCCACATGAGCTCAGATCAATGTCTTGGAGAATTAAGGGTTAGAATTCAGTTCAAATTCAGAAACCAACCAATCTCCAATTCCTAGGAATTTTCCTGGCCATTTTTCCTCATACTGCTGCACACCCCTTAAGTACTCCCGATTCCCTGCAAGCTAATCTTATATCCCTTAGCACTGTGCCTGTTGGCAATGGTCTACCAAGAGGCAGGTACTGGTGTTTCCCACTCAACCAACCACTTCTTCAGGCCAACTTGTCCATGCATTCTACTCAAGGTCTCAAGTACCCATGAGGAAATGCTCTCACCAAGTTTGCCTTCCAAACAACAAGCACACTCTGTTCCAAGTTTGCAAATCAATCAAAAAGAAATAGCTCAGAACATGAGTCAGTAAGCGCATATCCAAGAGGCATACAGAGACAACCTCAAGCAGCAGCAATTTCAGCACAGGACACAACTATGAGAAGGTTTGTTTGTACATCCTGTTCTCTGCAGCTTCACTTCTACAGTGGCTTTACTGTCAGTGGCTGACTAGAGCATTTCAGCAAGTTAAGCTCAGTTCATTTGATGCTTCCCACTTAAAAATACTTTAAATAACAGATACTTTATTTTATTCATTTTCCTTAATTTTGTGAATTCTATATTTCTAAAAGCACAAAACTCTGTGGCATTTTGATAATAAAAATGCCGGGGCATCTTCCTTTTACAATGTTTCCCCTAGTATTTTCTACTATGCTGGACTCGGGTCAGGTCCTCCTTGCTCTGTTATTGATAAACCCTGAAGTCTAGTTCCTTTCCCAGGGACACACAGCATGAAGGTCCCAGAAACTCATCCAGCCCACTATGCTGTAAATAAAACTCAAAGTTCACTGGAAGCTTCTTACACTGCAGCCTACTTGGGTTTTCACTCTTATTCACTGAGCTCAAATACAACCCTGTGAGGCAATGTCAAACTTATTTGCAAACTAGGAAACTGAGGACAGATGGGCTTAGTGACTGATGAAGTTCTCACACCAGGTGCTGCTGGAGAAAGCTAAGACAACCCCACACTTCACACAAAACCACTGTCGCACTGGCTTTACTATTAGCAGCCAGGAACTGACTATTTATTTCCTCTAAGCACATGAAGAAGCTTGGCAGTCAGGCAGCCCAGGAACCAATGTACAGACCTGTCTACCTACAGAGCCTGTTCTTGCTCCAGAGCCGTCTTGATGAGGAAGAAGGACAGGAGATAGGCACCTACAGCAAAACTCATACACCTGAACACAGTGATGAGACCAAGAGACCAAAGCACACTTCCAGGACCAACGCATCTGCAGATAGCAGTCAGAGGCGGTGAGGCAGAATCTCTTCCTTCGAATGGTGAACACCAACTGGGAGGTGGAGCAGCGCTGGCATTTTCAGGTTTGAGGAGAGGTGGAGCGGTGCTGGCATTCAGGTTTGAGAGCTGATGGTAGACAGTAGAGCTCACTTGAGACGGTAGAGCACCTTGCGCTGCATGCGGTGTTGGATCTCACCCCTGCGCAACATGAGCTGCAGTACCTTTCGAATGGCATGTTCTGGATACTTCTGTAGGAGGGAGCAGAAGATAGATACAGGGGTGTATCACCAGAACCCAAGGGAGCCCACGGTTGCTCATAAACAACTTTACAACAAACAAAAGGCTTCCACCTTCATTAGTGCTGCCTTGACTTCAGAACGGCTTATACTTTGTAATGCTTCTTGTGTAACAGGCAAGTATAGTCCTATATCAACTTTAAGCATCCAGTATTAGGAATTACCTCATTTTACAGAAGAAGAAACAGGCTCAGAGGGTATCTGAGATCATATAGCAATTAAGTGAGCTAGCACTTAGGTCCGTATGACCCTAGAAACCAAACTTTCTCCAGTCCCAGACTCAGTAAATGATAATCTTTTCACCTAAAGACCAGGATGCTGGTGAATCTGTTTGCCAGTATGAGCTACTGTGAAAATTACTTCCAAATGAGGATACACAGAAAAGGAAGCCAAGAACAGAAACCAGGGCTATCTTCAAGATTTTAAATGGCAAAGGCTCCTCCTAGCACTCAAAAGCACTATCTCCTGTGCAATGGGCTACAAAGCTCACTCATCTAGTTCTTGGCTCTCTACCCTTTAAGGAGCCAAGCAACAAAGGAAAAGACTAAGAGATGGGGAAATTAGAAGGTGGTTTCTGCTATCCAGCTTGGACCTTTCCCACTTCAAGGGATACATAAGTAGCCAACTGCAACTGTAGCGGTTCCTAGGGAAGAAATGGTGGCTCAAACACTCCCCATCCCAGCAACCCACTGTTGAGCATAGAGCATAGAGCAAGGGAACCAGCAGGAAACCCTCTGTATCCTGGGCATGGCTTGCAGGTTCCCAGTGTTTAGGAAGGCTCACCTGCTTGGTAAAGTCCTGAACAATACTGTGTTCAGACACCTGGGAGCCAATGGCAAAGCGGCGCTTGAGTTGCTTCTCAATGCGGCTCAGCATCTCTTGGTCCTCCTGGGTAGTGAAGCCCTCCACTCCTGTGAAAGTGCAATAGGGAGCTGGGTACTAGAAACCCCAGTTCATCTATACTGGGAGGGTCAGAGAATGATAGCCTCTCAGTAGAGTGGCCTAAACTAGAGAGAAAATTAAAGACAGAACAGTGTCAGGTGACAGTGGAAACCTTACCATGGAAGTGAGAACCAAGAAATATAGGGCGCAACAGAGGCCATCCAGCAGGCCCAGCGCCAGGTGGTAGAGACCTAGCCATCATGGTAACTGAGAGCCAGGCACCATGAGGCCCTGTGGGTCACACACACTGAGGCAACAGGAATAGTCACAGAAAGGATCGGCCAGAAGCAGTTATGTTTGGTTGGGTTTATTTATTTATTTTGGGGGAAATGTTTCATTGTATAGCCCTGGGTGGCCTCAAACCTCAAACTCAGAGATCTTCCTGCCTCTGCACCACCATGTCCAATGGAAGTACAAGTTTGGAGTTACAGAGCAAGAAGAGAGGGAAGGCAGGACCTGATAGGGTCCAAATATGGGAGGTGGCATTCATGAGAACTCCTGGGTAAGAGAAGCCTACGATCTCCACCAGATGGGAGAACATCATTCCTTCTCCAACACACCTGGCCCAGCTGTCATTACTCCCCACCACTCCTTACACTACCTATATTTACCTCGTACTGTATCCCAACGAGAAAAGTAAGAAAGTCTGTGGGATAGGTAGAACAGGGAGGTTGGGAACTGCTTGCTTACAGCTCTGACACCTAGACAGTGACTGGTAAATTCTCAGCCAGAATCCTGGCCAGATCAGAGTAAACCTAACTCTGAAGAGGCTGACATATCACCAGTCTCAGAGGACTAGCTGAAAACAGGCAACAGACACTAGGGCTCAGGCATCAACAGGCCTGTGTTCCACTAAGACTTGAGACCAAGGCACCACGGAATCTCTGTGTCAGTCTCATCTCCGAGACAGGAAGGACTGACAGCCCGGAGTCCCAGATGTGGCTGCCAAAAAAGATGAGGCCACAGGCTGGGAAACTCTACAATCCTGAGCTCAACACAGGATTCTTCACCAGTGACAGGCCAACAATTAAATTTAATGAACTGGTTCAAGAAGCCTAGGGAAAGCTTCCAAAATAGTGAAAACACTCAACGGAGAAGTGGAGGACAAAAGCACATCCAGGCAGCACCCTGCAGGCCAACAGCTAACTAAATCTCTAAGTCTAAGGTCAGGACTACAGCCTAGCACTTACTCACCTGACAGATTGCCAGATAACGCAGCATCCAGTGTGGACACCTGGAATAATCTCAGTGCTTCCTCCACATCAGCCTCAGTGGCAAAGGGCTGCAGTTTCATCTTACTAAGGGCCTCAGCAATGCGTACAATAGCCTCCAGCTGCCTGTTGGAACAATAGAGTACTCAAAGGCCTCAGCCCATTTACTCCTCCCACCCCCACCCCCATCCCTCAGGAAGGAGCATGGCCAAGGTAGTTAGAACTATAGGGGAGGGGGCTGGAGAGATGGCTCCGTGGTTAAGAGTATTGCCTGCTCTTCCAAAGGTCCTGAGTTCAGTTCCCAGCAACCACATGGTGGCTCACAACCATCTGCAATGAGATCTGGCGCCCTCTTCTGGCCTGCAGGCATACATGCAGACAGAATACCGAGAATACTGTATACATAATACATAGGGGGAAAAAAAGGAACAATAGGGGAGATTGCTGGATAGATTGCTGCCCCCATTATCTATTACTGGAACCCAATTTTCATTTCAGTACATGCTGCCTGGTAAAGGATATTGCCTGCCTCTTTGGTCAAGGTGGTTTGTGTAAACAAGATGTGACCAATGAGCTCTAAATCCAAGCATCATATGAAAATGTCAGAAATATCCTTCAGCCTTGATGAACGGGAGGGGCTTGGTCCAAGCTCAACTTAAAGTGCCAGGCTTTGTTGACTCCCCACGGGAGGCCTTACCCTTTCAGGAGTAGATGAGGAATGAGTTGGGGGGCAGGGAGGGAAACGGGTGGGAATGGGAGGAGGGAAGGGGGGGAACTGGTGTATAAAATGAAAAACAAAAAGCGTGTCCCCAGGCCGCCTCTCTTGATGACCAAAGTGATGGCTGGAACTTCTAGAACCTTATGGGGCTGAAAGGTTGACAGTGATGGACATAATGGAACACAGGTTGACAGCTCTGAAAAACCACCATAAACTACATATTCCCCAGTTTCATAATGAAAATAAACTTCCAACGTAAGCTACTCTCTTTGGGTTTCATTATACACAATCAAATCTACTTGTAACTTGTAATCAATACTAGAGGCAGGATTCAGCTTAGATAGCAGGCCCCTGCTGTAAGTATAAATAAAAGTTGAGATCCAGTGACAATCAAATTCGTTATAGTTACATAGTTGGCCAAAGGCTACAACAGAGGCCTTGCTTATCTCCCAGGACAGAGTGCTCCCCCTTACCTCAGTCTGCTTCCCAGAGAGGGAAGATAGGCAAACTATAGAAGTGAGGCCCACCCAACCACCCCCAAGCTTAAACAAACATACAAAGACAGACCATTAGGAGGCCAGAGCACATGGTCCCAGAGGCTCCCTTTCCCACCCCACCCTGGGCATGTATCACAAGGATGGCAATGGCCAACTGGCCCTACTCTGTGAGATGAGGCCCACTTGCTCACCGCACAGTGATGGGGATGCTGGAACGGCGATCACTGTCCCTCTCATGCTGACGGGCCCCACTCCGCATAATGATATAACGATTCTTCAGCTTCTCTGCTGCCTCTGCCGACAGCCGAGGGCCACACCTCCTGCAGATAGCAGAGTGAACTAGAGTGAGGCCAGCAAGAAATCTATCTCTGCCCACCCCATCCCCAGGCCTCTACTTGGCTTGCAGACATGGATGTTCCGACATTACTTGCAAGTCATTTGAAAGAAAGAGGGACTTGGGCTGACTATGAGCAGGTGTCAGAGATCTACATGGCATCTCTCTGAGAAAGCTGGTTGAGATCTGAGAAGACATGAAGAAAACTACTCTAACTGCTACTGGCTGCAGTGTGCTATCTGGCCAACAGGTGTATATTCTTCCAGCACTGAGGTTCCACAGCAGCAGGCTTCTGAGCAGTTTCCTCCTCTCCACCTCGCTGATTTGAGAAAACTGAGGACCTCCTCCAAGGCTTCCCAAAGCTCAAAGGCACAGGAACTATCAGACCAGACTCTGATGCCCACTCACTCTGGCAGGTCCATGACCTGGGGGATCACTCAACTGCTATGATAACCAGTGCCCCATCTTTGGGACCAACCTTTTCAAAGATAACTAACACTGAGAAACTGAATGAGGTTAATTAAGTGCACAGCCTTTGAGGCAGGTACCTGTCTGTTCCTACATATGGCCTCAGACAAGTTACCTAACCTTGCACCTCACCTTTCTACAACAGAGCTACAAGTCATTTATACACACACACACACACACACACACACACACACACAAAAAAAAAAAAAAACATGCCTAGGACAGAAGAAACGTGTAGGGTTCCGATGACAGTTAAAGCTGCAAACCACTGAGTACTGACCCAGTGCAGAGAGATGCCAAGAATTTAACCATCTTGAACAGTCCTTATAAAACATCAACCTTGGGCTACTGCTTGCTTGAGTAACCTGCCCTTTATTGTGGACACAACAGTAGCTTTGAAACAAATAACCTTACACTCATGGAATGAGTCACAGTAGTAGATGAGGGCAGAACGCAGTTCAAAACATGGTTACCAAGGAATCCTGGGTAAGGAAGGAGAACAGATCTGCATGCTCCCCACCCATGAAGCCCACGTCACCGAACAGGGTTTTCTCCCAACACTCACGCTCGGCAGTAGGCAATGAACTTCTTCATCTTGGCCAGGTCAATCTCACCCTCCACAGCCTGTGTCTGTGTCAGTGCACTCACATGCAGAGTGATCACATGTTTGGCTAGCATCTAAGCAAAAGAGGAAATACTGGGTAAATACAAAGGTTGAACAGACAGGAAGAAATAGTGATGTGGTTGGTAGGTGCTTCTGCTCCAGTTCCTGTGGCCTATCTACTGCTGGAAAGTCTCTACCTAAGGGTGGACATGGGCCTGAGTGGTGGATCTTTGTGAGTTCAAGGCTAGCCTGGTCCACAGAGTGAGTTCCAGGACAGCCAGGGCTACATACAAAAACCTATCTTGGTGGTGGATATTGGACATACCCAAGCCAATGAGAGTCCATCCTGGGATCTCTACTAGAACTACTGGAAAAGCCTTCTTCCTTTATTCTTTAGTGACTGTTAAATTACCAGCTAACAAACTGAGTACATATTATTGATTCTATTGATACTCAGAATTGAGTCAGGATCTCTTACATGCTAAGAAAGCACTCTGCCACTGAACAAAATCCCCAGTCCTTTTTTACTTATTTTGAGATATGAGTCTAAGTTGCCAAGCTGACCTTAAAGTTGCAATTCTCCTGGTTTAGCCTCCACTGAAAGTACAAGCCTACTCCCCTAAACCTAGTCAATCTTTTTTCTCAATATTTATTTATTATGTATACAATATTCTGTCTGTGTATATGTCTGCAGGCCAGAAGAGGGCACCAGACTTTATTACAGATGGTTGTGAGACACCATGTGGTTGCTGGGAATCGAACTCAGGATCTTTGGAAGAGCAAGCAATGCTCTTAACCTCTGAGCCATCTCTCCAGCCCAACCTGGTCAATCTTTACCATCTCTGGTAGCTTGAAAGAAAATAGTCCCCCAAAGGAAGTGGCACTATTAGGAGGTATAGATTTTTTGGAATAGGTATGGCCTTTTGGAGGAAGTATCTCACTGTGGAGGATGTCTCAGACCACTTCCTGTTGCCTATAAGTCAAGATGTAGAACACTCAGCTCCCTCTCTAGCACCACGTCTGTCTGCATGCTGCCTTGCTTCCCATCATGACAATGGACTAAACTTCTGAACTGTAAAGCCACCACAACTAAATGTTTTCCTTTATAAGAATTGCCGTGGTAAAGTGTCTCTTCAATAGCAATAGAAACGCTAACTGACATAGGGAGCAACTGCCTGAGAATGAAGCAGAGAGACAGCTGGGCCAACAACCACCTGTGCACTAAACTTATTGCCTTACCAAATTCCATAACTATTTTCTTTCAGAAATTTACTAGCGAGGGCAAGGAATGAAGCGCAGTGGAAGCTTCTTGCTAAAATCACACAGCATCTCCCTCAAGGCATAAATAGGACTAGGCCACAGGACTCCGGGTCCCTCTCCAACACTCTGCAAGTCACTAATGCAGTCATTTCATGTGCTTCTTGCTTACAGCCTGAGCACCAGCATTTCCCTGGAAAAATCTCTTGTTCACTCTCATGACCATGAAACCACCTGGACCCACCAGCCCAGCCACTGAGACATACCATATCCCTCTCCTCATTGTGCTCATCTTTGACGATGAAGATCATGTCAAATCGGGACAAGATGGTAGGCATGAAGTCAATATTGTCCTCCCCTTTTGTCTCATCCCATCGGCCAAACACTGAGTTGGCTGCCGCCAGAACAGAGCAGCGAGAGTTCAAGGTGGTAGTGATCCCAGCCTGAGGTGGAAAGTGGGGAGGAGACAGTCAAAACATTCTGGGACAGACCTCTGCTTCCTCGCATATGAACTCATATACACACACACCCAAATACATACATGTGTGTGTGCGCGCGTGCATCTAAGGATGCATGCATGTATGCGTGTCTGTGCATGCTCCAGGCCTGCTGCTACCAGCACAGTCCTAGGTAAACATAACTTGGTACGTCCATCAGAGCAGCTTGAAGACCACCAGGCTGAATTGATGAAGGATGAAAGGGCCACCCACCTTGGCAATGGAGATAGTCTGCTGTTCCATGGCTTCGTGGATTGCCACACGGTCATCTTCCCGCATCTACGTTGAAAAGACACGTCTGTCAGAATCCTCACCCGGGAGGGAAAAGTGGTAGGAGAATAACTAGGAATTGCTACCATTCTGTAATACAGACTTCAGATCAGCCAATGGCAGATGACCACATGAGCTTGGCTTTCACTCTCGCCAATTTCCAGAGCATCTCAGAGAGGTAAAGCAAGCAACTTGCCCAAGTTACCCCAGAGTGATAGGCACAAGAACTACATACAAATCTCTCAGAAGTGCTGTGTGCTACCACACCTGAGTCCACACACCCCAGTTCTGCAACTAGAAGACTTACCTTGTCAAATTCATCAATACAGACAACCCCACCATCGGCCAGAACCATGGCTCCACCTTCCATAATAAAGTTTCGGGAAGAGGGGTCCCGCATCACTGAGGCAGTCAAGCCAGCAGCACTGCTGCCTTTTCCAGATGTGTACACCTTAGGAAAGTGAGGAGAGGTGTCAACAAGAAACCAGAAGGCTGTGACTACTCCACATCACACTGCAAAGCTGACCGTACAGTCCAGAACTCAAGGCCCAACTGAGAATTCTTTCTTCTGCAAGGAAAGTGGCCATCCTGGGCCTCAGCCTAGTTGAAGAGTTTCTTTGAAGCTGGGCAGTGTTGGCGCACACCTTTCATCCCAGCACTCAGGAGGCAGAGGCAGGTGGATCTTTGTGAGTTCAAGGCCAGCCTGGTCTATAGACCTAGTTCCAGGATAGCTAGGGTTGTTACAGAGAAACCCTGTCTTAAAAAACCAAAAACAAAAAAAGTCTCGCCTGAGCACAGCCCTGTGACATAAGCAATGAGGCCCAGAAAAGGAAGGACATATTTCAAGCTGGCCTCAGGGCTGGTTCTTAGGTTGTCTCTACCCTTAGCTCTTCATCTGTGAAGACCTGCGTGCTACATGCTGTCAGACTCCTTGAGATACAGACCTACCTGAGATGTCTGTAAATGAGATACTCAGATCAGACTGTACTACTGGGAATGCCAAGTACTTGTTTATAGTAGGCCTGGGCTGTGGCTTTCCTAGCATGCACAAGATTTTTAGGTTCCATCTATACTGACAAAAAAAAATTATTTATATTGAACTACAGGTTAAACAGATT